>NC_138300.1:110765000-111292500 GCF_965601325.2 Salmo salar
ATTGGCTTGAGGGGGCTACACACCCTTTTCTCATCTGGACTGACCACCGCAACCTGGAGTACATCCGGGCAGTGAGGAGACTGAATCCTTGTCAGGCAAGGTGGGCCATATTTTTCACCCGTTTTGTTTTCACACTTTCTTACAGACCAGGTTCCCAGAATGTGACGGCAGACGCACTGTCCCGGCTGTATGACACAGAGGAGCGGCCCATGGATCCTACCTCCATACTCCCGGCCTCCTGCCTGGTGGCGCCGGTAGTATGGGAGCTGGACGTGGACATTGAGCAGGCGTTACGTGTAGAGCCCGCTCCCCTCCAGTGTCTCGCTGGGTGTCTGTACGTTCCGTCTGCTGTCCGTGACCGGCTGATCTATTGGGCTCACACGTCCCCCTCCTTGGTCATCCAGGGATCGGTCGGACAGTGCGCTGTTTGACTGAGAAGTACTGATGGTCCACATTGGCTAAGGACGTGAGGGTTTATGTTTCCTCCTGCTCGGTGTGCGCCCAGTGTAAGGCTCCTAGGCACCTGCCCAGAGGTAAGCTACACCCCAAACCCGTTACACAACGGCCTTGGTCGCACCTGTCGATTGATTTTCTTACCGATCTCCCCCTCACAGGGTAACACCACGATCCTGGTTGTTGTGGACCTTTTCTCTAAGTCCTGTCACCTCCTCCCTCTGCCCGGTCTTCCTACGGCCCTACAGACTGCGGAGGCCTTGATTACGCACGTCTTCCAGCATTACGGGGTGCCTGAGTATATAGTGTCTGATCGAGGTCCCCAGTTCACTTCGAGGGTCTGGAGGGCGTTCATGGAATGTCTGGGGGTCTCGATCAGCCTTACCTCAGCACGGCCCGCCATCTCGTCAATCGACGTCACCGGTCTTCTAGCCATCGCCGATCCACCTTTCATTTTCCATTTGTTTTGTCTTGTTTTCCCGCACACCTGGTTTGCATTCCCTCATTACTCGTCTTGCATATAACCCTCTGTTTCCACCCATATCTGTGTGTGGAATTGTTATGTGTAAATATATGTGTACTTCAGGCTGGTTTGCGCCGGGTTATTGTAACCCGTATGTGTTTAGTTTTCTAAGTGCCGTGTTTTGTTCGCCTCAATAGAGGGCTCCGTTTGCTACCCATTTCTGCTCTCCAGCGCCTGACTTCCCTGCAGCCAGTAACATAATTGCAAAAGGGTTTTCTAATAATCAATTAGCCTTTTAAAATGATAAACTTGGATTAGCTAACACAACGTGCCATTGGAACACAGGAGTGAGGGTTGCTGATAATGGCTCTCTGTACGCCTATGTAGATATTCCATTAAAAATCAGCCGTTTCCAGCTACAATAGTCATTTACAACATTAACAATGTCTACTCTGTATTACTGATCAACTTGATGTTATTTTAATGGATGAAAAATGTGCTTTTCTTTCAAAAACAAGGACAGTTCTAAGTGAGCCCAAACTTTGGAATGGTAGTGTATGTTCTAAATATATGGATATAAGTTGTACAATTGCCAGGTCTATTGTTTGCTCTAATCCTATAGTGACTCTTGGGGGTGAGTTCCATCTCATAACCCCCAGGGGAGAGTTAGCCCACTCACCCCTGAGAATGTATGTCTTAGACTGGGGTCTGCATTCCCTCCCTGCCCCCTGGTCATGTTTTTAGACGTGAGGAATTCACAGACCACTAATGGCTCTACCTAATTGCAGGTTACCACTGATCCACTGCATTGAAGATTAGAGGAAATATCACCAGTGATGCAGCTAATTACAGAAGAGGGATCTATTATTTGAGAACCTTTTTTAACCTTTATGGTTTTTGGTTGCATTTTTCTGTTCTTGAATGGACAGATTGTAGTATTTTTTGCATGTTGGTTGTATTTCTTACCATGCATTATTAGGAATTCGTTCAGAATGAGATTGAGATGCCACTGTATTAGCCTAATTTAATGAAGACTTTATTTTTGCAAGTGAGACCACTTTTATGTGTTTTAGGACTAGTCATTTGTTCCTTGACGGAGCCTAAATTTTGATGTTATTTTCAGCAGTAAACCAAGGAATGGTTCATGAATATCACAAGTAATGTCTTTCTTTCTTCTTCAATATTCTCAGTGACTGTGAACAGACTCAAAAAGCTCATTGAATCTGTTCCTACAGTCTTTGCCATTTCAAAGATAATTGAATTAGAACTGCCACCCTGTTTCTCCTCCAGCTATGGTTGGAGTTGGTACTGACAGACACACACACACACACACACACACACACACACACACACAGGGGCGAAAATCTGACATCAACTTTGGAGGGGACAATTACATTAAATTTTCTCAAGAGCAATTCTTGAGGGGGACACCAAAAGTAGTGCTGTAACACATAGCCTACGTTGTAATATGTTAAATGTATATTGAGGAACCATACTTACTACTACTGGATAATTGATAGGTACAGTAGTTAACAGAAGGGTTGTCCCAACTTTTTCAAATGTTTAAATCATCATAATACTACTACTAATAATAGTTATAGCAGTGTTCCTTATCAGTCCAGTATGTCTGCAGGTATTTGTATTTACAACCAGCAATACCAAGAAAAGCCAGTAGGTGGCAATGGTACTGTACACTGTATGGGTGCAGTTTTCGTAAATACAATGAACATGGTGTGATCTCGTCTAAAATAATCTCCATTGAGTAACATCACAAAGTTGTTCTCCGTATTGAATTGACCTTTTAATTTTACTTTTTCTGATACATTTATAAAGTCATTAAATATGTGCCACTGGCCTGAGTCTACTACAATAGCTTTACAAGAACAAAAAGCTAAAAATAAGTACAGTTCTAAAAGCAAAATAACTACTTCAATGAATAACCCAAATAAATCAACCAAAATATCCTTCAGTCTGTGTCTCAACTCTTCAAACAGCAGCTATGGACAAGTATGTCACACAAAGTATGACATTTTAAATAAAATAACATGAAATAAATAATTAGTAAGTGTACTGTCATGTACTAAAGCCTCCTGAGGACCTCTGCTGCCTCTCCACTGCTGCTACAGGGGTATTTGTTGTGAAAGAGAGGGATCTGCACTGAAAGAGAATCTATGTTTAGCTCTGGGTACTGATCTAGAGACTCATCCAACTCCCCCGTGAGAAGCGCTCTTTCCAACTTTTGCAGGACGTTTAGACTGTCCTGGTCAGAACGGTCGCCAAACTGAACCTCCACACCATCCAACACAAAAAAATTCTGCCCTATAGTGATCCACTGCTTTGCCAGCAAATCGTCTTGAGTGTGTCTCAATGGATTCAATAGAGTCAATCAATGTTGTTGCTTTCTCATACAGTGCAAGGTAGCTTTCGTCATTTCTCTTGCCCCTAAGAGATGACCGCACACACTCGACTGCAGCCTGCATACCAGAGACAGTCTGAGTTTTCTTCTGCAGTGAAATGTTTAGACATTCAAGCTCTCCAAGAACAGCAGAGGCAAGTGTGAGGCCCAACACAGTCTTGCCTTTGCTGAAGTGCTCGAATAAGCCACTGGCGGTTGAAGCTGTCTTGGATGCAGTTGTTGCCATCTCCTCTAGGCTGCTTAGTACCCGCTCATACTGCCCTAGCACAGCTCTAATAGCAGTATTCCGCACAGTCCACCTCGTTGGACATAGGGGTTTCAGGGTGGTCAGATTTGTATCTTTGGACGTGGCAATTGATTCAAACATGCTCTTAAACTTTCCTGACTGGCCATAGAGGACACCTAACTGATGGACCCAAGAAAGGGAATCCCGGATCAGTGGGGAGGCTGTGCAGCCAGCCTGTGTAATCAGATTACACAGTGTGCTCCACAATGCACATAGAGGGCTAATGGCTGCTGCCTCCTCACAATTGCCTGTGCACCTGTGTATTTTCCTGCCATGTTTAGAGTCACCATCGTAGCTCTGCCCACGTAAGCCAGACATGGGCAAATTGAGCCTCAACAACACATCAGTTGCCACTTTCGCAATGCCCTCGCCTGTTGTCTCCGACACCCTGTATAGCCCAATAAACTCCTTGTGAGGGACAAGGTCATGGTCAACATAACGCAGGCAGACACTCTCCTGTTCAGCACCAGAGACATCTTGAGTACCATCAACAATTACTGAAAATTGTACAATCGGAAGAGACCTAATCTCAGCTGCAATGCCTTGAATGACTGTATTGGCCATGATGTTCAGGATTTAATTCTGTACTCCTAACTACCGGTACCCAAAACTACACAATTAATCAAAACAGCAATACCATTGCCTTAAACAAATCTTAGTTCAGTCACCAGTTTAAGTTGAGAGTGGGGGTATCTATGGCATTTTCCAATTATGTCCCTATTTTACAAGATAACAAAAAAATTAGAACCTTTCATAATGTTGCCAAACAAAGACTCAACAAACTTACCTGAGACTCCCTGTCTCTGCCAGTCTGTCCCTGCATATCTGTCCCCAACTCTGCTGTCTGTGTGCCAACTGTTGCCTGCTCTGCCTAATGACATCAATGTGAAACATTTCTATTAGCATTTCACTTCTTTCTTATGAACATTTTATCAACTAGTCTTTGAGATATTAGGCTACTAGGGTTCTTACTTTGCGTTTTGGTGTACTGAAAAATACTCTGATGTCCGTCTTTTTTATTTTTTCTGCCATTTTTCTACCTGGCTGGCTACACACACACACAGTGTGTAGATTATTTACAGTAGGAGATGGGCTTCTATCATCTTATCTTCTATCATTCTATATGGACTTCGATCTAAAAGGTAGCTAGCAAATGTGAAACGGATTAAAATGACAAGAGTTGACAGCTGTATGAGTTCACCATTTACACAACATATGCTGCAACCTTTTGTAATTTTAATAGTTTGTTTCATATTGGCTGGCTTCCAACAATAGCTGAATTTGCAAAGCTAGTGAGCGCCAATTCCGTTTCAGTGGTGTTTGCTATAATCTTTGTTACCCGAGTTAAATAAAGTTGAAATAAAATAAATAAAAGTTCCCTTGCGACAATTTAGCTTTTGCAACGAGACCATTAAATATATTTAAGACCATTGTCTTAAAATTAGAACCTGTTCAGTTTGGATTTCAGTTTATCGCTAACCTTATCACAGGGACTTTGAAGCACTAACTTACATCATCTGCATGCTGATTTCGGAATAAATTGACGATAGCAAAGATTCCATCTTTGACGAGGCCACATAAATGTAATAGGTACTAGCTAGCTTAATAGTTAATATTTGCGCGCTACCTCTGCATATTCAGCTAGTGTGTGTGCGCGATTGACTGGCTAACCTCACGTCAGTTACGTGCATTGAGTGCCTCTCAGACAGTAGATACGACCTCTCTGTTACCTAGCAAGTTAAGGAACTGGCAGTGGATCAAACCATTGTGAGGCAAAGGGTGGGGGTGTCGCAATCTTTTGAAACTTAAAAACGCGCTATTAAGTGTCTATAATCAGCACAATTGCTTTCATTGCGTATTATTAATATTATTTAAATTACATAGTTATGTTTCAGTGATATATTGGGGGGGACAAATCATATTTTTCCCAGGATGGGGGGGTCGTGTCCCCCCCGTCCCCCCCGGGATTTCCGCCCCTGCACACACACACACACACACACACACACACACACACATACTCCCCCCCCCCCCTCCCCCCCTAAACACCCTGTGACACATAATTAAGGTTGTAGGTGATAGTTTAGTCTTTGGTAATCTGTCATTACCAACAACTGTACAGGAAAGTTTTAAGCTCTTAACCTAATTTCTCTTCAGTACAGTAAATGAGTATGGCTTCAGTACCTATATTATCCCTGCTTTACCTGAGCCTAGGGACATAATAGGACAGCTTCCTGCCTTAGTGGAGGAATGTCCTTTGTTCTAGATGGGTAGGTCTAGATGGGGGTTGGTATCTGAGAGAGAAGACATTTACAATCCTATTAGATGTGTAAGTTTGAATTTTCTCTCAATGAGAGCATAATGAGATACTGTCAACATGATCCTTCTGCTCCAAATAATCTGCCACATTTCAGATAGCCCACAGGTAATGATTTATCTATTGTGTAATTGGTCGTCAAACTATACAAGTCAGTTGATGAGCATGTGTAGCTGCTGGTTATAGGACTTCACTGGATTTATCCAATAGAGGCTTTGGGGAGGGCGAGTTACACCCTGTGCGCATGCTTGAGGAGAGGGGGACAGAAAAATTACTCCGTTTTCTCAGTGGTGATTTGAGGGGTAGCGGGACAAGAAAAGCGTGAGGAGCAAAACCCTACCATAAGGAACCGCACAGTCTCACGGAGAGGAAGCACACCAAAAATGTTGCTATTTCAAATTGCGACCCTGCTATGTAAGTTTATTATTTTTATCATTTTGAAATGTTTTCTGTAGAACGCATGTCCAACATTGAGTCAACTGAAAGTGCATAATGATACACTTTGCATGTAGTCTAATGAAGAAAATACAGTTAAGCATATTTAAATGGCTATTAGTTCTAAAAGTTTAAATAGTCAACGCTTCGTAGGCTAATTTCAGTTATCATATGTGGAATTGTTTGTATTTTTTGTTTGACTATGACACATATTGTTCTTGTTATAAACTCGGCATGAAACAATTAAAGAACTTCATGTGGCATTAATATAAATCAAAGACCCATTGAAATGGAAGGTTTATATCCTGTTTTTCAGATTGTGTTTTCGACTAAAACGTACATTTTTATGGGACAGGGAGACCAAAGCTCTGAGCACTTTTCGTTAGTATTTTATTCAAATACTTGGGCTATTTTATCTAATAGCCCTCTTGTCTTTGACATTTTTGTACAATAAAACGTCCCTCCACAACCTGTATTGAATAAATCCCATTGTTCAATATTGCCTCTTCGTGTTGCCGCAGGCGCGTGCGTCCTTGCCCAGGTACCAGAGTTCAGCGATGTGTGCACAGAGGGGAGCTGCTACCCCGCCACCGGAGACCTTCTCATCGGCAGAGCCCACCAACTCTCTGCCAACTCCACATGCGGCCTCCACCGGCCCGAGCCGTTTTGTATCGTCAGTCATTTACAGGTAAATGCTTCTGGCACAAGTGCAGAGACTATTTGGACTAGACCCCATGTGTTATTATAGGCCTATATACTTCATTATCTATCACACAAATATTGTTATGCCAAGTTGACAACAGTTCAATCAATGGTCAATAGGATTTGTTATTATTTCACTGGCACGAGCGTGTAAAAGTACTGATATTCAATATTCACGAAAAGCAAGCTCTGATTTGTTGTGCCTCTCGGCAGCATTTGGAGTCTCTCATTCATGCCTGTAGTAGCGAGGGAGATAAGCAATACATAGATATGCTCCATAATAAAGCATTCCTGGAATTGCTAACTTGAGGGTGTTTGCTCTTGGAAATGGGAAATATAGTTTTGACCTTGTGAAAATTTGTGTTGAGAATAAAATGATGCTATATTCATTGTCGTGCGTGCCTGGATTCCTTTCCCAAGTAATCTAGGCTACTACTAAACAAAGTAACAGTGTGCAAAGAGGCACAAAACAGGCTATGTGGTTAACTCAAAATTAAACATTAATTACAGTATCACATATTAAATGATAACATTGTTTCATTTCCTCAGTAAGAAAAGCTCCCCTATTTATTTTAATGGGGAATAAATGCATGCTCAAAATGAAAATTCTCTTGCCGTGGGCAATGTGGCGTTCAGATTTCATAATAACTACTGTAAGGTTTACAGTCAATCACTTGTCTGTTGGGGGTGGAATATATAAATGGGATATATTCCAAATATCCCTTGGGCTTTTATTGTCAATACAAGGACTTCCTTTCACATATTTTTTCTTAAACTCCTGCTTTCTCAATATGAGCGTAGGAGTGGGAAAGATGTTTAGGATTTGGGAAGGATTGGTTTAGGAGTTGCACGACCCTCTGAGTTGTCTAGACTGCTTCCTGGATCACACAATCATTCTAGAAGCATTATTGAGGTTCAGAACAACAATGACTTCAATGACTTGAAAGTGGCTGTGCCAGCAGCTTGGATGCATGGGGGCTCATTATATTAGCACAGACATTCCATGGTTAGAGATATCCAAACCATCAAACAACCATCACTTGAAGAGCCACCATCAAATACTTTTGCCGTGCACTTACATGAAAATAAATGGTTGCCTTGCTTGAGACATCATCCTATTTTTATCAGTATCCACCTAAATCAAATGTACTAGAAATGGCTGATTCTTGTTCTCCACCACCTTAACTGTAGAGTATTTGTGAACACTTCTATGATGTGTTGAGCATATTTTTAAAGCAGGGGTGTCAAATTCATTTCATGGAGGGCCTAGTGTCTGCAGGTTTTTCTTTTTTCCTTTCAATTAAGCCCTAGACAACCAGGTGTGGGGAGTTCCTTACTAATCAGTGACCTTAATTCATCAAGTACAAGGTAGGAGCGAAAACACACAGGCACACTCGGCCCTCCATGGAATGAGTTTTACGTGTGATTTAAAGTATGGTATGCCCTGAGCATGCAAAGAATTTAAAATGGAAATCTAATATAATTAAATGAATTACATTTATGTCACCACTGAAGGAGAGAGAAACCAGATCGTGTCAGTGAAAGGCGTGATCCAACAGGGTTACATTTCTTATCAAACACATATCTATGTGCTGGAATTCAAACGAATGTGTGTGGCAGTGGACACACTACTATGTTGCATGGTCTGGATGTATAGAAGGTTTACAATCTTGTAAAGTTGTTTTCTTGTCAAGTGGTGAAAAGACGTTGGAAGGAAATCCAGATGGTGCTGAATTTGAACCCTTGAGCATGTGTATACATACACACACACACACCCACAAGCACACATAGTGTGTTTTCTGAACATCTGGTGGCCAAATGAAACCTGCATTGTCAGCAGCCTAAGGTAAGCCTTCACTGATGAGTGAGAACAGGGCAAGACAGACTCCTCATTTTAAAGTAGTTAAGGCCCTATTTAGCTCAATCACTTATTTCAGCATTCATATCTGCTCTTGATAAAAGACATCTATATCTGCTCTTGATAAAATACCCAATTTCAATGACTTCTGTATGAATGGGCTCTTCAAAGATGTTCATTATCTGTACCCTCACCTGATTGGGAGAAATCGGCTTGGCATCCCAAGAATCCCACTGACATTTTTATCTCTCTTTCTCCAAATCTTCACGGTCTCTTCAGGAAGAGAAGAAATGCTTTGTGTGTGACTCCACCGACGTCTATGTCAAAAGCGTGGTTAACGCCACCACCGGCCACCGGGTGGAGAATGTCGTGACCACATTCGCCCCCAACCGCCTGAAAACCTGGTGGCAGTCAGAGAATGGTGAGTTCTCGTGAGGAAAAAATGGTGGATGGCTAGTAGGTAGATGAGTTCAATTAAAGGCGAATCTGTCTTCTTTTCCCCCCTCAGTATATTTTCACCCTCCAATCCCTTACCTAACCCCTTTAATCAATGTGAGGGGAGACATCAAAGAGAAAGCAGAAATGGCTGACTTAGATGATGACCAGTTTATAAACTTTGGAATGACAGGATTAACCCATGGGGAATGATTACCTAGGTGGCTGTTAGATGAGGCGGGGCTACACCCTGTGTACTGGCGGCCCGTTTGCCGAATTTGGCCCATGGGTGGTTTTATTTGGCCCCCCACGTTTTCTGAGCAAAAAACATTTATTTGTAATTTTTATTGCTGGACATAATAGACTAAAAACACTAGGAAATCAGCTCTAAATGATTTTTATTTAAGAAATCAGTTCTCAACTATTCTCACGCTTTGTATAGAGAAACATGTAATCATATACAAAAGTAAGCAAGGTTTGAAAATATGTTTTAGTTAAACATTATACTGTATCTGTTCGGGCTTCTTGAGGTCAGTTTGCTATCTACAAATTATTTGTAATTATGTTCCGATCCCCTGACCATCCATCCACTCAAGACTATGTACCAAATCTATTCGTTTTAAAATGTTGATTACTTCTCCTTGCCATTATCATTCACCTGATGAAATGACAAAACATGTGCAAAACATGTCCCTGGGTTACGGTTTGCCTGGGAGGGTGTCCCTCGGAAAGAACAAGTTGAAGTCCCCTGGTTTTGAAGCATTGTTAATGATTACTAGGAGGCCAAAAGCATTGAAATCGCCCACAACTTAAATACAAATTCAGCTATCCCAAGTGCATCTTGCGTTGAAGAGTTAACTCCCAAAAAAGTGCTGGAAGGATATAAGATTCAGAAAGTAATCTGATAGGAGTTAGGGGAGGTTTGGCGGGGATAAAGCGGTGAGAATATTTCTCCGGAAGAACAGGAAGGAGGTTAATACTCACTAGTGGAGCGGCCAACTACACAGATGGGCCTGGCAAAAGAGACAGGGAATTTTCATTCATAATCCAGACATTACTGTACTAGATCCACTCTATTACAACACTGTCCCAGTAGGCCCCAGCTTAAAGCACAACCCTACCACCTTTTCTAACTGTCTTCTCCTCAAAAGCTGTGCCAGACCATCGCCCAAGAACACACAGATCCTACTACATTTGTTTTGTTAAATTGTATTTCGTTTGTTTTGTTTTTAAAGTGACTTTGAGATTCTACTTGTAATGAAAAGCGTTATATAAAATACATGTATTATTATTAATACAATTATAATTATTATAAGCACAGGTGAGGTTCCCCCAAAACTAATGTAAAACTGACACTCAATAGTCCCATTCTACAAAATAAGATTGGGGGGGGGGGGGGCATTAGTGCTTAGTTGATGAACTCTGTGTTGTTGCTAAAGTAACGCATGAATTGTATATAGTCTAATGATGAGTTTGCATATTTTCTCCTGTTATACATTGTTGCATATTGATAAGTGGTGGCTTGTTCTTGCTCTTATTGCTAAACAATAAACATAACCAATTAATATTAGTTTCACCAAAGAAATAGAGATATTTGAAATGGTTAAGTTGTTATTTGCTGCTTAACTACCTAGCAGCTATGCGTAAAACCCATTGCCCCATTTTTTGGCAAAGAAGAATGTCAGGAATCAGAAGGGCAGCCATGAGCTTTATATCATAGAACAGAACCAACCATGAAAAGACTATGAAGGGAGATGTTAAGAGTTAATGCATGTTTTTTGGTCCAGAAGATGCACTGTGAGGAGTGGATAAGTGTCATGTATAGTTAACCATTCCAGCCTGTGTTATGCTTGGCTCAATTGGAAACCTGTATGTACACTCATGTTTTTGTTTCTGTCTCTCCTTCCGCTCTCCACCCTCCCTGACTTCATCACGTTTTTAAATTCTATCCTTCCCTTGCTGTTTGACCCTGTATTTTTTCTCTGTCCCTCCCTTTTAACATTTTTCGCCACCTCTTTTTTTCTCTTTCCCCCTGTCCTTTCCCTCCTTGTCTCTTTTCCCCCGCTTCTTCCTTCCTTCCCCAGGTCTTGAGAAAGTGACCATCCAGCTGAACTTGGAGGCAGAGTTTCATTTCACCCACCTCATCATGACCTTCAAGGTAACCAATGGGGAGGCCGGGTCAGAGGGCCCAATGTGGGGGAGCGTGGGTAGTGTGTAAGGGGATGCTGGCCGGACCGTCTACTCTGCAGATTATCACAAGGCTTAGCCTCGTGGGAGGTCTACCATACACACAAACACACACACACACACACACACACACACACACACACACACCTCAAACACACACACACACACACACACACACACACACACACACACACACACACACACACACACACACACACACACACACACACACACACACACACACACACACACACACAGCTGTGTGAGCCTGAGGAATGGAGAACAGACCGCCCACCCGTCTGGGGTTGTTCGCTCCACACAGATCTGGCCTGTATCACTTTACTCACAATTGCAGCTCGTTTATGCTGTGTAACAGGAATTTTGTAATACAGCCAATATTGAACTAAACTGTGACATCAATTTTGTGTGACAAATACAGCTGAAATAACAATTTGAGATTAATTTCAAGTTATGAATAAATGTACTGTGACAGACATACCCAATGGATAGCAGCTTATGATAGGAAGGATGTGAAGAAACATATCTTATGTCCCGACTATCCATAGATCTTTCAACATAAAGATGTTCCTGTAGTGTAACCAAATTGACATTGTAATTGTGGCATTATAGTATCTAATCTTTTTTGATCAGGTCACACCTAATATTGATACTATGCATGGCAGTCTCTCTTGGCTAAGAGTTTTAGGAAAGACTGACTGCGTCACTTCTTGTTTTTATAAGAAACATTAATGTGTTGGAAATTTACTTGCGCTATATAAGATGGAAGGGAGTTCCATGCACTCATGGCTATGTATAATACTGTATGTTTCCTTGAATTTGTTCTGGACCTGGGGACTGTGAAAAGACCCCTGGTGACATGTCTGGTGGGGTAAGTGTGTGTGTCAGTGCTGTGTGTAAGTTGACTATGCAAACAATTTGGAATTTCCAACACATTCATATTTCTTATAAAAACAAGAAGTGATGCAGTCAGTCCTTCCTCAACTCAAAATTCCTGTTATACAGCATAAATGAGCTGCAAATGTGAGTAAAGTAATACAGGCCAGACCTGGTTTCAAAAAACAAATAAAGCAAAATCTCAAGGCACAAAGGCTCTCCCCCATGTGACCTACTTGTTGTGTGTATGTACTGACCGGTATGTGGAACTGATAGATGCACACGTTTACTACATGTTCATGTTTTTAAATGTATGTCAATTGTAAAGTATTTTGTCTGTAATGTCTTGTTCGTTATATGTCAGACTCCAATAAGACTAGCTGTCGCCATTGGCGTTGGGTAATGGGGATCCTAATAAATCATAATACATTTCTCTCCTGGCTATGGTACTCACGTCATCTTTGATTACAGCAGATGATGTACGTTTAGAAAAAGTGGGCCATTTTCCAGATGTACTCATGGTCAAATTG
The DNA here is from genome assembly GCF_965601325.2 of Salmo salar. Taxonomy (NCBI): domain Eukaryota; kingdom Metazoa; phylum Chordata; class Actinopteri; order Salmoniformes; family Salmonidae; genus Salmo; species Salmo salar. Next base: position 110,777,974 of record NC_138300.1, read on the forward strand.
CTGGTTGTAACCTCAGTGCATATGTATATCACCAGGATGCGTAAGTATGGTTTCTCCTCTATGACAGACCTTCCGGCCTGCTGCCATGGTGATTGAGCGGTCGGCTGACTTTGGGAAGAACTGGCAGGTGTACCGCTACTTCGCCTACGACTGTGAGTCAGCATTCCCTGCCATATCCTCGGGGCCCATGCAGAAAGTGGATGACGTCATCTGCGATTCACATTACTCCGACATCGAACCATCGACAGAGGGAGAGGTGTGTGTTTTGCATGACTGAGTAATAACTAATTACATATGACACAATATTCTGGATGTATTGAGAGAAAAGAAGCCATTTGAAAAAATTGTGTAATCCCACTGACCGTAAACCCATCTGTCTCTGTAGGTCATCTTCCGAGTTTTGGATCCAGTTTTCCGTATTGAAGATCCCTACAGCCCCAGAATCCAAAGTAAGTTCCAGCTATAATATGTGTACTTAATGATTTATGTCTGCTAATAAGTTATTATTATTATCCTTCCCATTTTTGGACAAATACCAGCTATGTGTTGCTTATTAACCAACTATACTGAAACTGCAAAATAAATGTCTACACACAATGACCTCAGGGCTACAAGCTAACGGCTAACACATGTCTCTTTCTCCTTTAGACATGTTGAAGATCACCAACCTGAGGGTGAAGTTCACCAAGCTGCACACACTGGGAGACAACCTGCTGGACTCCCGCATGGAGATCAAGGAGAAGTACTACTATGCTGTCTACGACTTGGTGGTACGGGGAAACTGCTTCTGCTACGGACACGCCTCCGAGTGCGCGCCCGTCGATGGCGCTGGGGATGTTGTTGAGGGAATGGTGAGTTCTCGATGATAAGATTATCCTAGTTTTCATCACTTACTACATAGTCCCACAAACCCGCCATCACCCAGTTGATTGCCTGTTTTGTTTTCTGTAGTACATCAGGTCTCCTTAGGTCAGTGGCGGTCGGTGCCGTTTAAGATGAGGTAGGACGCACATTTTTTTAAAGAGCATGGCTTTATTTCTGTTACAGCATATTGGATGACTATCATTCATATTCCATTCACCCAGCTCAATGTAACATCGATAGGTTTAGGCTACTACATGATTCTCAAATTTTCCCTATACAGACCATGGGGTTGCTACAACCTAGCCTATGAATGAAAGTTTACAACGTAGGTACACAGGTCGAGAGAAACATTTTGAGTAATCGAGGTGACAGACAGTGGCACATTCAATACTGCCTTGCATACACTTGCCTGCATCTAGCTCAGCTGTAACAAACTCATTCCACGGAGGGCCAAGTGTCGGAGGGTTTTTAATTTTTCCTTTCAATTAAGACCTAGACAACCAGGTGAGGGGAGTTCCCTACTAATTAGTGACCTTAATTCATCTACCAAGTACAAGGTTGGAGCGAAAACCCGCAGATACACGGCCCTCTGTGGAATGATCTGGCTGATCTTGGATGTAATCATTAGTCCAACAGTTGCAAACAAGACTTTCTATTCAGGTATGTTTATCCCTGTTTCGTTTCATTTACTTCTGTTTTAGAAACATTTTTCAACACAATCGGCAGAATGAATACACACCTGATCACATGCAAACACAGTTCACCTTCATAGCAGCCACATACAAACAGCATGATCAGTTTGGTCGTTAATTACTTCTCGCACCTTAGTGTGCTCCTCCTCTCATCCTTTCCCTTTGCTTGTGGGCTTCAGTGCACAACAAATCAGCTGTCTGTGACCATGCGAAAAAACCTTTCCAAGCTAAATCTTCATATCATAACCACTACACACAGCCAACATTGTTGTCGCCATATTAGCTAACATCAGTCAACATAGCTACTAGAACTAACGCGTTAGTAATCCCTGTCCCGTCCTGACCATAGAAAGCTTTTATTTTCTATGGTAGAGTAGGTCAGGGCGTGACAGGTTTTTTTTCTAGTTGTTATTTTCTATGTGGGGTTCTAGTTTAGTTTTTCTATGTTTAGGTGATTGGTGTGATTCCCAATTAGAGGCAGCTGGTAATCGTTGTCTCTAATTGGGGATCATACTTAAGTAGCTTGTTTTTCACTGGGGGGTTATGGGATATTGTTTATGTATAGTTGAATTATAGTCACGGTTCGTCTATTCTTTATTTGTTTTGTATTTGCTTTACGTTTCACTTTATAATAAATTATGTGGAACGCTACTCACGCTGCGCCTTGGTCCGATCATTTTCATGACGAACGTGACAGAATAAAACTGTCACGTCCTGACCATAGAAAACTTTTATTTTTGGGGGGGATATTGTTTATGTATAGTTGTATTCTGTCACGTTGGATAGCCAGCTAGCTAACATAGCATCCTTCACTATTTAAGTCGGTAGTTTATGTAGGCTAAATTGCTAGCAGCATTCGCTAGCTAAGTGAAAGTGAAAAAATACAACTAAATATAGCTCTCTCTCTCTCTCTCTCTTGCTTCTCCTTCATTTTGAAAGAAATTAATTTGTTCAAAACTGTTCAACTATTGTCTTTTTCTCTCTTTGAGTCATCTACTCACCACATTTTATGCACTGCAGTGCTAGCTAGCTGTAGCTTATGCTTTCAGTACTAGATTCATTCTCTGATCCTTTGATTGGGTGGACAACATGTCAGTTCATGCTGCAAGAGCTATGATAGGTTGGAGGACGTTCTCTGGAAATTGTCATAATTACTGTGTAAGTCTATGGAAGGGGGTGAGAACCATGAACCTCTTAGGTTTTGTATTGAAGTCAATGTATCCAGAGGAGGACGGAAACTAGCTGTCCTCTGGCTACACCATGGTGCTACCCTACAGAGTGCTGTTGAGGCTACTCTAGACCTTCATTGCAAAACAGTGTGTTTTAATAAAATCTTTGGTGACGTGAATATATTTAATATCGTTTTATCAAAAAAATTATAACTTCAAAAAATTTCACGATTCACGAAGTCTGTGCATTTACATGTGTTTGTCACTGTTTGAGAACAACTGAGTTTGTGTTGGTGAGAATGTGTTTCTCCATCTGTGTGTGCTTGGTAGACTGTGTGTGTGTATTTGTGGACAACATGTGTCTGTGTGTGTACATGTTTGTCTGTCTGTGTATGCTAGGGAGAGAAAAGGCAGTGCACTTCCTGTTTAGTCTCTGCTATGGTCTGTTTACAGTCTGTGTCTGTCTGCGGCTAGGCTACTCTACCTCTTGTTCACTGTTATTATAAAGCCTATTCCCCTAGAAATAGGAAAGTAACTCTTGGGGCAGCAGGTAGCCTAGTGGTTAGAGCGTTGGGCCAGTAACTGAAAGGTAGCTAGATCGAATCTCCGAGCTGACAAGGTAAACATCTGTCGTTCTGCCCTTGAGCAAGGCAGTTAACCCACTGTTCCTAGGCCGTCATTGTAAATAAGAATTTGTTCTTAACTGACTTGCCTAGTTAAATAAAGGTTAAATAAAATAAATGAATAAAACAAAACATAAGATTAATCAAACTATCTTATTCTTCTCAAACCCATTTTGCAGAGTGGTTGTCAAATTGATTCCCTCACATTACAATGTCTTAAAGACAAAACAAGATACAGTTACACCTTGCCTGAAGATGCCTAACATAAAAGCTACACAATCCTGTCATGAGAGTGACATAGTGCCTTTTATAACAGCTCAAGTCATAACACCAAATGTGTGGCACGTATCTGACATTTTGTTATAGGTTTTAATATTGAATTGTTAGTTTGAGTCTGTCTATCTGTTAGCAAATTGGCATTTGTCCATTCAGTTTAATGCAAAATAGATGAGAGCTAGTCAACACTGTAAACATGTCCTGCAGCCATCTGGAATAGGAATACACGGACCGCCTTTCGTCTGTAGTTTCCCTTTGCTTTTGCACTGATATCTCAAATGTAATTGACCATGATGGTCAAGGGGAGCACAGTCAAATAGCACTGAGTCCTCAGTCTCTGCACAGTAGTTGATAGGTCCCTGAACTGCACTATTAAACCGTGAATATGCCCTGTGAAATCATTTTAAGGTGGATATCAATAAATCGTTTATGTACATGCATAGCAACGAAGTAATGGCATATTCACTGCTTGTAAGTGCTTATTAATGCTAGTTTCTCACCTCTGTCTCTGTATGTTTTCCCTAAGGTCCATGGCCACTGTATGTGCAACCACAACACCATGGGGCTGAACTGTGAGAAGTGTCAGGACTTCTACCATGACCTGCCGTGGAGACCAGCCGAGGGACGCAATACCAACGCCTGTAAAAGTAATCCACCTTAAGCTAACAAACTGTCTTAATAAAGTGTTCCCAAAGGGGTATATTATAGTTTGTGTCCCCTTTCAATTGATCACTTGTGATGACAGGCTGCAGTGTCTGCTCAGACCGTTTACAACCCTCCAACTGCCTTTTTATAAACACTGTTAATCAACATGTTGTTTTTGCACCCTCCCTTCCCCCAATCTGTCTCTCTCTCTGCAGAATGTAACTGTAACCAGCACTCAGACTCGTGTCACTTCGACATGGCAGTATACGTCTCCACGGGTAACGTGAGCGGTGGTGTGTGTAATGAGTGCCAGCACAACACTATGGGACACAACTGTGAACAGTGCAAACCCTTCTACTTCCAGCACCCAGAGAGGGACATCCGTCACCCCAGTATCTGTGAACGTAGGTTGAACCTTGAACTTCAAACTCCAACCCCCTCTACTCCTCCACACCCCACCATCCAAACCCAGTCTTTCCTATCTCCATCCACCTTTCCATCCATCCTGTTATTTTCTCCCCATTACTTCTCCACCTCTTACCCTCTACTGTTTCTTCCACTCTTCCTCCCTCCATCTCTACACTTAACTCCTACTCCCCACTCTCCCTCATCTCATCCGTGACTCTGTCTGTCTCTCTTTAGAAATATATTTGTATATTTTCTCCTCCTCCCATATGGCTCTTTGATCCTGCCTCTGTGGTCTGGATCTGAGAGAGAACACCTGGGTTTTTGAAGCTTTATCAGCCAAACCAGTGGTGTCTCCTTTTAACTCCAAACCGCTGTAGGGTGGAGAGAGACCCTTCTCATGTGTCACCTCCCCCCTAGGCTTTCATGGCTCTAGGTAGAAATTGACCTCAGGCCGCAGGGGATGCTGACCTCAGATTAGCATCTGGGAGAACTTCATCCTACTCTGCTTTGATGTGTGAATGATGGGCTTATTAGGCGTTTCACACTTGTCTCACCAGTGTTTTGAGTCCTTGTGTTTGTGGTGTGTGAGAGAGAACTTCCATTCAAGTTTCAGGTTTTTTATTGTCACTTGCACAAGTACAGTGAAATGCCTTTCTTGCTTGCTCTTTCCCAACAATGCTGTAACACCCTTTGTAAGCCTTTTTTCTCCCCTTTGGTATTCAGTTTGATATTATTGTTAGCCTGCAGGTAGCTACAGTAGCTACTAAATTCTTCAAGCAGATGTAAGAACATTTTTAAGGGATTTTCAAATAACCTTCAGAGATTACAATATGTACCTTTCTTGAAGAGGATGTACTTCCCTTATGAAAGATCAAATGCCTCCCATTGATACTGAGCATGACCATTTCCTTTTGCTTGTTAAGTCTGACTTCCATTCCATGAATGTGGACTTCCCCATTTTTTCTTCGTCCTGTTAGCTAGTCACCATTACAGCTTTCTACTCCCCCAGTTCCACTCGCAATACTCAATTTTACATCATAATGCCTATCTCAATGTTCCTGATGTTTCCCCATCTCTGTAGCGTGTAACTGTGATCCGGTGGGCTCTCTGAACGGTGGGATCTGTGACAAGATGACTGATGTGTCGTCTGGACTGATCGCTGGCCAGTGTCGCTGCAAGCCCAATGTGGAGGGAGAGCAATGTGACCAGTGCAAACAGGCCCACTACGGCTTGGGAGACCACCTTCTGGGCTGCATGGGTAAAGAGACACACACACATTTACTCATGTGTTAATGGAGTCTGTAGCTTTTTCAAGCAGTAAGATGTCTCAATTTTATTTGAATACCTATAAATTGTTGTTTTTCCCAGCCTGCACCTGTAATGCCCTGGGGACAGTTCCTGGAGGGAGCCCATGTGATACAGACTCAGGAGACTGTTACTGCAAACGCCTGGTCACCGGGAGGGACTGTGACCAATGTATGGTAAGGAACCTTATTCTTCTGATTTACATACTTTGTACACAAGAGTCGCTAATCAAAGTTCACATTGCTGTCTGATGGATCAAAAGGTTAACGCTTTCACTCTGTGAGAGACAGTTGACTTATGATCTCATGGCATTTGATGTCACCAATGGCCACTATTTACACATCTGTTACACACATCTACTACATACACTGCTTCAGAAAGTTTTCACACCCCTTGACTTTTACAATTTTTTTTGTGTTACAGCCTACACACAATACCCCATAATGTCATAGTGAAGTTATGTTTTTCAACGTTATTAATATTATATTTTTTTTATATTATTTGTTTTTACAAATAAATTAAAATGAGAAATTGAAATGTCTTGAGTCAATAAGTATTCAACCCCTTTGTTAAGGCAAACCTAAATATTTCAGGAGTAAAAATTTGCTTAACAAGTCACATAATAATTTGCATGGACTCTTTGTGCAATAATAGTGTTTAACATGATTTTTGAATGACTACCTCATCTCTGTACCCCACACATACAATGATCTATAAGGTCTCTCAGTCGAGCAGTGAATTTCAAACACAGATTGCACTACAAATACCAGGGAGGTTTTCAATGACTGGCAAAGAAGGGCACTTATTGGTAGTTTGATTTTTTTTTTTTTAAAGCAGACATTGAATATCACTTTGAGCATGGTGAAGTTATTAAAACACTTTGGATGGTGTTTCAATACAGTTACTACAAAGATACAGGCGTCCTTCCTAACTCAGTTGCCGGAGAGGAAGGAAACAACTCAGAGATTTCACCATCAGGCCAATGGTGACTTTAAAACAGTTACAGAGTTGAATGGCTGTGCTAGGAGAAAACTGAGGATGGATAAACAACATTGTAGTTACTCCACAATACTAACTTAATTGACAGATTCAAATGAAGGAAGTCTTTACAGAATAAAAATATTCCAAAATATGCATCCTGTTTGCAAGAAGGCACTAAAGTTATACTGCAAAACATGTTGCAAAGCAATTCACTTTTTGTCCTGAATACAAAGTGTTATGTTTGGGGCAAATCCAAAACAACACATTACTGAATACCACTCTCCATATTTTCAAGCATAATGGTGGCTGCATTATGTCATGGGTATGCTTGTAATCGTTAAGGACTGGGGATTTTTTCAGGATAAAAAAAAGAAACAAAATGGAGCTAAGTGTACTGTAGAGTAAAACCTGGTTCTGTCTACTTGAAGAATTTAAAAAAGAATAATGGCCAAATGTTGCACAATCTAGGTGTGGAAAGCTCTTAGAGACTTACCCAGAAAGACTGCAATCGCTGCCAATGGGGCTTCTACCAAGTGGAATGGTCTTCCCTGTGGCTCAGTTGGTAGAGCATGGTGTGTGCAATGCCAGGGTTGTGGGTTCGATTCCCACGGGGGGCCAGTACAAAATAAATAAAAAATGCATGAAATGAAAATGAAATGTATGCAGTATTGTGTATAGATGGGTGTCATTAAAGGGTTGTTTTTAACGATGTGCATGTGTGTGTGTGTGTTTGTGTGTCCTACAGCCTCAGCACTGGGGGCTAAGCAATGACATGGATGGCTGCAGACCATGTGACTGTGACCTGGGTGGAGCAATCAATAACGAGTGAGCTCAAAGTTCACCTGGCTAATTCGTTAATCTAAATGCCTCACTTAAAAAATGTATAATTTCTAAACAATTCTTCATAGTTGCCTCTTTTCATACAGCCACAGAAGTCTTAAAATGAACTGTTACCTTGAATGCAACACTAAGATGAACACTTTTTAACTCTGATTAAACTCCCTGACATTCCCTCCCTGTCCTCTCTCTCTCACTCCAGTTGTTCCCAGGAGACTGGTCAGTGTGTGTGTCGAGAACACATGTTTGGCCGGCGCTGTGACCAGGTGGAGTCAGGCTTCTACTTCATCGCCCTGGACCACTACACCTACGAGGCAGAGGACGCCAAATTTGGACCTGTGAGTTACCTTTCTACCTTTGACCTTTGGCCAATGACCCTGATGTGTCTTTCTTCTTCTAAGTTCTTCTGGGATCATGGGTGCTCCCTACTAATCCTTGTGACTCTTTTCTCCCTCTCTATCTCCAGGGTGTGACAGTAGTGCAGAGACCCCACCCTCAGGACCGTAGCCCCACCTGGACAGGGATAGGTTTTGTCAATGTTCCCGAGGGGGCCTACCTGGAGTTCTCCATCGACAACATCCCCCACTCCATGGAGTACGACATCCTCATCCGCTACGAGCCTCAGGTCAGTCCCAGCACGTACTGCCTTCCCAATGGACGTAAACTCCGGGGCACATGAGTGTCAGAGGGTTTTCATTTCTTCCTTTACTTAATTGATTATGTTAGGTAACGTCGCTGCTTGTCAAAGTCCTGTCATTACCCTTTTGTTTACCTGTTTACCAATGTCTATGTACCTGTTACGTTGCCGTAGTTACCAGACCAGTGGGAGGAGGTGTTGATGACAGTGATGCGGCCCAGTGTGATTTCAGCTGACAGTCGCTGTGCCAACACCATGCCTGACGACGACAACCAGATGATATCCCTCCACCCCGGATCACGGTAAACACACACCGCCTCCTCTGTCAGTGTTGGGGAAGGAGGACTGTTGGGTAACTGGTGGGTGGGAGTGAGAGAAGGACTCTGAGTCTGTATATTAGGTATCCACTGAGTCTGTATATTAAGTATCTTCTGAGTATGTATATTAGGTAAACTCCAAAGCTGTATATTAGGTATACTTTGAGTCTGTATATTATGTATCCTCTGAATTTTATATTAGGTGGTAGATTCTTGTCTGTATATTAGGTATACTCTGAGTCTGTATATTAGGTAGACTCTGAGTCTGTATATTAGGTAGACTCTGAGTCTGTATATTAAGTAGACTCTTTAGTCTGTATATTAGGTATTCTCTGAGTCTGTGTATGCACCCTGTGTACGCCCTGAGGATTCCCCTTTGAAAACACTGATTTAGTGTGTGTGTCATAGGAGTATTTTTAAACATGTGTTTTCTGACATCCATCTCTCTCTCTCTTGTCTCTTCAGATATGCAGTGCTCCCCAGACCAGTGTGTTTTGAGGCAGGGATGAACTACACTGTTCGTCTGAGTCTGCCCCTCTACTCCGCACTCAGTGACGTCCAGTCCCCATATACACTCATCGACTCGGTTAGTTCACACACACACTGTCAAACACATAGACACAACTCTGACTTTTGGTTGAAATATATCGATGTCTATTCGAGACTTTGGCAGAAATTTCAGCTACTAGGATTTCATATTAGGATTGGGCCCTTACTGACTACATACTAAATCTCATTCCATCTCCTGTAACTTTCTTCCCCGTCTGTAGATTGTGCTGATGCCCCACTGTAAGAACCTGGAGATCTTCACTGGTTCTGAGGGCGGTGACTTGGCCACCAGCAGTGCCTGGGACACCTTCCAGCGCTACCGCTGTCTGGAGAACAGTCAGAGCGTAGTGAAGACCCCGTCCACAGACATCTGCCGCAACTTTATTTTCAGCGTATCCGCTCTGCTGCACCAGGGAGCTAAAGGTATGGCACCACACTCCAGTCATGTGTGCTTGAACATACTTGTTTGCTCATGTATGTGTTTCTCAACTAAGGGTCTAAAAGGGTTTCTTAACTAAAGGTCTAAGTAGGTTTTTTAACTAAAAGTGGAACTGACAGCGTTTTAGCAACATAAAATCATATTAAATTCTGTTCATATACACCCCTAGGAAGAATATAATGCCTTTTTTTTACATTTTATGAGAAGCGATCACTTATATAAAGTCATTTTCACATTTTCATACTTTGATAGAAGATTTGGTAATGGCGTAGGGTAAGAGATTTGTGAAAATTCTATAGCAATATACAGTGAGGGGAAAAAAGTATTTGATCCCCTGCTGATTTTGTACATTTGCCCACTGACAAAGAAATGATCAGTCTATAATTTTAATGGTAGGTTTATTTGAACAGTGAGAGACAGAATAACAACAAAAAATTGCTTCTGTGGACAGGTGTCTTTTATACAGGTAATAAACTGAGATTAGGAGCACTCCTTTTAAGATTGTGCTCCTAATCTCAGCTCGTTACCTGTATAAAAGACACCTGGGAGTCAGAAATCTTTCTGATTGAGAGGGGGTCAAATACTTATTTCCCTCATTAAAATGCAAATCAATTTATAAAATTTTTGACATGCGTTTTTCTGGATTTGTTTGTTGTTATTCTGTCTCTCACTGTTCAAATAAACCTACCATTAAAATTATAGACTGATCATTTCTTTGTCAGTGGGCAAACGTACAAAATCAGCAGGGGATCAAATACTTTTCCCCCTCACTGTAGAGTGGGAAAGCGGCCGAGCATTTGGACAATTAATAGACACTGCAGTAAATAAAACCGAATAAAAACATATCAGTCTCATCCAGGACCTGACTCCACACAGACTGGTGCGCCATAGCCAATCAGAGCAGTAGTAAGCCTACAGTGCCTTCCGAAAGTATTCAGACCCCTTGACTTTTTTCACTTTTTGTTACATTACAGCCTTATTCTAAAATTGATTAAATTGTTTTTATCACTCATCAATCTACATACAATATCCCATATTGACAAAGCAAAAACAGGTTTTTAGAAATGTTTGCTAATTTATATATATATAAAAAGTATGAAATATCACATTTACATAAGTATTCAGACCCTTTACTCAGTACTTTGTTGAAGCACCTTTGGCAGCGATTACAGCATCGAGTCTTCTTGTGTATGACACTACAAGCTTGGCACACCTGTATTTGGGGAGGTTCTCCCATTCTTCTCTGCAGATCCTCTCAAGCTCTGTCAGGTTGGATGGCCAGCGTTTCTGCACAGCTATTTTCAGGTCTCTCCAGAGATGTTAAATCGGGTTCAAGTCCAGGCTCTGGCTGGGCCACTCAAGGACTTTTGGAGACTTGTCCCAAAGCCACTCCTGTGTTGTCTTGGCTGTGTGCTTAGGGTCATTGTGAACCTTCTCCCTAGTCTGAGGCCCTGAGCACTCTGGAGCATGTTTTCATCAAGGATCTCTCTGTGCTTTGTCCATTCATCTTTGCCTCAATCCTGACTAGTTTCCCAGTCCCTGCCGCTGAAAGACATTCTGATAGCATGATGCTGCCACCACCATGCTTCACCATAGGGATGTTGCCAGGTTACTCCAGATGTGACGCTTGGCATTCAGGCCAAAGAGTTCAATCTTGGTTTCATCAGACCAGAGAATATTGTTTCTCATGGTCTGAGAGTCTTTAGGTGCCTTTTGGCAAACTCCAAGTGGGCTGCCATGTACCTATTACTGAGGAGTGGCTTCCATCTGGCCACTCTACCATAAAGGCCTGATTGGTGGAGTGCTGCAGAGATGGTTGTCCTTGGAAGGTTCTTCCATCTCCACAGAGGAACTCTATAGCTCTGTCAGAGTGACCATCGGGTTCTTGGTCACTTCCCTGACCAAAGCCCTTCTCAAGGGCTCAATTTGGCTAAATGTGGCCGTGAGGCCAGCTCTAGGAATAGTCTTGGTGGTTCCAATCTTCTTCCATTTAAGAATGATGGAGGCCAGTTTGTTCTTGGGGACCTTCAATGCCGTAGACATTTTTTGGTACCCTTCCCCAGATCTGTGCCTCGACACAATCCTGTCTCGGACAGTTCCTTCAACCTCATGGCTTGGTTTTTTTCTCTGACATGCACTGTCAACTGTGGGACCTTATATAAATGAACATTGTATTTGATTTATATAGACAGGTGCCTTTCCAAATCATGTCCAATCAATTTAATTTACCACAGGTGTACTCCAGTCAAGTTGTGGAAACATCTCAAGGATGATCAATGGAAACAGGATGCACCTGAACTCAATTTCGAGTCTTTTAGCAAAGAGTCTGAATTATTATGTAAATAAGGTATTTCTGTTTATTATTTTTAATACATTTTGCTAAAATTTCTAAAAACCTGTTTTCGCTTTGTCATTGTGGGGTATTGTGTGTAGATTGCTAAGGCTGAATAAGGCTGTAACGTAACAAAATGTGGAAAAAGTCAAGGTGTCTGAATACTTTCCGAATGCACTGTATATGCAAATAAGTTATTTTCCACACGCTCCTGCCGAACTGGACTGTGTGTTTACAGGCAGTTGCAACAGCACAACAAAATACACCTGAATGGATTTCTGCAAATATGTAAATACCATGGGAGTCCACTTAGATTTGGGAATCTCACAGTCCTATTGATCAAACAACCATGAACAGGGAGGCTCTTTCCCTCAGTTGCCTATGCACAACAACAACAAGATCAACAACTAATGTTAGCCAGCATGAGAACCTCAAATCTAATGAGGGCACAGTAGATAAACCCTTCTCAAATGTTTTCAAGTTGTAGTTGGCTGTCAAAATTGCACTGATAAATTATGGGGAATAGTAGCCTGCTTATCTTTCTGCGGCTTGCCTGCCAATGCATGCTTGTCTCAACCCACGTTTTGACAACTGAATGGGAACTTGCCTGCCTGCCCGTCCGCCTATTTGATTGATGCTAACTGCATTTGATTGACAACTAAGAGATATGCTAACTGTGGATAGTCGTTCAAGTTCAGCATGGCTAGCAATTTCACATTTCTTGCTAGCTAACCAAGTGACACCTATATCTCTAGCTGTAGCCACCGAAAAACTCATCCACTCGTCAAATGACATGACATCCTCTCAGCAGCTAGCTAGTTAGCTAGCTAACGTTAGGCTCTGGGTTTTTAGCTTGCTACATAAATGGATAAGCTAGCCTATTAGCCATGTTATCTGGTCATCGCCCTTGCTAGTTTGATTGTATTGACATTCCCAGCCTTGTTTACAGTTGTCTGTTTTTGTCCAGAATATTCAGTCAATGAAACTGAAACAGTGAACCTGAATTGCTGGAGGCAGCAAACAATGTACCAGGCCAGCTGTGATTTACAACCTGATAGCAATATTTGCTGGACTACCAAAAAATGTATTGGTGAATTAGCTATATTAATTATGCATTGAACTGCATCCATCTATTCTGACAACAATACATTACTCTACGTCATGTAATTTTGACTCAAATAGAACCTATTTTTATGCAGTTGGTTTTGTAGCATAAACTGGGAATTTTATATTTTTCACTGATATTATGATTGCCTATTTGTTTCATATCTGCAAAGTAGTTAAAACGCTGTCAGTTCCACTTTAACTAAAGAGGGTTTCTTAACTAAAGGTCATTGTCATAAAGTTTGTGTCATCAATCCCTTTCTTTTCTTATCTCTTTATTTCCTTTCTTTTCATTCCGTATCCCTTCCTGTGCCTCTGGCATATTGCTGTTGTCTTCAGTTTCCAACCCATGTCCCTCATCAACAGTTACGCTATGTCTGTCTACTCTCCTCATGTGTGGACTTGTATTGGACCCTGGGGCCCTAAGCTTGATTATAAGCCCTCTCGGATCTTGACACACTGAAAAGACCACAGAGGAACTTTCTCAGCCCGCCGCAGCAGTAAATCTCCTACCCTGCCAGACAGAGTGAGAACTTGTCTCTGCTGCCAGGCTAGTAGTATATACCGGGTCCATGCTATCATAGGACAGATTTCATGAATTTATTCATGTAGGTGGTCTGATTAGATTACAAGAGTATAACATAATATAAAGGATGTAGTCAAATATAATACTCTATTATCTTGAGGAAAACTTTTCTTACACATGCAAGCATCAAGGAAAACTAAACATAGCATCTATATCACTGCACTTAAATTGCAACATGTAGTTAAATGAGAATGAATTGTTGTTGAAATATGACCTAAGTGTGATATGATTTTATTGTATACATTTTTTCTTGGGAATGCAGTCAGTATGAGTTCAAATCCTCCCAGCTGTGAAAGTCACATAATCTTGTCTCACTTAGCAGGTTTTATGAGGTCTCCTGCACAGATGTACATCCCTCATCTACACATTGCTGCACGTCTTTACAAATCCTGTGGTTTCGCAGGTCCCTTTTAAGTCTTACACCAGTCTTAGCAGTTGGTAGAGATCAGAGCGTCTAAACCACAGTCTTCAAGTTCTGCGTGCAATAATCTAGTCCCATAAATAATTTGCCTATCCTAGATCTAGGGCTAGACAATCTGGACCCTCTCTTTCTAAAATGATCTGATGAAATTGTTGCAACCCCGATTACTAGCCTGTTCAACCTCTCTTTCGTATCGTCTGAGATTCCCAAAGATTGGAAATCTGCCGCGGTCATCCCCCTCTTCAAAGGGGGTGACACTCTAGACCAAAACTGCTACAGACCTATATCTATTGTCACGTCCTGACCAGTAAAAGGGGTTATTTGTCATTGTAGTTTGGTCAGGGCGTGGCAGGGGGTGTTTGTTTTGTGTGTTTCGGTGTTTTTGGGGTTTTGGTTCTATGTTATCTATTTCTATGTTTATTATCTAGTTTTCTATTTCTATGTTTGGTTTTGGCAATGACCTCCAATTAGAGGCAGCTGGTTGTCGTTGTGTCTAATTGGAGGTCATATTTAGTTGTGGTTGTTTCACTTGTGTTTTGTGGGTGGTTGTTTCCAGTGCACCTTACTGGACTGTTTTCGTCGTCAGTTTATTTTGTTTAAGCGTTTTCTTTAATAAAGAAAGAAGATGAGCACTTTACCCGCTGCGCCTTGGTCCAATCCTTACGACGCCCGTGACAGAACCACCCACCAAACAAGGAGAAAGCAGCGGGGATTGGAGCACCAAACAAGGACCAAGCAGCGGGGATTGGAGCACTGAAGAGAAGTATGGACGTGGGAGGCAGAACGACGTTTCTGGGAGAGGAAACTAAGGGAGCTAGAGGAGGCCGAGAGGCATCACCTCAAAAAAATGTTGGGGGGGTGGGCACACGGGGAGTTGGGTAGAGTCAGGATGGAGACCTGAGCCAACTCCCCATGCTTAATATGGGGAGCAACGGATCAAGCAACCACCTTGTTATACGGAGATACGCACTGTGTCGCCCATATGCGTGCACAGTCTGGTGCGGTCAATAAGGGCTCCGCAGCGTTGCCAAGCGAGAGTTAGCCGGCAGCCAGGGAGAAGTGCGCCGGCGCAGCGCATCTGGCCACCAGTGCATCTCCTCGGTCCAGTTTACCCTGTTCCTGCTCCTCGCACTTGCCCTGAGGTGCGTGTTACTAGGCTGACGCCTCCAAAACCAGCCCCACGCATCAGGCTTCCAGTGCGCCTGCCCAGTCCAGTACGTCCTGTACCTGCTCCCCGCACTAGCCCTGAGGTGCGTGTTACTAGTCTGGCGCCTCCTAAGCCAGCCCCACGCATCAGGCTTCCAATGCGCCTGCCCAGTCCTGTTCCTGCTCCGCGCACTCACCCTCCAGTGCACCTCCATAACCCGGTACAGCCAGTGCCTGCTGTGAGCACTCTGCCATTAGTACGTCCTGTTCCTGTTCCCCACACGCATCCTCCAGTACGCCTCCATAACCCGGTACAGCCAGTGCCTGCTGTGAGCACTCGGCCTCCAGCGACGCTCTCCAGTCTGCAGCGACGCTCTCCAGTCTGCAGCGACGCTCTCCAGTCTGCAGCCTCCAGCGACGCTCTTCAGCCCTGAGCCTCCAGCGACGCTCCCCAGCCAGAAGCCTCCAGCGACGCTCCCCAGCCAGAAGCCTCCAGCGACGCTCCCCAGCCAGAAGCCTCCAGCGACGCTCCCCAGCCAGGAGTCTCCAGCGACGCTCCCCAGCCAGGAGTCTCCAGCGACGCTCCCCAGTTCGGAGTCTCCAGCGACGCTCCCCAGCCCGGAGTCTCCAGCGACGCTCCCCAGCCCGGAGTCTCCAGCGACGCTCCCCAGCCCGGAGTCTCCAGCGACGCTCCCCAGCCCAGAGTCTCCAGCGACGCTCCCCAGCCCGGAGTCTCCAGCGACGCTCCCCAGCCCGGAGTCTCCAGCGACGCTCCTCAGCCCGGAGTCTACGGAACGGGAGCTACGCCCAGAGCCACCTCCGTAGTTGGGGGATTGGGAGGAGGGGTGTAGCACAGGGACCGTTGTTGACGGTGTCCACCCTCCTTTCCCTCCCTTTAAGTTTGGGGTTATTTTTGTGGGGTTTTGTTTTTGAGGTGCATTCGGGGTCTGCACCTTTGGGTGGGGGGGGGGGGTACTGTCACGTCCTGACCAGTAAAAGGGGTTATTTGTCACTGTAGTTTGGTCAGGGTGTGGCAGGGGGTGTTTTGTTTTGTGTGGTTTGGGGGTTTTGGTTCTATGTTATCTATTTCTATGTTTATTATCTAGTTTTCTATTTCTATGTTTGGTTTTGGCAATGACCTCCAATTAGAGGCAGCTGGTTGTCGTTGTCTCTAATTGGAGGTCATATTTAGTTGTGGTTGTTTTGTGGGTGGTTGTTTCCAGTGCACCTTACTGGACTGTTTTCGTCGTCAGTTTATTTTGTTTAAGTGTTTTCTTTAATAAAGAAAGAAGATGAGCACTTTACCTGCTGCGCCTTGGTCCAATCCTTACGACGCCCGTGACATCTATCCTACCCTGACTTTCTAAGGTCTTCGAAAGCCAAGTTAACAAACAGATTACCGACCATTTCGAATCCCACCGTACCTTCTACGCTATGCAATCTGGTTTCAGAGCTGGTCATGGGTGCACCTCAGCCACGCTCAAGGTCCTAAACGTCATCATAACTGCCATCGATAAGAGACATTACTGTGCAGCCGTATTCATCGATCTGGCCAAGGCTTTCGACTCTGTCAATCACCACATTCTTATTGGCAGACTCGACAGCCTTGGTTTCTCAAATGATTGCCTTGCCTGGTTTACCAACTACTTCTCTGATAGAGTTCAGTGTGTCAAATCGGAGGGCCTGTTGTCCAGACCTCTGGCAGTCTCTATGGGTGTGGCACAGGGTTCAATTCTCGGGCCGACTCTCTTCTCTGTATACATCAATGATGTTGCTCTTGCTACTGGTGATTCTCTGATCCACTTCAACGCAGAGGACACCATTCTGTATACTTCTGGCCCCTCTTTGGACACTGTGTTAACTAACCTCCAGACGAGCTTCAATGCCATACAACTCTCATTCCATGGCCTCCAACTGCTCTTAAACGCAAGTAAAACTAAATGCATGCTATTCAATCGATCGCTGCCCGCACCTGCTCGCCCGTCCAGCATCACAACTCTGGACGGCTCTGACTTAGAATACGTGGACAACTACAAATACCTGGGTGTCTGGTTAGACGGTAAACTCTCCTTCCAGACTCACATTAAGCATCTCCAATCCAAAATTAAATCTAGAATCGGCTTCCTATATCGCAACAAAGCATCCTTCACTAATGCTGCCAAACATACCCTTGTAAAACTGACCATCCTACCGATCCTCAACTTCGGTGATGTCATCTATATAATAGCCTCCAACACTCTACTCAACAAACTGGATGCAGTCTATCACAGTGCCATCTGTTGTGTCACCAAAGCCCCATATACTACCCACCACTGCGACCTGTACGCTCTCGTTGGTTGGCCCTCGCTTCATACTCGTCGCCAAACCCACTGGCTACAGGTTATCTACAAGTCTCTGCTAGGTAAAGCCCCGCCTTATCTCAGCTCACTGGTCACCATAGCAGCACCCACTCGTAGGATGCGCTCCAGCAGGTATATTTCACTGGTCACCCCCAAAGCCAATTCCTCCTTTGGTCGTCTTTCCGTCCAGTTTTCTGCTGCCAATGACTGGAACGAACTGAAAAAATCTCTGAAGCTGGAGACTCATATCTCCCTCACGAGCTTTAAGCACCAGCTGTCAGAGCAGCTCACAGATCACTGCACCTGTACATAGCCCATCTGTAAACAGCCCATCTATCTACCTACCTCATCCCCATACTGTATTTATTTATTTATCTTGCTCCTTTGCACCCCAGTATCTCTACTTGCACATTCATCTTTTGCACATCTGCCATTCCAGTGTTTAATTGCTATATTGTAATTACTTCGCCACCATGGCCTATTTATTGCCTTAACTTACCTAATTTGCACTCACTGTATATAGACTTTTTGTTTTCTTTTGTTCTACTGTATTATTAACTGTATGTTTTGTTTATTCCATGTGTAACTCTGTGTTGTTGTATGTGTCGAATTGCTATGCTTTATCTTGGCCAGGTCGCAGTTGCAAATGAGAACTTGTTCTCAACTAGCCTGCCTGGTTAAATACAGGTGAATTAAAAAAATATATAAATAAAAAATCTGAAGGTTCCCACATTGCTGTGGTGTCCCCTAAAACAATAGTGGTTTAGAGGAGTTTCAGATTTATGAGGACAGCAGAGACTTCAGAGGATAGTGTTGAATGAGTCTAGGCTTAGGCAGAGTCTGGCTCAGAGCATGTCAGTACCCGCTCGGGGGATGTTTAGTGGATATAGGGACACAACACTTACACTCTGTAAGGTTGCATGTACGTAAGCTTGAACACACACACACCACACACGCCCATGCTTGCCTAAAATCCCCCTCCCATGATGTGACCCAGTGAATACCAGTTCACTTGTCTCTCTCCTCCACATGGACTCAATGTCTTCTATGGAATGTCTGGTCCCTGGCTTTCTCTTCCTTTCCACTTGTCTATTGAGAAGGTTACAGGCCCTGCAGCCTGTAAGGGTAATAGATATTAAAAGGGTTGTTGATTAAATACCTCAATCGCCTTAATTAATAAAACAAACCTTTGTTAGTATGTCAGAAGCAAGATGTATTGAGACAAAGGGTTAACCAGAGTTTTATGTACAGTTAGTACTTATACCATATTCAAAACAGCTTGGGTGAAATACCTTACTCATGTATCCAGCAGCAACTATTGCCCCTATTTGAACAGATCATTCCAGATTATGTGTTCAATTCAATTTTAAGCCCATTCCCTCCCTCTCTCACTCTCTCTTTAATATTTCCTCCTGTATTTGTTTTCCCAGCATGCCAGTGTGACCCGCAGGGCTCTCTCAGCACGGTGTGTGATGCCAGCGGCGGGCAATGCCAGTGTCGCCCCAATGTAGTAGGCAGGAACTGTGACAAATGTTCCCCTGCCACCTACCTGTTTGGACCCAGTGGCTGCAGATGTGAGTTTGACTGAATGAAAAGTGACTGAGTGCATGTGCTTTGTATTGCACAATACAGGCACTGAATCTGACACTCATCACGTTCTTTGCCCGCTCTCTCCCCCCAGCCTGTGATTGCAATCCCCAGGGATCGGAGCATGCATTCTGCCATGAGGCTACTGGCCAGTGTGCTTGTATCCCCGGGGCATACGGCCGTCAGTGTAACCACTGTTTGCCGGGACACTGGGGCTTCCCCAACTGTCGCCCCTGCACCTGCAATGGCCACACTGAGCAGTGTGACCCCTACACTGGAGAATGCCTGGTCTGCCGAGAACAGACCACCGGGCACAACTGTGAGAGGTCAGACAAGTGTTAGTCTTGGTTGAGGAGTCAGTGGTCAAGGGTTAAGGAGGCTCATTGGTGTATGTGCTGGATGGGTCGGCATTAGAATAGGTAGTCAATCAGTCTCCTAAAACATAGATAACTTAGATATTATAGACATGCATGTGAATGATTATGACCAACCACCTTATGCCTTTTCTCTACAGGTGTCTGGAAGGTTACTACGGCGACCCTGTCCTGGGTTCAGGGGACCACTGTCGTCCCTGTATGTGTCCGGACGGGCCAGGTAGCGGGCGGCAGTTTGCCGGTGGATGTTACCACGGTTTGGACTCTCACTACCAGGTGTTTTGTATCTGCAGCCCTGGATACAGAGGTAGGCAGCCAATAACAACCACTTGCCAAGATGTATAGAGCACCCTGTAAACTAGCGACGCATGGCAGGATTACTCATGTCAAAGTGCTTCTGTTCAGATCTGTTTCCTAGGAAGCAGTAGATCTGTATGCATTCATGTTACAGTGTGGAAGCTTGGTGACTTTCCATGATGTATAGCTGCCAGCCATGTACACTTACAGTTTGATATATGGCTTGATTTGACAGGAGGACATATGTTATTGTGGCAGTAAATGTATAGGCAGTTATTATTTCTGATTGTGAGGATAGGTGAAAAGATGTGTTGTTGTAGAGGTGAGTGGTGACTGTTTTTGGTGAAGGGTTAATTAAGCACGTTGCTCTCTCTCCTCCCCCTTTTACCTCTCATTTCTTCTCTCTTCCTCTATGTTTTCCTCTCCCCTACAGGTGCCAGATGTGAGGAGTGTGCCCCAGGTTACTATGGAAATCCCCATGAGAACGGCGGGCAGTGCCAACCATGCCAGTGCAACAACAACATTGACATGCTGGACCAGGAGTCCTGTGATGCCAGGACGGGTGAATGTCTCAAATGTCTCTACCACACCGAGGGTCGAGGCTGCCACAGCTGCAAGCTGGGTTACTATGGAGATGCCCTCACACAAAACTGCAGAAGTGAGTAAAAAAAGTTAACTTGCAACTCTTTATGTGTTTGTCATATCAATGTGAGTGGTTGTCATTGTCCAATTGCTAACCGGCTAGCGACGTCTCTTCTCTCCCTCAGAGTGTGTGTGTAACCACCTGGGTACCAACCCAGCCACGTGCCCGGCAGTGGGCGACTGCCACTGTGATCTGGGCAGCGGGCAGTGCCAGTGTCTACCAAATGTGGTGGGTCAGCACTGTGACCAGTGTGCCCCCGACACCTGGAACATGGCCAGCAAGAGGGGCTGTGAATCTTGCGACTGTGACTCCAACCACTCATTTGGAACGTCCTGCAACGAGGTGGGTTCTCACAAGGCCACACCCGTCTTCTGTTGGGTCTTAATACTCCTGTCTCTTTAATCCTGTCCTAATGTCACATTACTAATATTTATGTGTTTTGTCCACAGCTGAGTGGCCAGTGCTCCTGTAAACCTGGCTTTGGGGGTAAAATGTGTCAGGAGTGCAGAGAGCTGTTCTGGGGAGACCCTGAAGTCAAATGCAATGGTGAGTTGCCACATCTCAATCAGCAGCATAGTAGTTATCCGTGCTGGCATTACACTGCCTAAATCCCCATCTTGACACACATTAAGGAGTGTGTGTGCGCGCGTGTGCACGCACCTGCGTGCCGTGCGTGTGTGTGTGAGAAAGCTCCATCCCAACTATTTTAAATTGCAACACACACAAAGCAGGCCTTTAGTGTTAATCACTGAGATATTACAAGCAGCCCCATTCCCCTAGCCTCTTATCATGGGAATGTGTAGGAGTTTCAGCTGTGGTGGAGAAACTCACAGCATCCTCTCCTTACTTTGGGAGCCAATATTAAGGCCAGATGTGCTCTCTCACCCGACGTCTGTGTTTCTATGACGAACAGGCGGGGGATCTGTCCGAGCCTCCCAATATCCCGCCGTCCCCCACAATGCACCTTTGTTCTGATGGGGTGTACTGTTGGAGGGACAGCTGTCCAACACAGTGCTTGCTGCTGACAGAAAGGACCCTTTGTCCCAGGGTAGCGTCACTGGAGCAGAGCAGCCTGCTTAATTATCTACTGAAGGACACATGAATTGGCTTCTGATGTAGGCTAGTCCCTTGAGTGGAAACGTGCAGCGACTGTATAAATGGCCCATTGTGGTAGTTGAATCTACTTTAAACTTCTGTATACATTGTTACCAATGAAATTTGAAAATGATTGTGATCAAACTAAAATTGCAGAGGTCACTTTGACGGCTGTTTAAACATCGAACTCCTTCCAGGCAGGCTGCACCATGTCAAATGCGTCATAAAAGTCCTTGCTGTCCCGCCACAGTGCAGTTTTCTCAGGCTTGTGGTTTGCTGCTACTAGCAGGGAGTGTTGCATTCCGGAAAGGTTTGTATTTCTTCGCTCTGCGGGGAAGAATCTGTGTTGACAGTCCTGACTGTTTGTTTGGAGAAGGAAGTCTGCTCTGGTTCCCTGATATCGGATTACCTCGTTTACCGCAACTAATGTTGACATACCCCTAATCTGGATCAGTCCAACAGCCAAACATTACACTAAAACTAGCTTCAAATGGTGCAGATCCCTGTTAGTTTGTGGTATGTTAGTTTCTCTGGAAACATAGTAACGTTGTACACTGAACAATTCAATGAAGGGAGGGAATGGTCAACTGCTCAATTTGTGGTCACATTCATTGATATCACAGTTACTTTCTTGTGCACATCCAGCCATTTTTGTGGCTTTTGCAGTGATTTGACCCTTTTAAACACATCAGTTTCCCATTTGAAGACAGTTTTCTGCCTGTGGGAGCCATGTCTACTGTTTCTTGTCCATCAAAGCCTTTGAGACTGTGTGTGTGTGTGTGTGTGTGTGTGTGTGTGTGTGTGTGTGTGTGTGTGTGTGTGTGTGTGTGTGTGTGTGTGTGTGTGTGTGTGTGTTGGCTCATGGTGAAAGACTGCTCCAGCTGTAGACCATTAAAGATGTAGTTTACTGATGTGCCCCCATCATCCCCCCACACAGAGGAATAGAAGCCATGTTGGGATCCATGTCACAAAAACAGCTGGAATTTCCCTGCCCTGTCTGCTCGCAATCATCTTATCTGACCTGTAACATACAACAGATGCTGTGTAGAAAAGAAAGAAAAGAGGTCCAGCTATCTTCTATAAAAGGCCTTTATTAAAAATGTTTTGTAAGAAACAGCAGAAAGCCTGTGTTAATCAGCCATGTCTTATTGCACCATGGATTCCAGTTCCCTTTACATATTGCTTGTAGTGTGTTTAATCTGTTCTGAGGGCCATTGTTAATTTTGACGGGTAGGGGGTGAGGGTCAATATTTACCTCCCTTCCGTACCTGGCCTATGTGGCCATTTTGTGTGTCAAAGCCCTCACCCAGTGTAAACAGAGGCAGTGCTTTAATCTGCAGTGGGGGAGGGGGCTGTGTGAATGGGGACCTTCAGGGGTGGTGCTGTAGTGTGGTGTGTGGGGCCCTCGTTTGGGGCTGTCTGCTGATAATGGAGACTGGTGAGTGACTCCCCACACAGCCAGTTAATGCACAGAGGAAGAGAGACAGGGGAGACAAAAGGACAGGTCACATTCATTACATATTTCCACTGAGCCCAGGCCCCTCACCCTCCTGCTTTACAAAACTATAGGAGGGTTACGCCACACATCTAAGCCTCCTCTTTTGTTGCTTTAGCACCCTGAGGTGACTAAAAGTAATTTTTCAGGGTGTGTGTTCATCTACACATTTGTAAAGGTTTGTGGTTCTGCAAGTGTGTGGTGTGTGCAAGAAAGTATGTACACTTCACCATAGATTCTTCAAGTTTGTGTGTAAGAGTAAACACAGGAGGTACCACAGTTAGATATATGGTTGTCATCAGTGGTTCCTGGGGGGTTGTTTGCAGAGTCTGTAGGGGCCCATGGTGGCCCCTTTGTTCTCTACACACTTCCCTTAATGAGGCTTTGAAGTGGGCAAACATCCTCTTCTTTCTCCATTCCTCCTCCTCCACTCCCCTTCTCTCCATCCCATCCTATTCACTAAACCAGCCCCCCTAAGGTCACTGGGTTAATGTGGATGGCTGTGGTTCATTGATCTTTGGCTCGCCAGAATTTCAGCTGACATCATCTTTACTAGTTGAAACTCCACCGAAAACATTTTATCCACCAGTCAATACATCAGCTGGCCACTCTTAACTCTCCCAATGGACACTCACCCAGAAATACATGTTGGCTTACCAGTAGATTTAAAATGCAATATGGCTAGCATTAAAGAACTTGAATTATAATGAAAATGAAGTCAAAACTATTATTAGAACCAAAGGTTAGGCTTGCTAGTCCACATTTCAGAGGTGCTTACAACAGGGTGCTAACTGTGCTTGACACGTTAACATGTGATTACAAACCTATAAAGGTTACGACCCATAAAGCAACAGGAGCTCCCGTCCTTTCCCCTTTCCACAGTGGAGCACTTTGAAATGACTTTAGGAGGATCCCAATAAACTGAATGAGTTTGTAAGTTGACCTGACGAGACAGACGTGTCCTTTGAGGTCAAGATGTCTAGCGAGAGAGAGGCGGGCTACTTAAATGCACTTCCCTGGCTTTGTAAGACCGCTTTATAGGCTCTTGTTCATTGTTATGGGACATCATCAACCTCTTTGAAATGTCTCCCTCCCATTCAGGATCTCTGGAGGGTGACTGACTAGTCAGGATCAGGATGGAACAAAATGTGTTGTAGAAAAAGTGATGTTTTTTGAGTCATGCTGAAATAGTTTTAGAGTTGAATAAAAAAAAGGCTAGACTAGTAGTAAAACCTATGTTTCCTATTGCCTTGCAGCGTGCGACTGTGACCCACAAGGCATTGCCGAGCAGCAGTGCAACAAGGCCAACGGTCACTGTGTGTGCTTGGAGGGTGTGTCTGGTCCCCGCTGTAATCTCTGCGCCCGGGGCTACTCTGGCACCTTCCCCTACTGCGAACGCTGCCACCAGTGCTTCGCCGACTGGGATGTGATCGTAGGTCAGCTGACCAACCAGACCCACAGGCTGGTCAACAAGGTGAACACCATCAAGGCCAGCGGCATCACCGGACCATACAAACATGCCATAGATAATATGGAGCAGAGTGCCGGGTCCATAAGAACTATCCTGGCCCAGAACCCGGCTACACAGCCACTGTCAGAGATACAGCAGCTACTGGAGCAGGCCACGTAAGTGGGGTCAAAGGGTGGGGTCAAAATGGGTCATTGACAATATTTATCAATAGCAAAAACAGTAGTAGACATATCAAAAGCAATAATATACCTATATTTCTGTATGATCCATTTCTGTTCTTTAGAGATCTAATGGAAGAGATGAGCAACAAGTTGAACCTCACTGAGGAGGCGTTGGCCCAGGTATCATCTGATGACAACAGCACCAACACCAAACTGGACTCTCTCAAAGAGGACGCCCAGAAACTGGATCGCACCGTCAAGGAGCTGCTGGACCAAGTTGAGCTAATCAAGAACTCTGATGTTCGGGGTAAGGGACTGGGACAAGGCTGTTTGACTTGTTGATGATTGTGATATACAATGTCATGTCCATTATACTTCCATTTGTCAACTCTGTGAAATTGTTTTTGTAATGACAGGAGCGACAGACAGTGTCACAAAGTACTACCAGCAGTCTCTGGATGCTGGGGCTCAGGCCAACGCCTC
The DNA here is from genome assembly GCF_965601325.2 of Salmo salar. Taxonomy (NCBI): domain Eukaryota; kingdom Metazoa; phylum Chordata; class Actinopteri; order Salmoniformes; family Salmonidae; genus Salmo; species Salmo salar. The sequence continues at coordinate 110,803,250 of NC_138300.1, forward strand.
CACCACCGACCCAGGCAACCCCGTGGAGAGCTCTTTCGTTCTACGACAAGCTACGGAGGACAAGATGAACGACACCAGGGACGAGTTCCACAGGCGGCAGGAAGAACACGCCAAGAGACTGGATGACCTGGCGGATCGGCTGGAGACATTGGACCTATCAGAACTCAGCGAGAAGGTAAGGCCAAGCAAGGCCATAACTGTAGCCTGAAACTGGCTTGCTGATGTTTATCTGAGTTTGACACAGATCGGACTCAATCAAATCCCAGTTTGCAAGATAAAACCATTGAAAACAAGACATTTTCTTGAGTTGTTAAATCAAAGCTTCTGTGTAGGTCAGGAAGAATGATAGGTTTGATTGAATGAGAAGCATATCCTTAGATCCCATTTGAACTTGTCAAGATGCATATGCTTAGATCCCATTTGAACTTGTCAACTCTTTTCACTCTACTGGGCCTCTCTCTGCAGACGTGCGGCAGCCCTGCTGGTGAGGCGTGTGCAGACTCTCCGTGCGGGGGTCTGAGTTGTGTGGACTCTGAGGGGAACAGGAGGTGTGGGGGCGAGGGGTGTGACGGTCTGGTCACCCTGGCCAACAATGCCTGGCATAAGGCCAAGGACTTTGACCAGGAGATCCTCACGGCCATGGAGGAGGTGGACAAGCTCTCCAAGATGGTGAGATCCTGTCTTTGAATTAAAATTAACCAACTCTCTTTAGACAAGAAATACACCCACTTTGGTTCCTAACCTGTTTGTGTGTGATCATGTGTCCAGGTGTCAGAGGCCAAGGTGAAGGCAGTCGAGGCCAAGCTGAGTGCCCAGGACGTGCTGCTGAAGACAAACGAGACCAAGCAGCGCGTGGACCAAAGCAATGAGGAGCTGCGTAGCCTCATCCGACAGATCAAAGACTTCCTCACACGTATGTCTACTCCTCCAATCAACTACATATGTTTACTAACCTGTCACTTAAAGGTACAATCCAGCTGTTCAATTGTAATTTCAATTAAATGTTTCAAATATTTTCTCCCATTGATTCTAGAAGATTGTAACTTATAAATGTCTCATAAGCTTAGTACAACTGTCCCTTTCACAAGCTTAGTACAACCCTTGTCTCTCCTGTGGCACCCACTAGAGGATGCAGCAGACATGGAGAGCATCGAGGCAGTGGCCAACGAGGTGCTGGCCATGCAGATGCCCAGCACGCCAGCCCAGCTCCAGAATCTGACAGACGAGATCAGGGAGAGGGTGCGAGACCTGGCCCAAGTGGAGACTATCCTCAACCAGAGCGCTGACGATGTGCAGAGAGCCGAGAACCTACTGAAGCAGGCAGGCAGAGCCAGGTGACACACATTAACATACACTTGTCAAGATTATCCTTGAACGGAGCACAGATGATGAGGCATGTGCTCAAAGCCAGGCACTCCACACACACACTCTGGTGCTTGGTGGGCTTATTATTTTTTCCCTCTGTGTGTGTCCCACAGTAAAGAGGCTACAGATGTGAGGGAAACAGCAGAGATGGTGAAGCAGGCTCTGGAAGAGGCTGAGCGTGCCCAGAAAGCAGCAGCAGAGGCCATCAAACTGGCCACCACCGACATTAAAGGCACAAATGACCTCCTGTCCTCAGTGAGTCAACATCCTCCATTTTATCACACACAGCAAGTTTGAACTTTTGGGACTAATCCATTGGTTCCATGTACCGGGAAAACTAAATCAAGCACAGCTAAAGTATTTGACCCATTAAAATGTACAAGTAAACCATGAAGACACCCTGTGCTTGTCTTTACGTCTGAAAAGGTGGAGTCGGAGACAGCGGACTCAGAGTTCAAGCTGAACAACGCCACCCAGAGGCTGCTGTGGTTAGAGAAAGACATCACACTGCTCAAAGAGAAGGCACTGAACACCTCGCTTAGCTCTGAACAAACCGAGAGAGATGCAGAGAGCATCAACAAAGTAGCTGAGCAGGTCAAAAAGGTTTGTGAACTAATTTGTGTTAAATTGGGATGTGAGAGTTTGTGGTTTATTTTTCATCCTTGTCATTCTCTCAATAAATTGCTGACCTTGCATATGACTGTTCATGTTGTGTGTGTGTGTGTGTGTGTGTGTGTGTGTGTGTGTGTGTGTGTGTGTGTGTGTGTGTGTGTGTGTGTGTGTGTGTGTGTGTGTGTGTGTGCGTGTGCGTGTGTGCGTGCAGGACCTGGACTCGGAGCTGAAGGACAAGTACAGCACCGTGGAGGACCTGATCAAACAGGAGGCCGGGGGCGTGGCCGACGCCAAGAAGAGGGCGGAGATTCTACAGCAGGAAGCCACAGACCTTCTGCTACAGGCCAGTGACAAGCTGCAGCTACTGAAAGGTACAGTACACACACACACACATACCTGCACTGGCAAAAATGCACACAGGTCTCTATCCACACACACTGACACTCTCTCTCACACACACACACACACACACATAGACATGCACCACATAAATCTTCCACAACAGCTTGGGGAGCACCTTGCATGCAAATACGCTGAACAAAAATATAAACTCAACATGTAAAGTATTGGTCCCATGTTTCATGAGCTGAAATAAAACATCCCAGAAATGTTCCATGTGTCGCGCTGCATAAGGCAAAGGGTGGTCACATCAGATACTGACTGGTTTTCTGATCCACGCCCCTACTTTTTTTTTAAAGGTATCTCTGACCAACAGATGCATATCTGTATTCGCAGTCATGTGAAATCCATAGATTAGGGCCTAATGAATTTATTTCAATTGACTGATTTGCTTATATGAACTGTAACTCAGAAAAACCTTTGAAATTGTTGCATGTTGCGTTTAGATTTTTGTTCAGTGTACAATCACAACTCACTACCTAAAACACACACCATCAGGGTCCAACCACGATATGTCCTTACAACGCATTGAGGCAGACCTTACCACAAACATTACATTACACAGACCCTACTTTCCAATGGTGTCTGCTTAGTGGATATATAAACATGATCCGTTTGTAATACCTATGAGATCTCCATCTTCATGTTGATTCACTTTTTCCAATCAAGAGTTGAACATGAAATTACGCAGGTCCTCTAACTTTCTCTTCTCAAGTGTGTGTATTCACTGCATGACATTCTACATGTTCTGATTATAAAGCCGGTGTGTGGAGGGATAATACACATCCTGTGATTTTGAGCAAGTAGTTTGACGGTAGGATCTCTCCTTTTTGGTTCCCATCCAGATTTAGAGAAGTCCTACGAGGACAACCAGAAGACTCTGGAAGACAAGGCCAACCAGTTGGTGGATCTGGAGAAGGCTGTCAAAGAGCTGCTGCAGGAGATCAGTCACAAAGTCACCGTGTACAGCACCTGTCTGTTTTAAACACAACCCCCAGTCCGGGGTTGTGAAGAAAACTGGTTCACAAAGCAAAATGAATCCCAACCAAGGAATAGGGGCCATTTTAAACCAGAAGATATTTAATATTACTGGCACAGAGCCCCCAGAGACTGGACACATTAAACGTACCACCCACTCACACTCCCTGGTTTCATCATTTGAAATCAAAGATTACTGTTTACTTTTATACTGTTTCTAAGTCCAACAAGTGGTATTCGTGTGGAAAAAGCAGGGGATAAAAAAGAAGTAATCTGTTTCTATTTGTAGGAAACAAGGAGAACGAATAAGTGAAAATCAGAATCCTGCCAAAGAGTTTACCAGCCAAGCTACAGCCAACATTAAGATACACAGTGCCAGCTAGACATCATCGCCTACATATACAAAGTGACATGAACCAGCCAGACTTTACAACTACCTTGTTTGGCAGTACTTCTAGCACACAGTATGTGTGAGAATGTTATGGTTCGAATTTTTGAGAATGAGAGCTTTGAGGCGAATTTGTGCATACGGATATTTGGAATACGAAAAAGACCATCCTCCTAACATTTTAAAATAGAAAGGAAAATGTGCATTGTTTTGAAATGATTGCAAAGAAATTCCCTCTCCATTTAAACCAATTATTTTTCTTGAGCTTGAAAACCAATGTTTTGAGGGCTGAAAGCATGAATGTAAAGGTTTGACTTAACTTTTTACCATGAGACTGGATTATTTTGTATATTTGTATGCAACATTGTATGAACCAACTGGTTACTTTCAAAGTTACCTTGACCAAAAACTTGACCAACAAATGTATTTTCAATTTGGAGGAAAAAAAACGTCCCATTTGAAATCCCATCAAATATGTGTTACATCTTGACAAATTCTGAGAGTTATTGTTTTTAAACATATTTACTATTTTGAGCCTTAGCCTCTCACCTTAACACTATAGTGTACCTGTTATGGTAAAATGGGGATGTGTTTGTGGGGCCTCAGAGTACTCCTGGGAGGCAGCCACATACAGAGGAGACCTTCTGTGTACACTAAGCATTAGATCCAATGCTTTGGCTAGATCTGAAACACAAGAGACATTAAGCTACTCACAATTTTGTTTTTATCCTTGATTTATTCTCTTATTTTTTGTTGTATAGTGTCCTTGTTATTTTATTTTTAACAGGTGTTTTAAAACCAATGTATTACAATTATTAGTGCTAGCATAGGGCAATTGTGACAGGACACTTCATAAATTCTCATAATATGCCACAAATTTCAATGGAATGCATTCATCCCTTCTTTCCTGGAATAAGTCAGGTCTGATATGTTTGAATTGGTGATAGCAGGGTGGTAACTTTCATTTGACTTGAATCACAAATGGATTATTCAATCACACATAGGCCTATATTATGGACACTGGCAGACAGGTTAACCTGGTTGGGTTGTATCAATCAATCAATCAATCAATCAATCAATCAATCAATCAATCAATCAAATGTATTTATAAAGCCCTTCTTACATCAGCTGATGTCACAAAGTGCTGTACAGAAACCCAGCCTAAACCCCCAAACAGCAAGCAACGCAGGTGTAGAAGCACGGTGGCTAGGAAAAACTCCCTAGAAAGGCCGGAACCTAGGAAGAAACCTAGAGTGGAACCAGGATATGAGGGGTGGCCAGTCCACTTATGGCTGTGCCGGGTTGAGATTATAACAGAACATGGCCAAGATGTTCAAATGTTCATAGATGACCAGCAGGGTCAAATAATAATAATCACAGTGGTTGTAGAGGGTGCAACAGGTCAGCACCTCAGGAGTAAATATCAGTTGGCTTTTCATAGCCGATCATTCAGAGTAGAGACAGCAGGTGCGGTAGAGAGAGAGAGTCGAAAACAGCAGGTCTGGGACAAGGTAACAGGTCAGGGTTCCATAGCCGCAGACAGAACAGTTGAAACTGGAGCAGCAGCACGACCAGGTGGACTGGGGACAGCAAGGAGTCATCAGGCCAGGTGGTCCTAGGGCTCAGGTCCTCCGAGGAGAAGGGAGGGAGAGAGAGAGAGAATTAGAGAGAGCATACTTAAATTCACACAGGACACCGGATAAGAGAGGAGAAATACTCCAGATATAACTAGCCCTCCGACACATAAACTGTTGCAGCATAAATACTGGAGGTTGAAACAGGAAGGGTCAGGAGACACTGTGGCCATGTCCGACGATACCCCAGGACAGGGCCAAACAGGCAGGATATAACCCCACCCACTTTGCCAAAGCACAGCCCCCACACCACTAGAGGGATATCTTCAACCACCAACTTACTATCCTGAGACAATGCCGAGTATAGCCCACGAAGATCTCCCCCACGGCACAAACCCACGGGGGGGGGGGGGCCAACACGGACAGGAAGATCACGTCATTGACTCAACCCACTCAAGGGATTCTCTGCCTCAACCCACTCAGGGACGGCATGGAAGAGCACCAGTAAGCCAGTGACTCAGCCCCTGTAATAGGGTTTGAGGCAGAGAATCCCAGTGGAGAGAGGGGAAGCGGCCAGGCAGAGACAGCAAGGGCGGTTCGTTGCTCCAGTGCCTTTCTGCTCACCTTCACACTCCTGGGCCAGACTACACTCAATCATAGGACCTACTGAAGAGATGAGTCTTCAATAAAGACTTAAAGGTCAAGACTGAGTCTGGGACTCTCACATAGATAGACAGACCATTCCATAAAAATTGAGCTCTTTTGGAGAAAGTCCTGCCTCCAGCTGTTAGCTTAGAAATTCTAGGGACAGAAAGGAGGCCTGCGTCTTGTGACCATAGTGTACGTGTAGGTATGTACGGCAGGACCAAATCGGAAAGATAGGTAGGAGCAAGCCCATGTAATGCTTTGTAGGTTAGCAGTAAAACCTTGAAATCAGCCCTAGCCTTAACAGGAAGCCAGTGTAGAGGCTAGCACTGGAGTAATATGATAAAAAATGTTGGTTCTAGTCAAGATTCTAGCAGCTGTGTTTAGCACTAACTGCAGTTTATTTAGTGCTTTATCCGGGTAGCCGGAAAGTAGAGCATTGCAGTAGTCTAACCTAGAAGTGACAAAAGCATGGATACAATTTTCTGTGTAATTTTTGGACAGAAAGTTTCTGATTTTTGCAATGTTACGTAGATGGAAAAAAGCTGTCCTTGAAACAGTCTTGATATGTTCGTCAAAAGAGAGATCAGGGTCCAAAGTAACGCCGAGGTCCTTCACAGTTTTATTTGAGATGACTGTACAACCATCAAGATTAATTGTCAGATTCAACAGAAGATCTCTTTGTTTCTTGGGACCTAGAACTAGCATCTCTGTTTTGACCGAGTTTAAAAGCAGAACATCTGCCGCCATCCACTTCCTTATGTCTGAAACACAGGCTTCCAGGGAGGGCAATTTTGGGGCTTCACCATGTTTCATTGAAATGTACAGCTGTTTGTCGTCCGCATGGCAGTGAAAGTTAACATTATGTTTCCAAATGACATCACCAAGAGGTAAAATATATAGTGAAAACAATAGTGGTCCTAAACGGAGCCTTGAGGAACACCAACATTTACAGTTGATTTGTCAGAGGACAAACCATCTACAGAGACAAACTGATATCTTTCTGACAGATAAGATCTAAACCAGGCCAGAACTTTTCCGTGTAGACCAATTTGGGTTTCCAATCTCTCCAAAAGAATGTGGTGATCAATGGTATCAAAAGCAGCACTAAGGTCTAGGAGCACGAGGACAGATGCAGAGCCTCGGTCTGACGCCATTAAAAGGTAATTTACCACCTTCACAAGTGCAGTCTCAGTGCTATCATGGGGTCTAAAACGAGACTGAAGCGTTTCGTATACATTGTTTGTCTTCAGGAAGGCAGTGAGTTGCTTCGCAACAGCTTTTACATTTTTTTGAGAGGAATGGGAGATTCGATATAGGCCGATAGTTTTTAAAATATTTTCTGGGTCAAGGTTTGGTTTTTTCAGGAGAGGCTTTATTACTGCCACTTTTAGTGAGTTTGGTACACATCCGGTGGATAGAGAGCTTTTTATTATCTTCAACATAGGAGGGCCAAGCACAGGAAGCAGCTCTTTCAGTAGTTTAGTTGGAATAGGGTCCTGTATGCAGCTTGAAGGTTTAGAGGCCATGATTATTTTAATCATTGTAGTATAGTGTTAAAAAACTTGAGTTTCTCCCTTGATCCTAGGTCCTGGCAGTGTTGTGCAGACTCAGGACAACTGAGCTTTGGAGGAATACGCAGATTTAAAGAGGAGTCCATAATTTCCTTTCTAATAATCATGATCTTTTCGTCAAAGAAGTTCATGAATTTATCACTGCTGAAGTTAAAGCCATCCTCTCTTGGGGAATGCTGCTTTTTAGTTAGCTTTGCGACAGTATCAAAAATAAATTTTGGATTGTTCTTATTTTCCTCAATTAAGTTGGAGAAATAGGATGATCGAGCAGCAGTGAGGGCTCTTCGATACTGCACGGTACTGTCTTTCCAAGCTAGTTGGAAGACTTCCAGTTTGGTGTTGCGCCATTTCCATTCCAATTTTCAGGAAGCTTGTTTCAGAGCTCGGGTATTTTCTGTATACCAGGGAGCTAGTTTCTTATGACAAATGTTTTTAGTTTTTAGGGGTGTTACTGCATCTAGGGTATTAAGCAAGGTTAAATTGACTTCCTCAGTTAGTTGGTTAACTGATTTTTGTACTCTGACATCCTTGGGTAGGTGGAGGGAGTCTGGAAGGGCATCTAGGAATCTTTGGGTTGTTCGAGAATTTTTAGCACAGCTTTTGATGATTTTTGGTTGGGGTCTGAGCAGATTATTTGTTGCAATTGCAAACGTAATAAAATGGTGGTCCAATAGTCCAGGATTATGAGGAAAAACATTAAGATCCACAAAATGTATTCCACGGGACAAAACTAGGTTCAGAGTATGAGTAGGTCCGGAGACATGTTGGACAAAACCCACTGAGTCGATGATGGCTCCGAAAGCCTTTTGGAGTGGGTCTGTGGACTTTTCCATGTGAATATTAACGTCACCAATGGATTTTGTGTGATGTCATTGTTACCTGTGAAACTAAGAAGAGCACAATCCTACAAGTCAAATCTCAAGTTCACACGGCTCATCCACAATAGGATGTTTAATGAGCCACAGGCCTCATGTCAATAGTATGAGCACATGGTTTCATCCAAAGTTGCTGAATTGAGATCCCTGTCTGAACAAGATTTTCTAACATGTCCTCCAAAGTGGACTCTGGAAGGTCTGAGGAGGATTCTGTCTCAATATTACCTACCATTAGGTGGCAGTATGTAGCTACAAAGTAACCCATTGTTGCAAGTGCTGCTAGAGGCTCCCAGGCCAGGAACTTAATTCAAGAACATCAAACCTGAATCAGAGAGGATGGAATCTCTTTGCCTAAATATTGTCCCAGGAACATCCTAAATATATGTTGTTCCAGGCTCCTAGGCTGGGACATCATACCCAGGGACCTCATTATTTTGTTGTGCCTGGAACAACATGCATACAGGAAAAATGCCTCCAGTAGCTCATTGTGGCCAGACTTTAAAACCAGAGCAACCTGTTCTCTTACATCCACATTTGCATACACGTTTTAGATTGGCTACAATACATTATAAAGCTGTCACCTCTAAATGAAGCTAATATACAGTGGTTTGCGAAAGTATTCACCCCCTTGGCATTTTTCCTGTTTTGTTGCCTTACAGCCTGAAATTAAAATGGATTGTGGGGGGGTTGTATCATTTGATTTACACAACATGCCTACCACTATGAAGATGCAAAATATTTTTTATTGTGAAACAAACAAGAAATAAGACAAAAAAACTGAAAACTTGAGCGTGCATAACAATTCACCCCCCAAAGTCAATACTTTGTAGAGCCACCTTTTGCAGCAATTACAGCTGCAATTCTCTTGGGGTATGTCTCTATAAACTTGGCACGTCTAGCCACTGGGATTTTTGCCCATTCCTCAAGGCAAAACTCCTTCAAGTTGGATGGGTTCCGCTGGTATACAGCAATCTTTAAGTCATACCACAGATTCTCAATTGGATTGAGGTCTGGGATTTGACTAGGCCATTCCAATACATTTAAATGTTTACCTTAAACCACTCAAGTGTTGCTTTAGCAGAATGCTTAGGGTCATTGTCCTGCTGGAAGGTAAACCTCCGTCCCAGTCTCAAATCTCTCGAAGACTGAAACAGGTTTCCCTCAAGAATTTCCCTGTATTAAACACTATCCGTCATTCCTTCAATTCTGACCAGTTTCCCAGTCCCTGCCAATAAAAAACATCCCCACAGCATGATGCTGCCACCACCATGCTTCACTGTGGGGGATGAGAATTGTGTTCATTTGCTGGTAGAAATGTATTCAACAAACAGTGAAGTAGCTAGCAAGTTTACTAGAAAACTACAGTAGTTGTCTTGGTAACAAACAAACAGACTTCCTAGTTTAGCTAACCAAACTGTCAGTCCTATCTTGCTATTATGAAAATTGTATTCAACAATGTCAATGTAACCGATGTGAAATGGCTAGCTAGTTAGCGGGGTGCGCGCTAATAGCGTTTCAATCGGTGACGTCACTCGCTCTGAGACCTTGAAGTAGTTGTTCCCCTTGCTCTGCAAGGGCCGCGGCTTTTGTGGAGCGATGGGTAATGATGCTTCGTGGGAGGCAGTTGTTGATGTGTGCAGAGCGTCCCTGGTTCGAGCCCTGGTTGGGGCGAGGAGTGGGACGGAAGCTATACTGTTACATTGGTGCTGTGACCCGGATCACTGGTTGTTGCGGAAAAGGAGCAGGTCAAAAGGGTGGTGAGTGTAACCGATGTGAAATGGCTAGGGTGCGCGCTAATAGCGACATCGGTGATGTCAGTTGCTCTGAGACCTTGAAGTAGGGTCCCTGGTTCGAGCCCAGGTAGGGGAGAGGAGAGGGATGGAAGCTATACTGTTACACCAACAATGTTTTCAATTTGACTTTTGCTTTCAAAAGCTGCTCAATAGAAAATGTAAGAATGAACTATAGCTATTGAATTATACTGTATGTTACGTAAGCTGTTAGGATAAAGTAATCCTTCTACCCCCCCCCCCCCCAAAAAAAGATATAGATGTACTATTGTAAAGTGGTTGTTCCACTGGATATCATAAGGTGAATGCACCAATTTATAAGTCGCTCTGGATAAGAGCGTCTGCTAAATGACGTAAATGTAAATGTAAGCAATATTGCCTGAGGAGGTGTGGTATATGGCCAATATACCACAACTAAGGGCTGATCTTTCGCACCATGCAATGCGGAGTGCCTGGATACAGCACTTAGCCATGGTATATTGGCCAAATACCACAAACCCCTGAGGTGCATTATTGCTATTATAAACTGGTTACCAACGCAATTAGACCAGTAAATAGTAATTGTTGATCACACCCATGGTATACAGTCTGATACACCATGGCTTTCAGCCATCAGCATTCAGGGCTCGAACCACCCGGTTTATAAATGGAATTCTAAACTGGGTGGTTTGAGCCCTGAATGCTGATTGGCTGACAGCCGTGGTATTTCAGACCATATAACACAGGTATCACAAAACATTTATTTTTAATGCTCTAATTATATGTTGGTAACCAGTTTAAAATAGCAATAAGGCACCTCAGGGGTGTGTGGTCTATGGCCAATATACCACGGCTAAAGGCTGTGTCTAGGCACTCCAAGATGGGTCGTGCGTATGAAAAGCCCTTAGCCGTGGTATATTGGCCATATACCACACCCACTCGTGCCTTATTGCTTAAATAGTCCACACTCTAGAATGCCCTTCAAACCAATCAGAAACAAGTATTCAACAACGCCATGGAAGAGGAAGAGACAGAACCAACTCGGCAGAAAATCTGTCTCCCTCCAGCAAGTGGCGTTTTTTTTTCGTCGTTTCGCCCACCAAGCAAGGAGTTTTTGTATGGAGGTCAATGAGAGTGTCGGATTTGGTCAACATAAAAATGAATGGCTTGTTTGCTATGCGAGGTTTATGTGATCAAATATACGTTTTTGAATGCTTAAGTTGTTATGAGTGTACTGATATAAGTAGAACACGTGACATCACGGCAACTTTGAGAAAAAACACTTTATATCGGAGTTGTCTCAAGATGGCTACACATATTCATGGTATGAGGCTATACTCAAAAAAAGATTACAATAATGAGATGTATCCACCAATCTAAAGAAAAGAAAGCCGGGAACTACACAGCTCGCCATTCCACTTTGTGGACAACGACTCCCATTGTGGGCGGACTCGGAGAGACATGTATTTTGTCAGTATGTCCATCATCTTTGGTATAATTCAATTTAAACAGCAAACAGCTATAAGAAGGCGTTTCTGTTTTCAGCTCTGTGATTGGTCATACAGTTGTCAACTCCACAATACATCTTTCCAGGCGAACCAATCAGCACGCGCGTATTTGGCTAGTGGATCGGATGCGCGGAGGCCGACACCGGTAGCTAGCTAGTAGCTAGATAGTAGCTAGATGTGAAGGAGGAGAAGTGTCGTAGGACTATGGACCCGGTGAACAATGCTGAGACAGGAGAGACAGAAACCGAACTGGAGCCGTGCTACGTTCTCATTCCGAAAGAAACGCGGTGCAAGAAGAAGGAGCAGGAAAAACTGTCCGGAGTCGTCAAGAACGTCCATAGAAAACTGCGAAGAAAATACCGAGAAGGTACGCTAGCTTTGCCCAATTCAGGGGTACGGCGTCTCATCAAACGGGCTATTTAAATTGATCGAAAACAAGGCCCGGATTAGGTAGCTAACGTTATTTCCTATTTTTGGGGCCTTGCACAAACTGCAAGTGACTGGCAACATGTCAGGGTCTCGCTGCTCTACTGTCTAAAAAATACAAAAACATTGTCATGCAATCATGGGACATGTGCCTAACGTTACATTCACCTAATTTAAATAAGGTCAAACTAACGCTAGATCAAGGCCGCCTGTGAACATGTCAATCTGCAGTGTGCACTTTAAACTAGGCTATGTTTGCCTTGTTTGTCCCCCATTAGATTATTTGGCAGTCATCAATTTTTTTAAATAATAATCGCGCCTCTTACAGCCATACAGTGATTTGGTAAGGTTGTTCAATTGTAACATACTGGATCATGGGTACTGGCGAAGAGATCAACATGGGTTGTATGGCATTTTGTTTGACGTCATGTTTAGCAACGGAAACCGTTTACTCCAATCGGGAAACGTTTTGCAAAAAAAAACTAGTTTCTATTGGACAAATTCAGGTCCCTCTCCGTTTGGTTCCTATAGTTTATTTTGCAAACGTTTTGCAATGGAATCCAGCTAATGAATACACCCCTGTTCTGAAACTGAAAAGAACAAGTCTCAACAAGTAAAAACTCAAAGGCTCATCCATTATGGGATGTTATGAGACACCGGCATATGCCAATAGTATGAGCACATATCATCCAGAGTTGCTGAATTGAGATCCCTGTCTGTTTTGAATGAACATTTTCTAACGTCCTTCAAAGTGAAATGTCATTGTAAATAAGAATTTGTTCTTAACTGACTTGCCTAGCTAAAAAAAGGAAAAGTGGACTCTGAAAGGTCTGAGGCCTAGTATTGAGACAGGATTCTGTCTCCTTGTTATTAACTCCAATATTTAGGTCCTTTCATTGAAAACAAAGGTAAAGCAAACATGCTTTTCACTATTGGACCCTTCGCAGATCATTGGTCACAAACCAAACACCATAAAGAGGTCAGAAGATTTAGGCATTTCTGGTTTAGTTCACTTTATTGGCCTTTGCAGGAACTTGTCTTCCATTCAGCTGTAGGGCAGGCGGTACAGACGTAACCAATGGAGGAATCTGCCAGTAAACGTATTCCTAATAGGGCTGGGAATTGCCAGGAACCGTACGATTTTGATATTATCACGATATTTAGGTGCCGATATGTATTGCGATTGGATGTTCAAAAAATATTGCTCAACATAGTGTCTTCAGAAAGTATTCATACCCTTTGACCTTTTTCCACATTTTGTTACAAAAGGGGATTACAATTGATTTGATTGTCCTTTTATTTGTCAATGATCTACACAAAATACTCCAACAAAGTGGAAGAAAAATTCTAACAATTTGTATAAAAATTTTGGAAAAAATACACCATCTTGATTTAGATAAGTATTCAACCCCCTGAGTCAATGCATGTTAGAATCACCTTTAGCAGCGACTACAGCTGTGAGTCTTTCTGGGTAAGTCTCTTAAGCGCTTTCCACACCAGGATTTTTGCATTTGCCCATTCATTAAAAAATTCTTCAAGCTCTGTCAAATTGGTTGTTAATCATTGCTAGACAACCATTTCAGGTCTTGTCGTAGATATAAGTCAAAACTGTAACTTGGCCACACTTGTCCTGCTGAAAGGTGAATTCATCTCCCAGTGTCTGGTGGAAAGCAGACTGAACCAGGTTCTCCTCTAGGATTTTGCCTGTGCTTAGCTCCAATCTGTTAAAAAAAAAAGTTTTTCCCAGGATAAATATCATACCCATAACATAATGCAGCCAACACTATGCTTGCAAATATGGAGAGCAGTACTCAGTAATGTATTGGATTTGCCCCAAACATAACTTTGTATTCAGGACAAAAAATAGAATTGCTTTGCCACATTTCTTTGCATTATTACTTTTGTGCCTTGTTGCAAACAGGGTGCACATTTTTGAATATTTTAATCAGTACAGGCTTCCTTTCACTCTTTTTTTTATTTTTTAAATTAGGTTAGTATTGTGGAGTAACTACAATGTATTTGATCTGAGGGATGTATTTCAAGGCCTACCTTCAAACTCAGTGCCTCTTTGCCTGACATCATGGGAAAATCAAAAGAACTAAGCCAAGACGTCAGAAAAAAATTGTAGACCTCCAAGTCTGGTTCATCCTTGTGAGCAATTTCCAAACGCCTGAAGGTACCACGTTCATCTGTACAAACAATAGTACGCAAGTATAAACACCATGGGACCACGCAGCCGTCATACCGCTCAGGAAGTTCTGTCTCCTATAGATGAACATACTTTGGTGCGAAAAGTGCAAATCAATCCCAGAATAACAGCAAAGGACCTTGTGAAGATGGAGGAAACGGGTACAAAAGTATCTATATCCACAGTAAAATGAGTCCTATGTCGACATAACCTGAAAGGCCGCTCTGCAAGGAAGAAGCCACTTCTCCAAAACCGTCATTAAAAAAGCCAGACTACGGTTTGCAACTGCACATGGTGACAAAGATTGTACTTTTTGGAGGAATGTCCTCTGGTCTGATGAAACAAAAATAGAACTGTTTGGCCATAATGACCATCGTTATGTTTGGAGGGAAAAGGCTGATGCTTGCACGCCGAAGAACACCATCTCAACCATGAAGCACGGGGGTGGCAGCATCATGTTGTGGGGGTGCTTTGCTGCAGGAGGGAATAGTGCACTTTACAAAATAGGTGGCATCATGAGGACAGAAAATTGTGGATGTATTGAAACAACATCTCAAGACATCAGTCAGGAAGTTAAAACCTGGTTGCAAATGGGTCTTCCAAATGGACAATGACCCCAAGCATACTTCCAAAGTTGTGGCAAAATGGCTTAAGGACAACAAAGTCAAGGTATTGGAGTGGCCATCACAAAGCCCTGACCTCAATCCCATAGAAAATTTGTGGGCAGAACTGAAAAAGTGTGCGAGCAAGGAGACCTACAAACCTGACTTTGTTACACCAGCTCTCTCAGGAGGAATGGGCCACAACTTATTGTGGGAAGCTTGTGGAAGGCTACCCGACACGTTTGACCCAAGTTAAACAATTTAAATGCAATGCTACCAAATACTGAGTGTATGTAAACTTCTGACCCACTGGGAATGTGACGAAAGAAATAAAGCTGTAATAAGTCATTCTCTCTACTATTATTCTGACATATGACTTTCTTAAAATAAAGTGGTGATCCTAACTGACCTAAGACAGGGACATTTTACTAGGATTAAATGTCAGAAATTGTGAAACTGAGTTTAAATGTATTTGGCTAAGGTGTATGTAAATTTCCGACTTCAACTGGTATGTAGGTATATATTGCAATAATCACACAAAGTAATTAATTTAAAAAAAGTTGCATTCAACAGGTCCTTTCCACTTTAGCAGAAGGACTGGCTAGCTGATGCTCTTGAAAAGACCCTGTCAGCTGACACCATGATTGGTTAATAAGTAAAGCATGATCTGGTCTGCTTGGCATTGCTACCACAGTAATCATGATTTGTACTACTGATGTTTATTCTAGCCCGTCTTGTTGTCGTTTATTTCTGCAAATCTGATATAGGTTTTTTCCCCCATGTGGTCATGGGATTTCTTCCTTATCAGCGTGTTTGCTCTCGAAACACACATTCTGCTGTGCGTCTGGGAAGACCTGTTGCAGGGAATTTGTGAAGATGTAGAGCTAGGAACAGAAGTGAAGACAGCTATTGAAAATCCAGTTTTCAGATATGCCTGACATATAATGACGAGTAACCGTTTTCAAAATGTTGAAGCAATGTTGCGTCAGCAGTGTTAGCCTGTGGTGTTTTCATCTGAAGGGCTGAACGATTGTGATTCCTCTTGAATTAATGGCCACACTTTATAAGTAGGTACATTCATGTTGGCTTATTGTGCACTCTACGTACATACTATGCTTGCGTGTTATTTTTAGAAACACAACTGACAGGACTAACTTTCAATTCCTGCCATTTTATAATGAAGAATTTCAATGTGATGAAATGGGAAAACAAAGCATCAGTGTCTGGCCCACTTTCATGTAGCCCACAGTGCTTAGTAGTTTTACTATATGCATGTCATACTGTATGGTGTGAGGTGATTTGGTTGGGTTTGTTAACTTTGTTTCAACCTCCTGCTGCCTGTTATCTTTCCACAGTGGGTGATTTTGAGAAGATCTGGCGAGAGCACTGTGAAGATGAACAGACTCTGAGTGAATACGCCCTGGCTATGAGGAACCTGGCTGACAACCACTGGGCCAAGACCTGCGAGGGAGAGGGACGCATCGAGTGGTGTCGCAGGTAAAATAGTCCCCCACAAAAGGAGACTGTGTAAATAACCCTCTGGCTGTGTTGTACTAGCTCAGAACTCCACTGCTCTATGCTTACTCTGATGACTCATCCAGCCCTTTCGATATCAACACTGTAGGGTAAATCCTAACTTCTGCTTGTTGAATTTTCACTTAGTCATGCATTGATTCCAATGGAAAGTTAGGATTTGCCCCATTTTTATTTCTTAGCATATCACTGTTTTAACAGTAAGGCATTAATACCATTTGTGTGACGTTTCGGGACAATTTTTCCAGTGTTTGCCAGGAGTATTTTCAGGATGGTGGGATGAAAAGAATGTTGGAGAAGGATGAGAAGAGTGCCAGGCTTGCCATGGCCATGTCGGCCACAGCTCTGAGTGACCAGCCCTATAGCTCCTCTATCCCCAGGTACTGTATTGTGACAGTGTTAAATCAAACATGTCCATTTTTAGCTGACTATTTTGCTCTGTGTCAGCGTGCTCTGTTGTGCGTTCATATTGACACATCTTACCTCTATTAGCTACTGCTCTCATTAAGCATTCTTACTATGTCGAACTTAACGCTAACTTAACGCCTCTGGTTGAAGGTCCGTCCCCCAGCTTGGTAAAATGCGGCTGCTGGACGTTGGCAGCTGTTTTAACCCCTTCCTGAAGTTTGACGAGTTCCTCACAGTCGGTATTGACATAGTGCCTGCGGTCGAGGTATGTACTATTACTGTCTGTGATCACTCCCTCGGTCCCAGCTAGAAAGTCCTGACTCTGTCTTTCTCACTAATTTCCTGCCGGGACAAAATGCCTAGTTAAATAAATTAAAACATGTCAGGGATATTCATTGTGTGAATATCAGACCACAGAACAATACTGTCCCTTGACAGTAAGTGTCAACAGTTGATGGGAATGAAACCTGACCTGCTGTGAAGGAACTGGCAGAATATTAGCATCGAGTGATTTGGATAACTAAATGGATTAAGAACAGTGGGTCTTAGATATGGGTCTAAAATGCCACTGCATGATGAGAACAACTTGTGTTGCTCTAAAGTATCTGTTTCTACCCTTTCCCCTCAGAGTGTATACAAGTGTGACTTCCTCAACCTCCAGCTCCAGCAGCCTCTGCAACTGGCTGGTGACACAGTGGAAGCCTTCCTGAGACAGCTGCGTAGCCCCATTGACGCCCTGCCCGCCCAGCTCTTCCACGTTGTGGTCTTCTCCCTGCTCCTCTCCTACTTCCCCTCGCCTTACCAACGCTGGATCTGCTGCAAGAAGGCCCACGAGCTGCTGGAACTGCACGGCCTGCTGCTCATCATCACCCCAGACTCCTCTCACCAGAACCGCCACACCTTCATGATGCGCAGCTGGCGCGTGGCGGTGGAGTCGCTTGGCTTCAGGCGCTGCAAGTACATCAAGTTCTCCCACATGCACCTCATCGCCTTCCGCAAGGTGTCCCTGGCCACCACCAGCGACCTGGTCAGCCGTAACTACCCCGAGATGCTCTACATCCCTCAGGACTTCCAATCCCCCGAGGAGGAGGACTACACCGACGTGCCAGTTCAGGCGCGCTCTGACTTTGAGGATGACCAGCTGGCATGGGGCTTCATGGAGCTGCCCGACACGCCATATGACTCGGATAGCGGAGAGAGCCAGAGCAGCTCTGTGCCCTTCCTACATGAGCTGGAGGACCCCATTCTACTGCAGAGCTGAGCTAGACCAGCTAAAACCCTACTAGCTAGTCTCTTCTTTTTTACCAGTTCCAATTCGATCCCTACCACTCCTCTTGGCCATAACCCTTCAATGTTTGCAGATCTGTAACGTGGAAGCAATATGGGTGACGCTTTAACGCCACACTGCTTATACCTATCCAGAGCCTTCAGACATGCAACATCGAGTGGTTAGGCCCAAGGGGGAGGGATACAGTCTGTCTGTACCCAACTGCTGCGCTACCAAATGAACCTGCTGCATTCTTCTCTCACTCCTCTTCCTTAACTAAACAATGCAGTTTGCACAGAGTGAAAGAAAAAGACGTTTACAGAAGTCAGTTGTTTATTTTTTCGATATCTTCGATGGTTAGTCACTCAACACAATACACACACACACTTCAGTAAATAAGGTAGTTTAAAAAAAAATAAGAACTTGGTAGCTGAATACCCTCAGGATAGACTGAGAGTAATTCTGCCCCTTGTTTTTTATCCCATCTTTGATCTCACTCTCTACTAACAGAAGAAAAGCAATCTTTACTCCTTCAAAGGCTTTATCTTAGTAGTTAAACAGTGAATGTGCTTCAGTGCCAGCAAGCCGCTGACTTTAAATCCCTCTTAAATGGACTGATACCACAGAGGTTTGTCACGTTTGGTTGGAGTGGAGCGACTGAGATGTTAGTCAGGTGAGGCTAGACTTTCTCTAATTCTTGGTGTGCATTTTAATTTTCTAAAAAAAAAAATACGAAAAATACATTGTACTCTCAGCCAAAATGTTTTGATTTGTTCCCTTTTGAACACTGGTCTTGTCCAACACCATGTGTGAAAATGGTGTTTTAATTCTGCATTTTTTTTGGCTGATTTCATGGCTCTTTTACAATAGATTTGTAGCATTTTTAGAAGTTTAAGATAGGTGTATGTAATTACTTTTACTAATGTGAAACTGTTAACCGTGTTTTTTTCATTGTGTAACATGGTACGAGTTGTGAAATAGTCATTGCTCTCTTTTCTGTGCTGGTGTGAAGAAACTGGTTTTAATCAATGTTAATTTACCTTCTATGTTGTAACCC
Source organism: Salmo salar (assembly GCF_965601325.2). Taxonomy (NCBI): domain Eukaryota; kingdom Metazoa; phylum Chordata; class Actinopteri; order Salmoniformes; family Salmonidae; genus Salmo; species Salmo salar. Next base: position 110,822,418 of record NC_138300.1, read on the forward strand.
AGAAGATTTAGCATTTTTTGTCATTACATCCTTATTTGTAATCACTTTTATTTTTTTATTTTTTACTGTAACAATATTTAGGCTACATTATCAGATCAATAATAGGTCTGGATTAATGTCTTTGCTTCTTTTATAGGTAGCTGGTAGCTTCTCTGGGTACTGGTAACATATTCCGAAAAAGAAGACTGCCCACACTCTGTCGACGTGTCCTTGAGCAAGGCACTTAACCCTAATTTACTCCAGGGGCACCGTACTATTATGGCTGACCCTTTTAAAACAACACATTTCACTGCACCTATCCGGTGTATGTGGCGATAAAACACATCTTATTATGTCCACTGAAGTGAAACAGGTCGACCAAGAGACCAGCTCTAGCTGTCAATTGCTGTTCATCTCTCTTCCTATACTCTACGTCGTATCTGAGGACAGTAACATTTGCCTTTAGCATTTTTACATTTTTGTCATTTAGCAGATGCTCTTATCCAGAGCGACTTACAGTAGGTAGTAAGTGCATACATTTTTTTACACTTTTTTCATACTGGTCCCCCGTGGGAATCAAACCCATAACCCTGGCGCTGCAAGCGCCACTCTCTACCAACAGCTACATGGGACTAGCATTAGTCATTTCTGAATTAAAAAATAGTAATTGTTTTTGTATTTACTTTTTCCATTTATGGGTTGCTAGTATAGGTGTAGTATCAACAAGTACTGAGTCATTCGTTGCATCAGTAAGTACATTTGACTATCGCTTTACACATGCAAGTACTAAATGTGTACTCTGCTTAAGTTTTAACTCCAAACAATTCAAAATGATCTTGTTATGAGCGCTCATACAATTCCAAATGATTCACCTCAATGAGGTTTTGCACTAATACCCTGCTGTCTCATTAGTCATGCAACTTCTGATCCCATCAAAGTGCATTTTAGCAATAGCCAGGTGTATCCTGAAAGTACTGTATCTTATGGGGAATGGTATTTATGTTCCCCTTTTTAGTGTGGATGTGTGTTTGTCGTAATGTACTTGTCTGTGGCACTTTACTTCATAAATAGTAGATGAATCTCTCAGCTGCAATGAGTCATGTGATTCCTGTCATGGGGGATTTAGGATTATGTCTCCCAAATGCCATCCTATTCTTTATGGGCCTTGCTCGAAACTAGTGCACTATATGGGGAATAGGGTGCCATTTGGGATACAAACACAAACAACCATAGTCTTATTAGTATAAACAGTATGATGTACATCAGGATACCTGAAATCCTAAAGGTGCCTTCTTTCTTATCGCCAGTAATGTTTTTGCAATCCTGATTCTCATGCCATACTGAGTTGGAAAACTCACACTTCACTTGGCAGCATACAACGGGCCTCGTTTGCCAAATGTTTATGTGCAACTGTCCAAATGAGCTACCTACTACCATCTACCACTGCAAAGTATCATTGCGTCAATGTTTTACCGGAAGAACAATGTATTTTGTTTAAATTTGTCATTTTTCATTAATAATTACATTGCGTTCAACTTGCTCTAAATCTGTTAACTTTCTGGTCAGTTCATGTTTGGTGTACTTTCAACTATTTCTCTTTAGTAACAGAAAATACATTAATCATTATAGTTCATTTTCTTGAGCGTTGTCAATTGTACCAGTTAGCATTTAGGGATACATCTCATGTCTTCCAAGATTTTAAGTCCATTACTTGCATGAATAGCTTAATTTTCAGTATTAAGGATTTCGACAACGTGTGCATTTCTTTTCTTCTCTCTTTTATAAATGAATGGAAATGCAGTGTTTGTGATTATTGTGTCGTCTTCCATTCACTGTTTTTCTATAGGACTGAAGTAAACTAATTGAGTCATGGTACTGATTAGCTAGTAGATTGTAACGGGCTAATGTAATGCTTTCATTAGCCGTTACAGGATTGGTACTGTTTGGCGTAGAACAGACTTTTCGACCAACCTTAACTTGGCGATACCATCTTCGATTCGGCCAAACATGTATCTTCTAAAATGTCCAGTTTCAGGTGGTTCGTTTCAATTTAGAAAATGTTCTGTTATTTTAATAATGTTTTTGCTTCAAGAAGTAATCCAATGATGGGTACGCTACGATCTGTTTCTATTTCAAATCTTCTCTCATTGATCGAGACCAGTGAGTGTCATGACAAGCGGTAGTCAACTGTCTCAATCAATGAGAGAAGATATGAAGTAGACAAGACAGTGGCATATGCATTGTTGGATTACAACATTTGTATTTATTTTAATAATGGAACATTTTCAAAATTCAAGTGAACCACCTGCAACTGGACACCAACATTCTAGAAGATACATGTTTGGGTGACTCGAACGAAGATAGTATGGCCAAGGTTGGTCTAAAATTCTCTGCTGCGCCAAACAGTACCAGTCCTGTAACGGCTAATTGAGCATCACATTAGCCCGTTACAATCTGCTGACTAGGTGTTGATCATGTTGGTTAGGGCATTTAGTTAGGGCATAAGTATATCAATGTGTAGTATGTTTTGACCTATATTGATAAAGTAATTGTAATATTCAGTGGAAGAGCCTCATTTACAGTACGTCTAGATTTATTGATTAGTCATCACACTTTACGAATTTCCATACTTCGACTTTCCTCTCCGCCACTTTGTTTGTACTATTGACCTGCCGTAGTGACGTTGACGCCGTTCTAGTTTGATGGCGGCAGTCATTTGACCGAAAAGTTTTCGAAGTGGAAAAAAAGTATTTTTGTCTCCTGCTCCTTTAGGTGAAATAAATTAATTTGGGCTAGCTAGGTTTGTATGAGACGTATCTATTTACACACGAAAGAAGAGAAACAGCAAACGGACCATGTAATCAAGCGTACCATCTGCTAGTCGTACAACTGCAAGCTAGCAACCGGCAAATCATGTAGCTAGCTAACTAGCAAAAACCATGTAACTAGCTAGTAACTTCTAGCTAACGTTAGCTAGCTTAGACTACCTATCACTAGCTCAAAGTTTGCTGCTCTGTTAGTTCAAGGTGGCTAGCTAGTGAGTGACATTTTTTTCGCCATAGTCTTGCAATCTAGCTAGCTAAGTTAGCTTCATGGAAAGGTTTTAATTGCCTCTGAACTCTTAACTAATAACGTTACCAGCTGTAACTAACTGTTAGCTACTCCTACATATCAATATGTGTCGCTTACGGTACTGTGTCAGTCACTGTCTGCATGCAGTGATGACCAGACTGGAGGAGGTCAACGGAGAGGTCAACATGTGGTCCTCTGTCAGATGTCTGGGCTACCTGTCTGGTCTGAACCTGCTTGTGGCTCTCTGCCTGGGGCTCTATGTGCGATGGGAGAAGACTGAAGAACCCATGATTCTCATCATATTTGTTCTGGCCCTGTTTGTCCTCGGGATAGCAAGCATACTGTACTATTACTTCAGCATGGAAAAAGTCAGCCTGTGCCTCCTCCACCTGTGGTTTGGCTTCCTGCTTGGCCTCCTGTGTTTCCTCAACAACCCCACTCTGGAGAGCAACATCAAAGAGCAAGCCACCAACTACCTCCTGCTGGCCAGTGTTGTCTTGAGGATGCTGTGGGCTCTGCTGGAGAGGATGTGCGGCTGCACCAGGTACCGCCCTGCCTTCCTCACCTCAGCAGAGGCCCTGGAGCTGGCAGGCTTTGCCATCGCCAGTACTGTCTTATTCATCCAGAAGTCCATGAGCGTAGTGGTGCTGGTGGTGGCCCTGGCTACTTTGATGGTGGCCCTGCGCATGAAGGCTCTCCTGGCCCTGCCCAACCTGGTCTGCTTCTCCATCATCACTGCGGTGCTGTTCTTCAAGGCGCTGGGCATCACCACCAACCCCTTCGCCCTGGCATGTTTCTTCAGCCAGCTGATCTGCGACCCCTTGCTGGACGTGTACTTCAGTGGGCTGTCGGTGACCGAGCGCTGGTTGCCCTACCTTGCCTGGAGGGGGCTGTGGCGCAGGCTGTCCCTCCTGCCTTTGCTGCTGGCGGAGGTGATTTGAATTCATTTTATTTGACACATTTAAAATGCATATAGAGTTTCCCAAGCCATGTGAGTACAATGATGCACACAAAAAATAATTGAGGATAAAAACACAAAGTCAACAGTAGACTTACTTCCATTGTGGTCCTTGTTCCCAGGTGGGCTTCTGGATCCTGGCAGCCCTGAAGCTGGTGGACCTGGACCGGTGGTACCTGATGATCCCGGGCTTCATGCTGAGTGGGGTGTTCTGGGCCATCTGTCACGTGGTGTTCGTCATCACTCTGTGGGGCTTCCACACCAAGCTGAATGACTGCCAGAGGGTGTGTCTGGCCCAGGGAGCCGGGAGCAGCTGCCTAGACAAGGTTATGGCTTCTAAAGGAGTCAGACACTTCTGTCTCATCTCTGAACGCCTGGTGCTCTTCAGTCTGGTGTCCACCATCATCCTGGCTGCTTTATCATGGCAGGTATGTCTCCAGTCATTGGTATAGCACTGTTATTCAGTCCAGACCAGCTATGTTATACCTTAATGGCTCATATAACTTAGCTTATCAATAAAACAAACAGACTATGTTAACTGGTGTAAAAGAAATTGAGATTGGACACTTTCCCATAGTTTTTGAGGTCATAGATATTCAGAGCCATCTTTTCAATTTCATAGTCCTCCTTTTTTGGTTAGTGTGTGAATGTGACCCATTGTGTCTGTCTGTTTCTCAGTCCTCCAGCAATATCTTTATGAGTATGTTCCTGCTGGTCCTGGCTCTGGAGTCTCTGTTCCACGGCCTCTTCTATGAGCTGGGGAACTGCCTAGGCGGCACATGTGTGGGGTATGCAGTGGTCATCCCCACCAACTATTGCAGGTAGGAATGTATGGATAGTGGACAACCAAATATATACAGTGCCTTCAGAAAGTATTCACACCACTTGACTTTTTCCACATTTTCTTGTTACAGCCTGAATTTAAAATTGATTAAATTGAGATTTTATGTCACTGGCCTGTACACAATACCCTCATAATGTCAAAGTTTTATTTTAAATATTTACAAATTAATAAAAAAAACGAAAAGCTGAAATGTCTTGAGTCAATAAGTTTTCAACCCCTTTGTTATGGCAAGCCTTAAGTCCAGGAGTAAAAATTTGCTTAACAAGTCACATAATAAGTTGCATGGACTTACTCTGTGTGCAATAATAGTATTTAACATGATTTTTGAATGACTACCTAATTTCTGTACCCAACACATAATTGTAAGGTCCCTCAGTCGAGCAGTGAATTTCAAACACAGATTCAACCACAAAGACCAGGGAGGTTTTCCAATACCTTGCAAAAAAGGACACCTATTGGTAGATGGGTAAAAGAAAAAGCTGACTTCGAATCTCCTTTTGAGCATGGTGAAGTAATTAATTACACGTTGGATGGTGTATCAATACACCTAGTCACTACAAAGATACAGGTGTCTTTCCTAACTCAGCTGCCGGAGTGGCAGGAACCCGCTCAGGGATTTCACCATGAGGCCAATGGTGACTTTAAAACAGTTACAGAGTTTAATGGCTGTGATAGGAGAAAACTGAGGATGGATCAACAACATTGTAGTTACTCAACAATACTAACCTAAAGGACGAGTGAAAAGAAGGAAGCCAGTACAGAATAAAAATATTCCAAAACATGCATCCTGTTTGCGACAAAGCACTAAAGTAATGCTGCAAGAAATGTGGCAAATAAATTAACTTTATGTCCTGAATACAAAGTGTTATGTTTGGGGCAAATCCAATACAATATGTTATTGAGTACCACTCTCCATATGGCTGCATCATGTTATGGGCAATATTCCCTCTAAACTGTGTGTGTGCGCAGCCGCACACTTCCTCCAGGACTGCCACGCAGATGAAATGCCATGCCGCGCAGAGACGCAAGAGATTAAACTTTACTGAGTTTGTACTACTAGTTTGCACTATATAGATCAACGTTTTTTCTGTGATCGAATCAACATTAAATCGGCCCCTTTTCAATGCAACAGACCAAACCAAATCTACATTTTCAGGATTAAGTCTGCGAATTTGTTGTAGGCAGAGCCAGAGAATTCTGTTGTCGGGTGTAGAATTCTATTGTCGGGTGTAGCCCGGTCTTTTAATCAGCGAGTGAATGCGCTATTCACATCAGTTCAGAGTGCAGAGCTGCGCATGTGCACATTTGTTATTCTTTGCTAGGTAGTGAGTTATTAGCCCAGTTATAGATAAGTATAGGTCAGCAATGGGGAGTTACTGCTTCCTACAAGAGCACAAAATGGGATGGCTACATTTCAAGCTGTTGTTGAAAAGCCAGTCAGGTGAGAGAAAAGAAAGCTTATGTTTTAATTCAAGGGGCAGTGTTGTATTTTGAGAGAGGCTTGATTATGCAAATAGGCAGAGGTGTAGTCTACATTATCTAATTCTCTGTATGGTAATAATAATTCATTATATTTTGTAAAGTGGTTTCTTGCATCACGCAATACAATGCAATTTACAGTCACCTATTTGGCCCATGGTGTTACAGATCAAGTAAAAGATCATTAATTAATGTCAATTTTTTCTTCTTCTAAATGTCTCATGCAATGTAGGCCTGCATTGAACACCACATATTAGAGGGAACATTGATTATGGGTGTGCTTGTAATCATTAAGGACTGGGGAGTTTTTCAGGATAAAAAATAAATGGAATAGAGCTAAGCACAGGCAAAATTCTAGAGGAAAACCTGGTTCAATCTGCTTTCCAACAGACACGGAGAGACCAATTCACCTTTCAGCTAGACAATAACCTAAAACACAAGGCCAAATATACGCCGGAGATGCTTTACCAAGACAACATCAAATGTTCCCGAGTGACCTAGTTACAGTTTTGACTTAAATCGTATTGAAAATGGCTGTCTAGCAATTATCAACAACCAACTTGACAGAGCTTGGAAGAATTTTTGAAATAATAATGTGCAAATATTGTACAATCCAGGTGCGCAAAGCTCTTAGAGACTTACCCAGAAACACTCCCAGCTGTAATTGCTGCCAAAGGTGATTCTAACATGTATTGACTCAAGGGTGTGAATACTTATATAAATGAGATACTGTTGTATTTAATTGTCAATACTTTTTCAAAAATGTCTAAAAACATTTTTTCACTTTGTCATTATGGGGTATTGTGTGTAGATGGGTAAGGGGAAAATAATATTTAATCCATTTTGAATTCAGGCTGTAACACAAAATGTGTAACAAGTCAAGGGGTATGAATACTTTCTGAAGGCACTGTACAGTAAAAACTATACTATACTTACTCAACACACGGGCGCATACTTTTCTACAGTCTTTAATTTCACTTAACCTTACTGCAATCATCCTCACTCCTTCCCTTCCCTTCACCCTTTCATTCCCTCTCTCCCTTGCAGTCCTGATGGGCAGCCCACTCTGTTACCTCCGGACCAGGTACATATGTTGAACATGCATTCCACGGGCATGTTGAACAGTATACAGAATTTCTTCTCCCACCACATGATCGAGACGTTCGGCTGCGACTACTCCACCAGCGGGGTGACTCTGGAAGCCCTACAGGTGAAGCTCAAAGCCTTCATGGAGCTCTGCACAGCCGATGGGCCTCGCCACGACACCTATGTGGTGTTCTACAGTGGGCATACCCACCGCAGCGGGGAGTGGGCACTAGCAGGTACCAATCACTTAGAAGTTTTGTCATTCTGTGAAGCTCAGTTACTTTAACTCACTCTCTGTAGCACATTATTTTATGGTACTGAAACCACCAAATAAAGTACTATCCACCACAGCATTCCACTGCTCTCTCTCTTAACTCTGCCCTGTGCTGTGGTTGTCTTTCAGGAGGGGGCACCCTTCAACTGGACAAGATCCTGGAATGGTGGAGGGAGAAGAACAGTGACTCCTGCTCCCGCCTCATCCTGGTTCTGGACAGTGAGAACTCCCTACCCTGGGTGAAGGAGGTGAGGAAGGTGGGGGGGCTTTATGTGGCGGTGCAGGGGGCCCAGCTAGCCCGAGCCACGGATATCGAGCTCCAGGACACCCCCCAGCTTGGGGACTTCACCTCTCAGTGGGTGGAGTTCAACTGCAATACAGACAGCACTGTCCAGTGGTCGGAGAGGGGAAGGACTGTCATCGCTGCCTATGGCATCTCTAAGCACTGGAGTGATTACACACTGCACCTGCCCACAGAAAGTGATGTCACTCAACACTGGAGGATGTACTTCCCCAGGATGACCTACCCCGTGGTCCAGTTAGCGCTCTGGTGTGGGGGGCTGAACCTGCTTTGGCTATGCAGTGTCTGCCTACGGTGCCTCAAAAGGGTCAAACTCAACTGGTTTCCCCCAGCTGTACTAGACACTGGCCAAGGGTTCAAGTTGGTCAAATCTTAGAAATTCTCCTCTGTATGTATCATACTGTTTAAGGCTTCTTCACTTTGCATTTACATGTTTTTCACCGTACAGAAATGTTTTCTAAATCCGTTTTTGTAATTGATTGGTTGTGTGATATTGATCGCTGAGTTTTTAGGACCCTCAGTGAAGGCAGCTGTTGATTGTGAAATCTTAATGGGATACTTCGGGAGTTTGGCAATGAGGCCCTTTATCTACTTCCCCAGAGTCATATGAACTAGTGGATATCATGTCTCTGTGTCCAGTATGAAGGAAGTTAGAGGTCACTAGCATTAGCACAATGAGTGGAAGTCTATGGGTATCTGCTAGCATGCTGAAATCCCAAGGTATCCCTTTAATGACTAACTAGACAGTTAAAGATTGTGTGTGTGTGAGCTATATGTTTTGCTTGTGTGTGCTAAAGTACTAAGTTACTGATATGAGGTTCCTGATTTTGATGTACTATGTTATTTTGATGTAGTACTACATATTTTTATCCCAAATTATTGTTTGGCTATTCCTTACAAGTCATTCTATAGATTCATTAGTGGTGGTTATTTGATTTGATTAGAGTTTTGTTTTAAATCAATACATTGCTAGTCTTTTGTTGGGTTTATTGGGGTAGTTGTACCGTTCTCTGAACTCCAGTTGTACCGGCTTATTCCCACCTTTTTAATTCAATCTCTCTAAAAATTCTAATTGAAATGTATCTCTTTTTCCCTGTTTATCACAATTTCAGGCTGAGAAGCCCTGCTGCTGTAGTGAAGTGGTATCATATTGTCACTCTCCCAGATTAGATTTTCAAACAACAAAAAGTTGCAGTGGTTACACTGATTGCACTATTCATGTATTATGACCAATGCATGCCCCCATCCAGCTTTGTAAATCTGATATTTTTCACAAATGGCCTTTTGTCCCCCGTTCAAAAAAGGATATCAGGTTACTAAGATATTGTATTACGATAATAGGTATTTCATTTATTTTGAAGAGTGGAATGTGGATTTCTAATTCAATACTTTCATATTTGTTTGCTATCCATGTGTTTCCATACACCTAGGCCTATTTGTATATTCAGCTTTTAATTAACTACTTTATATCAAAGCTTTGAAGAGTATCGAAAGGTTGCTGGATCGAATCCCAGAGCTGACAAGGTAAAAATCTGTCGTTCTGCCCCTGAGCAAGGCAGTTAACCACTGTTACCCGGGCGCCGAAGACGTGGATGTCGATTAAGGCAGCACTCCACACTTCTCGGATTCAGAGGGGTTGGGTTAAATGCGGAAGACACTTTTCAGTTGTATGCATTCAGTTGTACAACTGACTAGGTATCCCCCTTTCCCTATCACTGCTGTTTCACATCTGCTATGCATTTCTTTTGTATGAATAACTTTGTTTATACTGCTTTTGAGATGTGTGTTATCTACCATAATTACCTCAGGGAGTCTGAGGGTTGTTACTATACCTATACTGATTGCACTACCTGGAGGAATATGGACCCAATGTAGGATGTGATCTTGCATTTATGCGCGATTGTATTCTGGGGTTTATCATATCATATACAGTGATTTAGATATGCAAGCTTAGCCTAATCAACTGTATGTGTATGGAAATGTTTTAATCTTAAACATTGACGGAAGTCTCAACTATGCAATAAAAATGGAGATTTCAGTGTTTTTAATTGATTCATATACAGACACTATGGTACTGTTTCAGTGGAAAAATGATGCGCTCTGCTGGTACGCAATAAACTAGGCCTGTCTATTCCACTTGGCTGTGAAATGCATACACTGGCAGTTCTTTTCTGTAATCTCTTCATAAGGTCATTAAGTGTGTAATGCAGCCAACTACCTCCTTTCAGGCAATTAGAGAATATTAGCCTACTTATTGATGGAGTTTACGGATTTGGAACAAACTTAATGCAGTGTTTTTCAAATCACGACCCCCTAGTCCTGGGGACTCACATACAGTGCCTTGCAAAAGTGTTCATCCCCCTTGGTGTTTTTACTATTTTCTTGCATTACAACCTGTAATTTTATTTGGATTTCATGTAATGGACATACACAAAATAGTCCAAATTGGTGAAGTGAAATTACTTGTTTAAAGAAAAACTGGGAAGTGGTGCGCGCCTATGTATTCACCCCCTTTGCTATGAAGCCCCTAAATAAGATCCGGTGCAACCAATTACCTTCAGAAGTCACATAATTAAAGTCCACCTGTGTGCAATCGAATTGTCACCTGATCTGTCATATGATCTCAGTATATATACAGTCGTGGCCAAAAGTTTTGAGAATGACACAAATATTAATTTTCACAAAGTCTGCGGCCTCAGTTTGTTTGATGGCAATTTGCATATACTCCAGAATGTTATGAAGAGTGATCAAATGAATTGCAATTAATTGCAAAGTCCCTCTTTGCCATGCAAATGAACTTAATCCCCCAAAAACATTTCCACTGCATTTCAGCCCTGCCACAAAAGGACCAGCTGACATGTCAGTGATTCTCTCGTTAACACAGGTGTGAGTGTTGACGAGGACAATGCTGGAGATCACTCTGTCATGCTGATTGAGTTCGAATAACAGACTGGAAGCTTCAAAAGGAGGGTGGTGCTTGGAATCATTGTTCTTCCTCTGTCAACCACGGTTACCTGGAAGGAAACACGTGCCGTCATCATTGCTTTGCACAAAAAGGGCTTCACATGCAAGGATATTGCTGCCAGTAAGATTGCACCTAAATCAACCATTTATCGGATCTTCAAGGAGAGCGGTTCAATTGTCGTGAAGAAGGCTACAGGGCGCCCAAGAAAGTCCAGCAAGCACCAGGACCATCTCCTAAAGTTGATTCAGCTGCGGGAACAGGGCACCACCAGTATAGAGCTTGCTCAGGAATGGCAGCAGGCAGATGTGAGTGCATCTGCAAGCACAAATTCTGAAAAACTCTAAGCATTGACTTTGCAAGAATGGGCTGCCATCAGTCAGGATGTGGCCCAGAAGTTCATTGACAGCATGCCAGGGCGGATTGTAGAGGTCTTGAAAAAGAAGGGTCAACACTGCAAATATTGACTCTTTGCATCAACTTCATGTAATTGTCAATAAAAGCCTTTGACACTTATGAAATGCTTGTAATTATACTTCAGTATTCCATAGTAACATCTGACAAAAATATCTAAAGACCCTGAAGCAGCAAACTTTGTGGAAATGAATATTTGTGTCATTCTCAAAACTTTTGGCCACGACCGTACACCTGTTCTGAAAGGCCCCAGAGTCTGCAACACCACTAAGCAAGGGGCACCACCAAACAAGCGGCACCATGAAGACCAAGGAGCTCTCCAAACAGGTCAGGGACAAAGTTGTGGAGAAGTACAGATCAGGGTTGGGTTATAAAAAAATATCCAACATTTTGAACATCCCACAGAGCACCATCAAATCCATTATTAAACAATGGAAAGAATATGGCACCACAGCAAACCTGCCAAGAGAGGGCTGCCCACAAAAACTCAGACCAGGCAAGGAGGCCATTAATCAGAGGCAACAAGGAGACCAAAGATAACCCTGAAGGACCTGCAAAACTCCACAGCGGAGATTGGAGTATCTGTCCATAGGACCACTTTAAGCCATACACTCCACAGAGCTGGGCTTTACGGAAGAGTGGCCAGAAAAAAGCCATTGCTTAAAGAAAAAAATAAGCAAACACGTTTGGTGTTTGCCAAAAGGCATGTGGGAGACTCCCCAAACATATGGAAGAAGGTACTCTGGTCAGATGAGAATAAAATTGAGCTTTTTGGCCATCAAGGAAAATGCTTTCTCTGGTGCAAACCCAACACCTCTCATTACCCCATCAGCCTCATCCCCAAAGTGAAGCATGGTGGTGGCAGCATCATGCTGTGGGGATGTTTTTCATCAGCAGGGACTGGGAAACTGTTCAGAATTGAAGGAATGATGGATGGTGCTAAATACAGGGAAATTCTTGAGGGAAACCTGTTTGTCTTCCAGAGATTTCAGAGTTGGATGGAGATTCACCGTCCAGCAGGACAATATCCCTAAGCATTCTGTTAAAGGGGGGGCGCTAAAAATGTTTTGTTCGCAAGTTGGGGGTATGCAGACCCATGGGCCACTGCGCCCCCCCCCCCCCCCCATGAGTTCAGATTTTTGTGGCCCCCACAACCCATCCCTGCTCTACAAGGAGGCCCTCTACAACAAGTCGCTGAAGCTCCAGGGGGACACTGGGGGATACTCAGACCAGGAGCATCTGGTCAACAACAAGGGAACCAAGAATAAGTTCCTCTTTGATAAAGTCTAACCCTTCAGCACCTCACAGGTAGGTGAATTTAATTGAAACACAGAACCCATTGGTTTAGGACCACAGGAGGCTGCTGAGGGGAGGACAGCTCGTAATCTCTGGAACGGAGCAAATGGAATGGCAAACACATTGAAACCATGTTTTTTATGTTTGATAAAATTCCAGCCATTACCACGAGCCTATCCTCCCTAATTAAGGTGCCACCAACCTCTTGTGATTAGAACATTTGTTTTTGTGATGGTATTAGATATTGTGCCGGTGTGCTCTCTCAATTTGTCTCCATGCAGGAGGAAGTATTTGAAGGGACCTGCCCATAGTAAGGTCTTGTGCGGATGGATATACAGTAGCGTCTGCATTCTAGCCTATGGTCAGACAAGCTCTAGGATGACTTACACACATGTTGGAAATCTACAATGACAGCCTATATCAGGGATTCCCTAACTGGGTCCTGGGGCCCACCTTGGGTGCACATTTAGGTTTTTGCCCTAGCACTACACAGGTGATTCAAATAACCAACTCATAATCAAGCTTTGATTACTTAAATCAGCTGTGTAGTGCTAGGACAAAAAACAAAACATGTACCCAGGAGGGGCCCCAGGTTTGGGAAACCCTGACCTAAATGATCTCCTGTCAAAATCCCACCAGTTCATTAGATATGGACCTAGGGGAAGCCCATCTCCGTGTCTGGGCTGACCCACGTCGAGGTGAAGACCGAGGATGGCATTCTGAACGTGATGGAAATGGGGAAAAGAATAGAAAGATTGGCTCAACCAAAATAAACATAAAGGTAGGCCTACCTCAAGTCATGTCAATACCAGTATGGTTGTGAACCCATTACTAGGAAGAGCCTCTCCCTCTTCAGCTCTCGGTCCACCTGTTGCTCACCCTGACTGGAGGGTACAGATTGTGTCGTCTCACAATACCCTGACCCTGTGTGACTTGGCGGGGTCCGAGCTCATCGCCAAGACAGAACCCAAACGACAGACTGGTCGAGACCGCAGCCATCAACAAATCCTTGACGTCCCTGGGACGTGTAGCTCACACTCACTCTGATGTGAGGAGATGTGTATATGGGGTGGGGGTAGATCTTTTCTTTGAAATCATTGAGCTTGGCTTGATTGAGCTTGCCTTCTGGAACTCTGTGACAGAATTGTTTTAAAAATGTTTGTGCATTTGAGGGGACCATGACTTTCAGAAGGTATTCTGTGCTTAGGTTTTCAGTGCCCTGAAATGTAACACGCTGCATGTGACATTTAAACTCAACTTACACACCTGCTTTAGCCATGTCTCAGTGCAGATGCTAAGGTAATGTTTTCCTCCAAAATACTGAAAATAATCTGACTCCGACATTTCCAAATATGAATATTGAAATGTCTTGACAGGATGCATTGCTTATGATTTTGATAATGTGATGTATTTTAACTGAACATATTACTTATCCAAAATGTGTTACATCTGTGTGTTTGTCTGTTTCAGTGACGTGTTTGAATGCGAGTCCTGATGTGAAAGACGTGGTGGAGACAGAGTACTTTGCAGTTTGGGGGTCGACTATATGGCAGGTGGTTCTGGACAAAGCCACACAACACATTCATGTTAAGACCACCAAGGCTGACAAAAAGCACTAGAAAATGGAAGTCCATCCCCTCTCTATTAAGTAACAGAGATTGCAATTTAATCTGTAGACTGTTTTTTACTTTACTGCAGCTCAGGGTTTTTACAAAATGTAGTGTTGTGTTTTTGTATTTACCTTTATTTAACTAGGCAAGTAAGTTAAGAAAAAAATCTTATTTTCAATGACGGCCCAGTGGGTTAACTGCCTTGTTCAGGTGCAGAACGACAGATTTTTACCATGTCAGCTCGGGGATTCGATCTTGCAACCTTTCGGTTACTAGTCCAACGCTCTAACCACTAGGCTACCTGCCATTCATAGAACTATTGTATAAGCAAGCTAAACGAGAGGGAACCATCAGTTATAGTATATTCATAATGTTTATTTACATTCAGCAATTGTCACATCTCTGCTGTGAGGTCACATTTCTCAGTATCACTGTATGAAACTTAAATCCACCTGCAGGTATGTTGTACATGGTGATGTGTACCAAGTATGACATTAAATCATACATAAATGTAGTCCAGGCTCAGGAAATTCTTGTGAAACTGGCCATGTTCATTTCCGCACATGCGTGCTGGTCTGCTAAGTGCACAGTGTCTGATGAGCATCACTGTCTTGTTGGAGATACAGCGAAGCGAGAAGTTGTTGCACTGTGTCCCTCTATGAGCCGTTCTCCCCTGAGCATCCTCCACTGAGTTTATAACATCATTGGTCCATCCATCCAGCTTTTTAACTAGAGCTGTCTGTGTTCTTCAGAAGGTGGCTGAGGATGCTGGTCTGCTTCAGGACTTTCAGGTTAGAGATGTCCTCAGCTATGACAGGGACGTCTCCCCAAGGGCCTGTGTGTTCTGAATCACTGTCACTGTCTGACAAGGCACAGAGGAGGGCGTCGTTCTCATAGGTGGGGAAGTAATACCTGGATTGGAGAATGGGCTGTAATGACTGGCACTTAGACATCAGAAACAGTTACAATAGCCACCAGATGGAGAGTTGCGCAATGAACAATACCATTCATTCAGCACTCCAATAACACATCACTTTTAAACCGTAGTAAAACAATAGTCTTGTTATTGTTCTTAATATGGTTTTAGCTAACAATATTACAAGTAAACAATACATTTTCAATGCACATCCCTTATGAGAGCTCCAGACTTACTGTGGTTGGTCCCAGGTTGACGTCTCTGGTAGCTGCATCACGTGACCTGCCTCTATTACATGACGTATAACCTCAGGTTTGGACCCAAACTTTTCCTGGCAACCGTAGCAACGGCACTGGTGGATCTCTCGTCTGATGTAGTTTACCAGTTTGACCTGCTGGTAGAACCGCAGATCTGGGAGAAGACATGCTTATCAGGCCACTTAGGCTGCATTTATACACACAACCAAATTCTGATCCTTTGCCTAATTATTGTCAAAAGAGCTGATCTGATTGGTCAAAAGACCAATTAGTGGAAAAATATAACTCAGCTGCCTGTAAATGTAGTATGGGAAGGACTGCTATGCCCATTCATTTGGATGGATGTACGTGTTTGTTTTTATGGTGGGGTTTGTACAACAAAGCATAGCAGTTGTGCAATATTACTCACCGAGTTCGGTCTTCAACTTGTGCAGATCAAATCCGTGGGTTTCCTGAAAATGCATGGCGAAGAAAAACAGATCCATGAACCATATTGAAGTAGCTGCTCCCAAACCAGCAATGCATGGGCCTAATTTGTCAACAACTGCATAAGGGGACTGTTACCTCCATGTGTGTGTAGATCTTCTCCATGCTCTCTGACTGCTGCTCACAGAACAGGCACACAGCACACACTGGGTGAGCCTGCCAGTCTGACCAATCACTGAAGAGAGGGCAGAGAGCCATTTCCTCAATGGTAAATACAACACTGCAAAAGTGCATACCATTCAATCCTAGAGAACACTGATTACAAATCATCTAACCTACTATTTGACCATCCCAAACAACAATGACTGTGTCACTAGGACAATCCTTACTCATCTTCATCCTCCACCATCTCCCGATCATCCTCAGATTGGACCTCTTCCCATGTTTTCCCCAGCTCCTGTAGCAGGGAAAATAGACCAGTCTTCATCACTTTATCTATCATCATTTGATGACCCTTTAAACTAATTAAATGTGAAAAATAATATATTCAGGTCAAATATGGCAATATGCATTTATATTAGTTATACTCGCACAACACTGGGCGTACCAGGTAGTTGATGATGTAGAAGCAGTCATACTCGCTGTTGTTGCCATTGATTCTGCGGTGCTGTTTCTTTCTCATGTGATCCTTCAGTGTCGTCTTGTCTCTGAATGTTTTCTCACAATACAGGCACTGCAGACTGGGAACAAAAAACAATGAAACACTCAAAGCTCTGTGAAACATTGTTTGGTTGAGTAATTCTAATGTCTGTGTGACACCAACCAGCACTCTCCTTCACAGTAAAACTAAAGTACTGGAAAACGTTACTACAGTGTTGCCAATTAGTAAATTACAGATGGCTACAGATGACAATTTTCTTTTCAAATGATAAAAATAGCATAAACAAACATTAACATAAAAAGGATATGCATTCCAAAAACGAACTTACTTATCCAGTTTTCTCTGTAGGTGGTCAAGGAACTCTACGCAGTACACTATGTTGTCAGGCAGTCCCATGCTGAACGAGTGATCCCTGGCCATGTGGTTGAGCAGTGACGACCTGTTCCCAGTGAACTCGTCATTGCAGAACATGCAGATGCGTTGGAAGCTGTCGTCATCCCTCTCCCTCTGCTGCTGCTCCAGGATCTCCTCCTGTGGACCAACACAGTGTGAGTTACTAGCATAAATTAAACTATGCAGTCCCAGTGGGAAGTCACAGTGTCTCAGGGTAGAAGTGCTGATTTAGGATCAGTTTTGTATTTTAGATTATAATAAGAATGTTTCTACAGACAGGGAAGACCTGATCCTAGCTCAGCGCTCCTATTCTAAGATGCTTTGTGAATATTAGCCTAGGGACATACAGTATATTGTATACATAAAATAGAGCTTGTTCTGAAAACTTGTCAGATAACATAGCGGTTAGATCGTTGGGCCAGTAACTGAAAGGCCGACTAGGTGAAAAATCTGCCGAGCAAGGCACTTAACCCTAATTGATCCTGTAACTTTCTCTGGATAAGAGCAACTGCTAAATGACTAAAATGTAACTCACCAGTCGTTTCTGTTGGAGATGTTCTCTGAGGACCCTGTCCTCTGGCAGGACATCACACAGAAGGAAGTAGTGCTCCTGTTTTTCTGAAAAGCACATCAAGAGGGTATATTAAATAATATCATGCAAGAACAGGGTAAAGTAGAAGCAGCCATATTGTGAACCTCAAGGCTATTTATTGTAAATGAATACTACTTACCAACAGGGCCCTGCGAGTTAGTCTGGATTACACTGCAGAAATCTGTGATGGGTTGCTCAGAGATTCTGTTCTTCCAGTATTCCATGTATCTGAAAGAAATGGACACAGTAGAACACGGTTCATTTTTTGTGTGATAGATAGGCAGTATGTGATACATTTCCTCTGGAGAAGAGGGAGGGAACTGTAAACAAAAAGTAGCCAGCCACGCTTGACAATCTCTCCACGTGATTTATCCCAGTTTTCATGACAGCTGTGTTATAACTGTTTGTATAGATCAAACCTGTGCCGCAATTGTGATAGGGAACTTGATAATCAGGACCATAGAAATAGATGCATTCTAGTTATGTGGTCAGGAGGACTCAAAAGAGAGGCTACATTCTGTAGAAAGTATATTTTATACACTGAACAAAAATATAAAACACAACGTAGTGTTGATCCCATGTTTCATGAGCTGAAATACAAAATCCAAGAAATGTCCCATACCCACAAAAAGATTATGTCTCTCATTTTGTGCACAAATTTGTTTACATCCCTGTTAGTGAGCATTTCTCCTTTGCCAAGATAATCCATCCACCTGACAGGTGTGGCATATCAAGAAGCTGATTAAACAGCATGATCATTACACAGCTGCACCTTGTGCTGTGGACAATAAAAGGCCACTTTAAAATGCGCAGTTCTCTCACAACACAATGCCACAGATGTCTCAAGTTGAGGGAGCATGCAATTGGCATAATGACTACAGGAATGTCCACCTGAGCTGTTGCCAGATAATTTAATGTTCATTTCTCTACCATAAGCTGCCTCCAACGTTATTTTAGAAAACCGCAGACCACTTGTAACCACGCCAGCCCACGACCTCCACATCTGGCTTCTTCACCTGCAGGATTGTCTATATATACTCAGTATATATAGAAATATAGTATCTCTGCTACATACTTAGGAAAGTCAGCGATGAGTTTGACATCAGCGATGACCAGCTTGTGCTCCAGTACTAGGTGCTTTAGGAGGCCGTCCTTCTCTGACAAAGGGGCGGAGTGAGAGCAGAGCACACAGGTCACCACCTCCATGTCATGATGAGAGGATGAGTTGGTGCCGATGTCTGTAGCAGGCTGCTCAGGGAAACACAGAGGCTCCAGTATCCACTCCTGTTCATCTGAGGGGAGAGAGTGAAACATGCTCTTATTAAACATTGCTTGATATGATTCTCACCTCTTCTCAAAAATGTAGCATTAAAACTAAGCAATATGACAACAACAACAAAAAAGTTAGGCGCGCGTAAATGGAACGTAATTCACTTTGTATGCACTTCTCTCTATGCATATTCTGATCTTGAACTTAAGCATGAGAACAGCATGCTATTCACCTGCTATTCGTTTGGGATGGAGATAGAATATATGAAGGTGTGGCAGAGGTGTGACTACAGATACGCTGTATTCTGACCTTGACTTAATTCCCTAATAATTCCACATTTATGCGCAAAGAAACCACGAATAAGGTCTAGCGAACCTGCCGGTTCCAAGTGGAAAAAGCATCTACTTCATTTCTTCCCGATAAAAACAACACCATTCTTCATGCACTTTAAATTTACAACTTGATAAGAGCTATTGATAAGAGCTAGTTAAATGAGTAATCCATCTGGATAAGGGAATAGTAAATATAAATGACACTTATTTTAGATCTATTTTACCTTATAAATTGCTGGAGACGTGAAACCAGTCATGGCTAACTGAAGCATATCAACTTTACCATAGTACAGTTTGAAATGCTGTGCCATTATGCAGAATTTAAATTGTACAGCCTTTTTACTTGCAGGGTGAGCACTCTAGAATGTCTTCATTTCAGGCTACCCAGACTTTAGCTGTTTACCATTTCTATCGTGTTAAATATTACCACTATCAGTATCGACCGTCAGTAGGCCTAATAACCATACATTCAACTGTCAATTTACTGTTAGTTCCCTTCAGTTGGTATAACCTCAATTATCAATCCATTTAATTACATTGTTTCGTTTACCTTAATTTGCTTCCTCTGTAAACACTGTCACGGCCGTGTGGTTGTTGCTGAGGATTAGTAACAGTTGATAATATATACTTTTGAAAGACATGTAGGCTATTTAAATCGTTATGGAGCGGAACGCAGACCAAGCCATAACAGAACCCGACTCATGGCGCAATACTTTGCCCGTCATCACACAGTTCCATGGTTAGTGCCGGCAATAAATGAGGGTATAGCCTACTTTTGTACACTATTCTCCCCATTATAATTCTATGTACACTAATATTCCAACATGGGTTGTATAACGTTTTATTCATAAATAACGTTATTTACTAAATCTAAATAATCTACAAGATCAGAATATTTTTAAATGAGCTACACATAGGATTATTTATTTTTTTTGCATTATATTGTATTTTGTGGCTGAGTTATCTAGTGGAAATCGAGTCAAGCAGCCCACTCATTTCCTGGTTGTTAAATTCTACAGTTACCTCAATTTCAGTTTGTGAGAAATCAAGCACTGAATCGTGTAAGGAATCCCTGTACCATTAAAATCGCTGTGAAATATTTTCAATAACAAAAAATAACATTTTTACAACCGTTTGAAGCTGGTAGACCAAAACCGAAAGTAAAATGCTCAAGCATTGGGTCTCCACCATGTTACGGGGAAATGTCTTTTGAATGCAGCCTAGTGCTGTTGCAATTTACTACCTTGCTTCTACATAGGGGAGACATTCAGAGATTCTGTGTCCCCCTTTTAAATCTACCAATTGGTGCTGAAACGGAGAGGAATATACATATATTTTGATGGCTTTCTTTCATTGATCCCTAATATTCTGAACCATTTTCTAGATATATTCTAGTCTGTTGACAAAATTCAAAAAAAAAAAAAAAGATTTAAAAAAAGGTACACCGTATTTAAACGGGATGGCTTTAAGATAAATAAAGTACTGAAAACTCCACAAGAAAATATTTTGGGTAGCCACAACTGCAGAGCACGTTATGGGACTGAATAAGGTAAGTCTGAATACCAAATACTGAGAAGTGCGTAGGAAAGGCGTAAAGTTCCTAAGTCTGAATCTGCCCCAATGAGTACAAGTACAATATCACATTGTGAATAACTGACTCCAAAACATTATACACATTACTTAGCTACTTTATTTGTAACAAAGTTATGATACCGTATAAGTAAATCATGAAAAATAAGTTGTCAGAATTGCATTTGACAGGTAGGTATAGCTAGCTAACATAGCTAGCAAGTTGAACAGCTGGCTACTTCTTTAGCAATATTGAAGGGTTAACATGTATTAAATGAGGTATTTCTTAAATGGGAAATTGTGTTCATATATACCTCTTATAATAGAGACATGGGGAGAGTCATATGGATTAATTATTTGCGTTATCCAGAGATAGTGACACGTACCTGAATTTATTTTTTTCTCCATGCAGGCAGCCATCTTCAAATGTCACGTGGTCAATTCAGCTGAGGCTCTTCTGTTAGGTTTGTCGGCGGTACGGCTGGTGTTCTTCTTTGGCGTTTATCGGAAGTTGGCATCCAACGTTATGGTGCATTACCGCCACCTACTGTACTGGGAGGAACTGAATCCTATCTGCCAGCTACGTTTCTCTTAAAAAATATTTGTGAGTGTATCTAACGATGTTCAACTCAGTATCCTACTTAAACTCAATTACTGTATCCCATTCGCCCCTATTCTCAGTCTCTCTTTCCCTATTATACTGCCCACACTGTATCAGCACATGCTCCAATGTTGGTGGGTATTTGTGGGTATGTTCCAACAGGAATCTGATCCAATAACTTCGTAAATAACAAGGTTGCTCACAAATAACGCATACAAAGTTGTATAGTGGCATAATACGAACCGGGTAGGGAGTGGGCTAATTAATAACGTTTTTCACTCACCATGTTTATTCCGAAAAATCTGTCCTCACTCTGGTAACCTACTGACAAACATTAAGAATAAGCTACGTGGTGAGTTGATGCCTATTCGACAGCTATTTAGCAAACGTTAGGTGAATTGATCATGCTACATTGTATGCGTTTGTTGGCAACCTTGTACTTTAAGAAGTTTTTGGAACGGATTCCTGTTGGAACGTCCCACAAATTATACCCACCCCTCCAATGTCTCTTTCCTTGCGGTAATCACACCTTCCTGTTGGACGCTTTCCTATCACATATAATGACTTATTAAACCGGCTGTGTCCCACCCGTAACCTTGTAAAAATGGCCTCCTCTCTTTTGTCCCTTCATACCATCCTCTCCGACTTTACTCTGAACAGGGAATATATGCCTGTCCTTAGTGTTGCTGTTCCACTGCTCCTGCCAGCTCTGCACCACCAGTCGCCATATCATTTCCTTAGCCCCTGCCTTGCTCATTCGCGCTTCCACATCCCTCTCCTCTCCTGGAGAAGGATAATTGACCAGCTGTAATGTGTAAAAACACCACTAGATGGTAGTCTTGTAAAGTATTTTTCATTGCATTTCAAACACATTTCAAATGGTCATACACTTAAGAAAAAAAGACGTAAGCCCAGTTATTAAATGTAAATTATTGTAGACATACAGTCTATAATGTTCACATCTGTGGACAAATATCTATGTTATTTTCTTCTATACCATAGCCTTGGAGGGCAGGCTTACCAGGAAGTATGGCGCAAAATGCAAATCATCTCTCCCTCCTCCACCCCCCCTCTCTCTTTCTCTCTCTCTCTCTCTCTCTCTGTGTGTCTCGTTCTGTCTGTTTGAGCAGAGACATTCAGGTGTGCTCAGGTGTTGCATTATTCAGACAGAGCTTAGAGAGCCTAATTAAACTCCAGGGATTGGGGATAGAGAGGAGGGAGTGGTGGTGATTAAGGGAAGGTGGTGGTAAGGGTACCATTAATTACATTCCATCCATATGAGCCATCCTCCCTTACCAGCCTCCACTGTGGTGGTGAGGGAGGTAGATTTGTTAACAGCCCACTGTTCCCCTCTTTGCTCAACCAATCTCAACTCCAAATACTGAAGAGAGAATAGGCTCTTATTATCTGTGGATAGAATTATTTCAGAGATAAACCGGTGTCATAGATGGCAATGGCAATCTCACTTTCAAATGTAATTATAACAGCACGCTCAAATAGCATCAATTTGTCATGAAACAGTTCAATCAACTCCAATCTATTTCATCTTTGTGCCTCATTTTCTCCTTTATATTTATGTTTTACATTAAGAAAATGTGTATTTTTTTTTGCCTGGCCAGACAGAATGTTCATTCTTTGACACAATGGATGTGAAAAGAAGCAATCAATACAGTATTGTGCATTACAATAGCGCTCTGGACTCAAGTCTACAACTCTGAATTTGAAACAATTTAGAGAACCACTATGCTCGACTCTCTTTCACCAGACAAGCCCAAGCTGCAGGTTGCCTATTAAACTGGAAAGTCTCCGTCCTACCTGTGGTTCCAGCAGCCTTTTAGAGTTCCCCACAGTGTTCCGAGGTCTCTAATAACCACCTCTGTGTGTGCTCACTCCTCTCTGCTGAAGCCCACCTGGCTGCTGCTGCTAGCTTCGCACCTGATTGTTGCATAGCAACTACCTGCTCAGCACCTGTTTTTATCATTTAGAAGTCTGCAGCCTCAAAAGATGTCATTATGTGGGAAGAACCACCCGCATGGGTCACTGTCTGACTCTGCCTACTGTCCAGAAGCATGATCCTTTTCTTTCAGACTGAGCACTGGTGTGTAACCACCTACTTTAAATCATAGATTACATCCCAAATGGCACCCTATTCCCTATATAGGCTAGACATAACTACTGGGTGCGTATCATGCCATATAGCCCCCCAGAGAAACATGTTTATGTCTCATCAACGTTGCAGCAATGTTGATATATTGTTACCTAACAAATATCAGAGGGCCCTAATGGCTGGTGACTCATAAGTGGCCATGCTGTCAATTGCAGTGCAGGGTTGGGGACTGATAATAGCATTTCGATTCTAAGGGTTTAATTAAGCCCTCAAGGAAAATCCAACTCTTTATTATCAGTGAAGCTTTGTCTTCTCCAAATGTGGATTTTGATGTATAAGTCTGTGTGTATGCTGTCCCCATTTCACACTGTGCTTCTTATCCACCCTCTATTCTATTCAACCACGAGTGACACGTTTCTCAGGCAAATGCTGTGTTTATTAATCTGTTTAGTTCTACACACCCACCCAACAACTGGAAAGTCATTGCTTACTTTCTTTGTAAACAGCTTGTCTGTTGTGTTCAATGGGTAAGCTGAGCAGCACATCTTCTATAATACCATCGTTTGGTTTCAGTGTGCATTTTCCATTTGCCAAGTTTACATTAAAAAGAAGCATCACCATTCAAAATCAATTCTCTGTTAAAGACTTAAGTTATTTCTTCAAAAGCCATAGCGGCTTCTGTTCATTACATCATGTTCTCACATCGTGTTCAATGCAACAAGGTTTGTGATAAACCTATCCAGATGTCTAGTTGACAGCTTTCTATTATTCATTTTGTGATGCGGAGGTGTAGTGAAGTCTTGGATATAAGAAATAAACAGGATATACAAAATATACTTAGATTGTGTAGTTCATAACTGAGGCACTCTCCTGTTAAGTATTTCCAGATGATCCTAACCCTAAATACAAATAATCTGAGCATTATTGGAGAAAATAATCGTATCCCTCTATGGCTTTCCTCTCTAAACTGCTGTTAGACCACAGTGTTCATGCATAAATTCAGTGCAGGCTAATGTCTGTATTGTCCTTGCCATTGGCAGCTATGTGTTGAGATGATGTCCACCCAGCAGCTTCTCCAGAATGATCAAAGACAACCAATATGAGAATCGGACAGGCTCTATAAACAAATGCTACTGTAGAGCATCCTCAGTGTCCTTCCTTAGCCTACTTATCCATCTTCAACCCGCCTACTGTACTGCTCCATGGTCAGAGCCTTGAGCTGAAAATAACTAAACTTGATCCATTTATTATCTAAAAAAACCCTTAACAAGATTCAGAGCTGAATCTCCATACCGGGAAAACGTGACATAGTCTAGCTATTAATTGGCACATTTACTTCTGCATACTTCATTAAATTATTTCACTATCACCCATTTCCCCTTTTTGTTAAGAAGTTTTTTTTTTACTCCCAGGCCTCAATTTCCATATTATGTAGCTGTGAGGCTCAATTTCTCCTCAGAAATGGTTTAAGGAGTCAGGATGAATGTGCTGTGTGAGTAATAATTCACTCCTTTTTGTATTTTCATAGCTCTAAGCATGAATGAGGAGATATTGTAGCCAATACCCAATTTCTCTTCATATGCCATTTAAGACATTCAGCTGAGAGTACAGGATGTTCTGTCCCAGGAGAGATAAGAATGATAGGCTCCTGCTCTGATCTCTCTTCAATCTGTTCCTTACCAAACCCATACGTATCTGCTCCAAATTAAAGCACCAGTTGTTCAAAAGTGTTTGATAACTTTTTAGCAATTGAAAACACATTAAACCAAAAATCTTTAGCATTTTTGTGGATTCACAAATACAATAATACATTCTAACGTTTTTAAATGTTTATTATAAGGCGGAGGGGAGGAGTTATATTTTCAATATCAGATCAATAACCCATATTTGAAGTAAAGTCAATATTGCAGCTTACTGATTTGGTATCTGAAATAAATAAAAATAAGGGAAATGTGAGATTCTGGGGGGACCCTATATTTTGCCAGAAGATTCCGACCCTACCATTACTCTTGTTTACGCTGAGCAGCACTGGGGTCTGAACACAATCATGGTTACATTAATACACTATGGAGCCTGCGTGAGATATGGGTCAGGAAACGTACCTCAATGCAGGGATGGAATATGCCACTGTACTCCAAATGTTGCCTTTATCCACACTGATACGTCGAAGAGATTGCAATACTGCTAATTTCCTGGAAAACTGACGTTTTTGTCCTCATGCTAGCTAGTAATAGCCGACACCGCCATTTTGGAATGGCAGTGTCAGCCAATCAGCTCCTTTTTGTTCAACACAATATGCCATTCCATAATGGCTGCTGTGGCTACTGCTAGTTAACACGAGGATGAAAAGGGCAGTTTTCCGGGAAAACTATCAATATTTCAATCTCCTCGATATGGCAATACTTTCTATGGCATTATTTACCTGTTGCATGAATAAAGACTAAGTTCATGAAATGGTACATTTGATTTATCTTTGTTAGATGATTCAATTCTACACTTCAGAGTGGCAGTTACCACATTACTTCTCTAAATAAGTATACCCTTCATAGTGATTAGCCTACATTGTCACTCAGACCTTAATCTTCCCATTGAATACCCAAAGTCATCAGAAGCAGGGATTTGTCGTATTCATCTTCCAGGTGCAGGCAAACAGTGAGTCTGATGTACTGCTTGAGAGACAAAGCCCATTTGTGGGCCTGGGCATTGGGCTTGTACCCGTGAGCTTACCGTCAAACTGACACCATGTCACGCCCTGATCTGTTTCACCTGTCCTTGTGATTGTCTCCACCCCCTCCAGGTGTCACTTATTTTCCCTGGTGTATTTATCCCTGTGTTTCCTGTCTCTCTGTGCCAGTTTGTCTTGTATGTTCAAGTCAACCAGTGTGGTTTTCCCATGCACCTGCTTTTCTATTCTCTTTTACTAGTCCTCCCGGTTTTGACCTTTGCCTGTTTTTCTGGACTCCATTCCCGCCTGCCTGACCTCAAGCCTGCCTGCTGTTCTGTACCTCTGGAACTCTGAACTGGTTTTGACCTTTTGTCTGTCCACGACCATTCTCTTGCCTACCCCTTTTGGATTGTTAATAAACATCTTGGACTCTAACCATCTGCGGCCTGTGTCTGAATCTGGGTCTCGCCTTGTGCCCTTATACACCACTCCAATAGTCAACTTAGTTTTAGCTGATGCCCTGCATCACACCAGGCTGCTCAGCGTCTGGAAGAGATGAATAAACAGACAGTGATTAGGGTAAAGGGTTTAGTCAGTATACAACTTATTTTATACAACCTTTGATGACTTCTTAAGACTATCCCACCACCCAAATAGCCTACTACTCAAAATGGATTGTATTACAGTATATGAATCACAAAGGGATAAGATTAATAACATGGAGTAATCACAGCAGACATATTCCCCCTTCTTCTAGGAAGGATACATACATCCACCATGCACCATTTCACACAACTTGCCGTGTGGACTGGCCACATGGACACTGCCTGCTGAGCAGTGCGGTAGCGATAGTCACAGATGGAGGCAGTGAGGTGCTACTTCTCCATCTGCAGTGGACTCTTGTCTTTAATTAAGCACTCATCAGGAAAAATCAATCTGCTGCTAGCTGGCTGGGGCTCGATGCCATCTCTCTAATGGAAAAAACGGTCTCTCATATTGATAATGTGATTCTCTAATTAGTGCTTTATTCCTGTAGTTGTGAAGAGACAGGGAGACAGATGACAGACAGAGAGAGACAGTTGGTGTTTTTAACATACAGGAGACAAAGTATTTGTTTGTTACTTATTAGTTTATTTCTCTCAGTGTGGTGTCTGCAGTCTGAACCCACTGAACCTTTCAGGAATGGTGTGATGGGTTTAGGCTAACTGACAACAGGCCTGGTGGTGGTTAAATTTGCATGGCAAGCTCTCAGACCACTGTTTCCCCTCCATTAGGCTATGGGCAATTCCACGTTAACGGAATTACGCTTTGACTGATTTTTCACTTTAAAATGTATGCCAAACCAAAACCATTGATTTTAAAGTTTAACAAACCATACAACTCTATGCACAAGGACTACAGTACTTTGAACAATTTACACAGAATACTTCACTAAAACACATTTACTGGAAGAACTGTGCAGATGTAAAGTTTTGTAGCAGAATTACGGTAAAATCTCCCTCAGTTTTTTTTATGTGAACACGTTTTCCAAAAACTCTGTTAAATATCTACTCCGAATTAAGAATCAAAGATGTCTGCAGGAAGGATGGGGTGTCAGCTATGACATGACACCTTGAGTTTGAAAAAAATGTATTTTGGTTATTGAACTACAGTAGGTGAAGTGGATTTACATTCGGAAATGGAATTACAGTAACGGAATTACATTATGGGTCCATGATCTTTACTATAGAGAGATGCATAATTGTGAATATCATTCTCTTCATTGTGATGTATCCTGAATAGGTACACGAAGATAGAAATATGCAGTATCCTTCTTTTGCATATTTGGGTATTATTCTACACACTAGTTATTATTCTAATGAGCTCCGCCTCCAAACAAAAACACATTTGGTTTGTCCGGGCCAGACCAAATCTGAACCAATCATAGACGTCTGTTTCAGAAGTTTAGACACAGTACAGAACAGTAGAGCACAGTAGAGTTCAGTACAGTTGAGTACAGTAAAATAGATATGTTCAGTACAGTAGAGTACAGTACCATACAGTAGATTATATTGTACTCTACTCTAGTGTGCTCTACTGTGCTGAACTCTATTCTCATGTACAACTGTACTGTACTGTTCTGTAGTGTACAGTTCTGTACTTTACTTTACTGTTCTGTACTGGGCTGTCCAAACTTGTGAAACATAGACGTCTATGAATGGTTCAGATTTGGTCAACCCAGGGCGGACTGACCAAATCTCAACAACTTTTCAAGTCTGTGGACGTCCGGTGTTCAGTCGGTGCTCAGGGGGTGAGGATGCTTGTTACAGTAAATGGAAAGAGAGTAGGTGGTAGGTGTCATGGTAAGTGTCAGTATGAGTTGGGAGAGGTGACATTAACTGGAGACAGATAGAAGAGAGAGAGAGTGGCAGAGAGAAGGACAGTGAGGGGTTGTCCAGACTGTTTTCACAGTCTTGCTTTGACCACCAGTTATGAGCTGAACATAACAGTATGCCAGTGAAAGGGAGGACAGTAGCACGTGACCCAACTGTGGTTTGTGACTAATGTGATTTCCCATTGTAGCCAATTCAACTGCAGTAATTCCAGTACTGATTTTTCGGTAATTCCTTCTTTGACCATTCATTATCTTCCCTTCTCATGAGGGAGGGAAAATAGGAAATATCTTAAAGATATGTGTGTTTATGGTAATGGGATTATAAGGCACAAGGCAATGTTTCTTACATTTACAAAAGGCAAATAAGTATTGATATTAGTTAGCAGGGGTCTTTACTTTATTATTATGATATTTTTTTTTTTTAAATGTACCCCCTTTTTGTCATATCCAAATAGGATCTTGTCTCGTTGCTTCAACTCCCCAACAGGCTGGTAAAGGCAAAGGTCGAATCATGCGTCCTCCGAAACATGAGCAGCCAAATCGTGCTCCTTAACCTGTCTGGGCTAGGGGGCAGTATTTTCACGGCCGGATGAAAAACGTACCCAATTTAAACAGGTTACTACTCTGGCCCAGAAACTAGAATATGCATATTATTAGTAGATTTGGATATAAACACTCTGAAGTTTCTAAAACTGTTTGAATGGTGTCTGTGAGTATAACCGAACTCATAAGGCAGGCAAAAACCTGAGAAAAAGTCAACCAGGAAGTGGAGGATCTGAGAATTGTAGTTCTTCTTTCTAGTCCCTTTCGAAACTACAGTATCTGTGGGGTCACGTTGGACTTCCTAAGGCTTCCATTGGCTGTCAAAAGCCTTCAGAAAGTCGTTTGAGCATTCTCCTGTCACTGGGCAGAGTATAGGAGCTCAGTTACTGAGTGGTCTGCCTGGCAACAAAGGGATTGGATATGCGCAGTCACGCAAGCGCCCCGTTCCTTCTTTTTCTTCTTGAATGAATATGCTATAGTCCGGTTGGAAAATTATCACAATTTTACGTTAAAAAGACCATAAAGATTGATTTTAAACAGCGTTTGACATGCTTCTAAGTACGGTAATGGAATATTTTGACTTTTCGTCTCTGGTTCCGCACTCGCGCGTTATGCCTTTGGATAAGTGATCTGTACGCATGAACAAAACGGAGGTATTTGTACATAAATATGGATTATTTCGAACAAAAACAACATTTCTTGTAGAAGTAGCAGTCCTGGGAGTGCATTCTGACGAAGATCAGCAAAGGTAAGAGAATATTTCTAATACTAATTCTGAGTTTAGCTTGCCCCGAACTTGGCGGGTGTCTGTATAGCTCTCTGTGATGGCTGAGCTCTATACTCAGAATATTGAACAATGTGCTTTCTCCGTAAAGCTATTTTAAAATCTGACAAAGCGGTTGCATCCAGGAGTAGTCTATCTATAATTCTTTAAATAATTGTTATATATTTTGTCAACGTGTATGATGAGTATTTTTGTAAATTGATGTGCACATTCACCAGAAGTTTTGGTGGGAATACATTTTCTGAACATCATGCGCCAATGTAAAATGCTGTTTTTGGATATAAATATGAACTTTATCGAACAAAACATACATGTATTGTGTAACATAATGTCCTAGGAGTGTCAATCTGATGAAGATCGTCAAAGGTTAGTGCTTCATTTAGCTGTGTTTTGGGTTTTATTGACACATGTCCTTGCTTGGAAAATGGCTGTGTGATTAGTTTTGTCTATGTACTCTCCTAACATAATCTAATGTTTTGCTTTCGCTGTAAAGCCTTTTTGAAATCGGACAATGTGGTAACATCAAGGAGAAGTGTATCTTTAAAATGGTGTAAAATAGTTGTATGTTTGAGAAAGTTGAATTATGACATTTTGTTGTTTTTGAATTTGCCGCCCTGATATTTCACTGGCTGTGTCCCGCATGTCCCAGAGACACACTAGTCAACAGCCAGTGAAATAGCAGGGCGGCAAATTCAAAACAACAAAAATCTTATAATTCATATTTCTCTAACATACAACTATTATATCCCATTTTAAAGATACACTTCTCGTTAATCCAACCACATTGTCCGATTTCAAAAAGGCTTTACGGCGAAAGCATAACATTAGATTATGTTAGGACAGCGCCGATACAAGAAAAACCACACAGCCATTTTCCAAGCAAGGAGAGGCGTCACAAAAACCAGAAATACAGCTAAAATGAATCACTAACCTTTGATGGTCTTCATTATATGACACTTACAGGACTCAATGTTTCACAATACATGTATGTTTTGCTCAATAAAGTTCATATTTATATCCAAAAAACCCATTTTACATTGGCGCGTGTTGTTCAGAAATGTTTTGCCTCCCAAAACTTACGGTGAATGAGCACATCAATTTACAAAAATACTCATCATAAACATTGATAAAATTTACAACAGTTATTGAAAGAATTATAGACACACTTCTCCTCAATGCAACCGCTGTGTCAGATTTCAAAATAGCTTTACGGCGAAAGCACATTGTTCAATATTCTGAGTATAGCGCTCAGCCATCAAAGCAAGCTATACAGTTACCTGCCAAGTTCTGGAGTCAACAAAACTCAGAAATAGTATTATAAATCTTCACTTACCTTTGCTGATCTTTGTCGGAATGCACTCCCAGGATTCCCACTTCCACAAGAAATGTTTGTTTTGTTTGATAAACTCCATATTTATGTCCAAATACCTCCGTTTTGTTCGCGCGTTCAGATCACTATTCCAAAGGCATAATGCGCGAGTGTAAAACCCGAGATGAAAAGTCAAAAAGTTCCATTACCGTTCGTAGAAACATGTCAAACAATGTTTACAATCAATCCTTAGGGTCTTTTTAACATAAATCTTCGATAATATTCCAACCGGACAATAGCGTATTCATTACAGAGGAAAAAGAAGGAACGGCGCTCCTGCGTAACTGCGCAGTAAACAACTCATAGGTCTCAGGATTGAGTCAGCTCTTATTCTCCCCCCAGTAACAGTAGAAGCATGAAACAAGGTTCTAAAGACTGTTGACATCTAGTGGAAGCCTTAGGAAGTGCAAAATGACCCCACAGACACTGTAATTTGGATAGGCAATCACTTGAAAAACTACAAATCACTTCCTGGTTGGATTTCTTTCTCAGGTTTTGCCTGCCATATGAGTTCTGTTATACTCACAGACATTATTCAAACAGTTTTAGAAACTTCAGAGTGTTTTCTATCCAAATCTACTAATAATATGCATATCCTACCTTCTGGGCCCGAGTGGCAGGCAGTTTAATTTGGGCATGTTAATCATCTGAATTTCCGAATACTGCCCCCTGTCACCAAGAAGTTTTAATGCCTGCCCGCTTAAACCCGGAAGCAAGCCGCACCAATGTGTCGGAGGAAACACGGTTCAACTGATGACCGAAGTCAGCCTGTAGGCACCCGGCCAATCACAAGGAGTGCAATGACTCCCCCCAGCCAAACCCTCCGACCCCGGACGACGCTGGGCCAGTTGTGCGCTGCCCTATGGGACTCCCAGCCACATCCGGTTGTGACACAGCCTGGGATCAAATCCGGGTCTGTAGTGATGCAGTGCCGTAGATTGCTGCGCCACTCGGGAGGCCAACATTGTGTTTTGATGTATTTTTAGATGTTGCATAAAACCCCTTTTCCATCTGTTTAGCTTCCCTGTGGCTCAGTTGGAAGAGCATGGTGTTTGCAACGCCAGCATGGTGTGTGCAACGCCAGGGTTGTGGGTTTGATTCCCACAGGGGGCCAGTACAACAACAACAAAAAATGCATGAAATGTATGCATTCACTACTGTAAGTCGCTCTGGATAAGAGCGTCTGCTAAATGACTAAAATGTAAATGTAAATCAAAGGCTTTGCTTATTCCTAATTTTTAGGATGGACAATTATTGAAAAAAAAAAATTATAATATTTTTTATATATATAAAGTTGTTACGGATACAGGTATCCTGGGGGTATTTGTATTTCTCCTCTGTCCTAGTATGCCTTAATTTCTCATCAATATAGAGCCTTATCTTTCATCTTACACCTAATTTGACATGCTCCTATGAACTTCACATGTTGGTGATCATGAGTCCTTCTATATGGAAATGACCCTATACTAGCTAAGGGTCTAGCTCTGTTGCACTCACTTACCCACATGCCAATGGTGATTATTGATTTCAAATGTGTTGGTATGTGCAGCTCTGACTGTTGCTTCGGGGGTCTTAAACATCTAGAAAAATCCAGTTTTCTTACCATAACCAAATAGCTATCGTTTATTTTTCATAAGTACATTTTTTTAGTAAGCCATGAACTTTTCAACTTTGGAACTGTGGGATCTCAGAGGCATGCTAATACCAATGATTACAGTACTCTAGTAGTGGGCAGGGGTCTGCTTGCTACATCTATGAAGCTGTTTTTTCATGTGTTCCCTTCATTAAACTGCTTGACTCTTAGCTAAAACAGACCATAGATGAGCAGCGATTGTAGCCCAATGTGCGGCGGAGGTTGTCTGTTACATGCTGTGCTCAAAGGTTCACGTTTCCCAATGCACTATAGGCATGGCTTAGTGAGAGAGCAGCTAGGCAGCTGGTGCTTGGCTGGATCCTTCTGCTTGTTTTACTTTATTTTTATTTCACCTTTATTTAACCAGGTAGGCCAGTTGAGAACAAGTTCTCATTTACAACTTCGACCTGGCCAAGATAAAGCAAAGCAGTGTGACAAAAACAACAACACAGAGTTATATATGGGGATGAGGTAGCTGGGTGTGCTATTTACAGATGGGCTGTGTATAGATATAGTGATCGGTAAGCTGCTCTGACTGCTGATGCTTAAAGTTAGAGAGGGTGAAGTCTCCAGCTTCAGTGATTTTGGAATTAATTCCAGTCATTGGCAGCAGGGAACTGGAAGGAAAGGCGGCCAAAGGAGGTGTTGGCTTTGGGGATGACCAGTGAAATATACCTGCTGGAGCGCGTGCTACGGGTGGGTGCTGCTATGGTGACCAGTGAGCTGAGATAAGGCGGGGCTTTACCTAGCAAAGACTTATAGATGACCTGGAGCCAGTGGGTTTGGCAACGAATATGTAGCGAGGGCCAGCCAATGAGAGCATATAGGTCGCAGTGGTGGGTAGTATATGGGGCTTTGGTGACAAAAGGGATGGCACTGTGATAGACTACATACAATTTGCTGAGTAGAGTGTTGGAGGCTATTTTGTAAATGACATCGCCGAAGTCAAGGATCGGTAGAATAGTCAGTTTTACGAGGGTATGTTTGGCAGCACGAGTGAAGGAGGCTTTGTTGCGAAATAGGAAGCCAATTCTCGATTTCATTTTGGATTGGAGATGCTTAATGTGAGTCTGGAAGGAGAGTTTACAGTCTAACTAGACATCTAGGTATTTGTAGTTGTCCACATAGTCTAAGTCAGAACCATCCAGAGTAGTGATGTTAGTCGGGTGGGCGGGTGCGGGCAGCAATCGGTTGAAGAGCATGCGTTTAGTTTTACTAGCATTTAAAAGCAGTTGGAGCACATGATGACAAAGATTGTACTTTTTGGAGAAATGTCCTCTGGTCTGATGAAACAAAAATAGAACCGTTTGGCCATAATGACCATTGTTACGTTTGGAGGAAAAAGGGGGAGGCTTGCGAGCCGAAGAACACCATCCCAACCATGAAGCACGGCCGTGGCAGCATCATGTTGTGGGGGTGCTTTGCTGCAGGAGGGACTAGAGCACTTCACAAAATAGATGGCATCATGAGGGAGGAAAATTATGTGGATATATTGAAGCAACATCTCAAGACATCAGTCAGGAAGTTAAAGCTTGGTCGCAAATGGGTCTTCCAAATGGACAATGACCCCAAGCATACTTCCAAAGTTGTGGCAAAATGGCTTAAGGACAACAAAGTCAAGGTATTGGAGTGGCCATCACAAAGCCCTGACCTCAATCCTATGGAAAAATTATGGGCAGAACTGAAAAACCGTGTGCGAGCAAGGAGGCCTACAAACCTGACTCAGTTACACCAGTCAGGACGAATGGGCCAAAATTCACCCAACTTATTGTGGGAAGCTTGTGAAAGGCTAGCCGAAACACTTGACCCAAGTTAAACAATTTAAAGGCAATGCTACCAAATACTAATTGAGTGTATTTAAACATCTGACCCACTGGGAATGTGATGAAAGAAATAAAAGCTGAAATAAATCATTCTCTCTACTATTATTCTGACATTTGACATTCTTAAAATAAAGTGGTGATCCTAACTGACCTAAGACAGGGAATTTGTACTAGGATTAAATGTCAAGAATTGTGATAAACTGAGTTGAAATGTATTTGGCTAAGGTGTATGTAAACCTCCGACTTCAACTGTGTATGCCTTAATTTCTCAGAAAGATGGACTCAGCTTTCTTTTGACACCCAATTTCATATGCTCCTATGAACTTCACATGTTGGTGCTCATGGGTCCTTTTACATGGAAATGACCCTTAGAACCTCTGAACATTGTGTCACCTTAATTAGCAAACAGATTCTGCGAAAATGCCGGAAGTCAGACGTCCCTAAAACACACCATGCCGAACTGGTCCCTAAATGTCACGATTCCCACCGACGGTGGCGCCCCCTCCTGCTCGGGTGGCGCTCGGCGGTCGTCGTCACCGGCCTATTAGCTACTACCGATCCCCTTTTTGGTTTTCCCTTTTTTTGGTTTTGGGCACCTGTGGCCAATTAGCTATTAGAGGGGGTATTTAGTTTAGCTGGCCTGTCCGTTGTTTGTGCGGGATTCATTTTGTTCATTGACGACGTGTTGTTCGTCGGCTTTACCTGGTCGCCTATTTGTATTTATTCCCTATGTTTGGGAACTTTTGTTTATTATCCAGTGTTATTAAAAACACCACTCCCTGTGTTCGCTGCTTCCTGCGCCTCATTCCTCCTACACGACTACCGAAGCCATTACACTAAAACACACCACACCAAACGAATGGCAGATGAACGGTAGATCAACATTCGGTGAAGTGTGTGTGTGTGGTCCCATAGGCCTATGCCCATTCCAATCTTAGTTCCAATGTCTTTTAGGAAATGTTCAGACATGGACTTCATAAACTGACTACTTGGGTAGATACAGTGTCATTACTTTATAACAACTACAGTCCATCTTCTTTTTATCAACAAAATCTCAGATGCCTTCTTTTTCAAAGCAGCACAATAGAATAACATTAGCAGATAAATGGTTGTTTATGATAGATAGATAACCTGTCTAGAGTATTGCCACAGCTTGTTACAGAGCTGGGTATCATCATGAATACAAATGCTCAAAGAGAGATGTGGTGCGTTAACTCGTTTGTCACCGTGTCAACAGTATTAATGCATTTGCCTCAGCCTTGACAAAGGCTTTTTCCGTCAGTGGAGCACACTTTAATGTGCTTGAGTGCAGTTGTCACATCGCAGTAAACAATGCCACGCTCAGGCGCTCCATGCATTATTGGTAGGCCTACAGATAATACAACAATCTGGCAGCACTGCAAAGGAAGACATTTCAGACCAGTGACAGAAAACGCAGAACCTATGGTGGGGAGAAAAATGGAGAGACGAGGCCAAGGGTGGTTGGTCATGGCTCAGTGTGGGGGGGAAGTTGATTCCTCATGCATTAGCCCATGCTCATTGCACACACACAGAATGTGTTACCCAGACATATTATAAGCCGTTACTGTTACCTCAGGCTACACATCAAGCTATACCCTCTATCTCACCTTTTTCATTCTGACCCCTTCTTTGATACTATATTCACTCTCTCTACTCACACTCTCTCTCTTTCTCTCTCTCGCTCTCTCTGTCTCCTCACTCTGCAGTCTTCTCATGGCTGAATGGAGAAACTGCGTGGGGAAAATGTTTGAGAAACTATACTTTTTGATTCCAGATACCAGGTAATGGGGTGGTAGTAGTATCCTAATGGGTTTACAGATCTATACTGTGGATATGAATCAATACAAGGTTGTCAGTTATTATAAACACAACTCTGCAAGCAGGCAGCACAGGAGGAAAGCTGGCCT
The DNA here is from genome assembly GCF_965601325.2 of Salmo salar. Classification (NCBI taxonomy): domain Eukaryota; kingdom Metazoa; phylum Chordata; class Actinopteri; order Salmoniformes; family Salmonidae; genus Salmo; species Salmo salar. Next base: position 110,858,936 of record NC_138300.1, read on the forward strand.
AATGCAGGACAGCTGCTCTGTGCCTCCCTCACACCCACTGTAGCTCGCTATAGGCCTAATGCCTTATTTGATTCAATTGGTTTTGATATGGATTATGTAATCTATGAAAGTGTAAGAATGGCAATATGTTCATGTCAGGATGGATTGTTATACTACTATTGATTTTCTGCCTTCATGCTGGTGTTCCTCTCCCTCTACCACATGGTAACTGATGTCTTACAATACCCTATGGTGGGTTGGGAAAATAGATTACGGTGTTAAATAGGACATAAAGTATACAGGGGTGCGGAAATCATGAATTTGTTTGGGTCGGATGCTGTAGGGCTCAGTGTGTGTGTGTGTGTGTGTGTGTGTGTGTGTGTGTGTGTGTGTGTGTGTCTGCATAGGCTATATAATTGTGTGTGTGTGTGTTCCCTCAGCAATGTGTGTGTGAGTGCCATGGATGTAGGTTGATTCCACCTGCTCTGTGCATGGCCTTTTTAATTAGCTTTGTTACAGCAGGTTGACTGGGGCTGGAGCAGAACAGCACAGTAATAGGGCCAGAGGTAGAGAGGCTGAGCACAGAGCGCTGCAGGTTGATCTTAAAGGGCGACTGCACTTCCTGATTTTGCCTCATTTTTCATCCATCCTCATTTGAAATATTAGCAGCCATGACTGAAGGCAAACGAGAGTTGTCTTGGGGTGGTGGTTTGATGTGAATGTTTCTTGGGGTGTCTTTTAAAAATATATATATATTTAGGGTGTAGATCAGCTTCTATCTCCGAAGATCATCCAGATTTGATTTCTATTTGACATATATTTTTTAACTGTGCTGATTCACAACAGTTATGAACCTACTGTATATACATTTTACGGGCACAGTATATTTTACATTAGTTTTCTTGTTTTTTGGTTCTTTTAATTTCCATCCTTCAGCTTCCCTCAACACCTCCCATCTATCTCTGAACATAGTTTCTATTGATTGTAAATTAAAGATAAAATGTTTTGCTAAGAATGTTATTATATTATTAATGGATTGACTATGACTTTTCACATCACCCAGCAGTGCTATTTGCAGAGTTAACACCAAGTAAATGTTGCAATTCTTCAGCCATTCCTGAACCTGTGACCAAAAACAAGCTACATATGGACAGTACCAAAACAAATGATCTAATGATTCTGTCTCTTTGCAGCAAAATATGCAGAGCTGGGATGGTTGTATCCCCCATATATATAACATTCTATTGGTTGCAAGGATTTTGTATAATCATTTAAATAGAAAAAGTGTTGTTTTGTGTGTTAGTTAATAAACGTGACCGACCGGCTCGATTCAGTCTTATCCAGCAAAATTTGAAATTGTGTTTTTTACATTGGCTAAAATTAGCTAGAAAACAATATATCATACACTACAGCTGAGGAATAATGGGAAGTAATTTTGCTTTGGAAGTTGATCAACTTGAAACCCCACTTTTGAGAAAATGCCCCTTGAATATTTTGGTACACCTACTGGAGAGCTCTTCTTTGTCTACACCCATTCAGTATTGTTCACACCCTCTTAAGCCTTAGCCCCACCCATCTCTTTAAGGATTCACATGTGAGGCCATGTGCTAAACAGAGTGAGTACGGTGGTGTACTAAACAAACAAAGATTTCAAGACTAAAAACTGGTTTATACTACGTTGTCGTGACTGGCATCATTAAAACGAAAGACATGTTTATCAAATAACTCTCTGTAATTATTATTACGCGATTAAACTGATTAATCGTGTAACTGTAATTAACTAGAAGGTCGGGGCACCAAGGAAAATATTCAGATTACAAAGTTATAATTTTCCTAATATAACTTTCAGAGATTATAATATCTGATCGATTAGTCTCCTTTAATGATGTGTTATTTACCTCACGTCAATCTCATTCCAAACGTCGTAAATTGTTGGTTATCTGCACGAACCCAGTCTTCACTATGACTCATCCATACATCAATTGTCTTAAAATCATTTATTTACTAATCTAAGTAATTCACAGAAATGCAGAACAAACAGATATGGTTACAAGGAAATGATAGGAGAATGTGCCCTAGTGGGCTAAACCGGCATGGCGGCTTGTTACACAAAGAAAGGGGGTTGGGCTTGAATGAAAGAGCGGGAAGACTGAGGAACAGAGAAAGCAGCTATGCCATTTTAAATACAGTATTGTATGCATTCTAAATTACTGCCCATTTGGAAAAGGAAAATGCAATAAATATTTACTCTGAGCGGCGCTTCGGTAGGTTGGTCGTAGATGCTGGCCGCGTTGGCCAACAGAGATCTTCCTGTCCTCGGAAGAATGTCACTGGTGGTAAAATGGATACGTTGTAGTATCTTTGTTGTGTGTTAGACTGGATATGTCGTCCATCCTTTCCTAGCCCACATTTACAGCGGCCGCTGCTAACTCAACGGTTAGGAAGTATCACTTCTGTAGTGAATAAGGGTTCAAAGTTCATACCATTCGCAACCAAAGCTCACGCTGAGGTTGGCTTAGTTCTGTACTTGACATGTGTGTCCTTTTAACGCAGAGGCAGCAGACCTCACGTACACGGAACAGACTGGTTACGTTTTCGTCACTGACTTATATAGTGGCGAGGGGAGAAGGGTGTGTTTCATCGTTTATAACCCCTGTCTCTTCACAGGGGTGGGCCACTGATTGGTCAGGGCTCTTTCCTTATGAAAACCCAATTCTCTCATTTGGAAGCTAAAATTACATTTAAACTCCTAACAAACAGTTTCAATATCAAACATTTAAATTGCACAACAATTCCATGTGAATCTGATAACTAGAATGTGTAGACTTTCCCAGGTACAGTTTATGTCGTCCTGTCATCAGTCATAATGTTTCAGATGACAACCAAACTGACATCCATACTCATTAAGTACCTGGTATATTTCCAACTGGTTCTATTACCGAAATATGGTTCCTTTCCCCCCCCCCCCCCCCACTTGTTTGATGTTCCCAGACTCTCTATATTTAACAAAGGCTATTCAAAAGTCCTTCAGTAGGGTAAGCGAGAGAGGGGAAGGGAGAAAGGTATTTATGGGGGGGTCATAAACCTTACCCACAGGCCAACGTCATGACAGTGCCCCCATGTTGGGTTCAATCTTGCGATTAACCTGCATGTTGCAAACCAACATAAAAATGAACGTGGGTTGTCCTGCTTGTGGATCATCATTGTGGTCCCCATCTGGCGGTCGACCCGGGTAGGGTGTCTGCAAATGAAGAAGTCCGCTCCAAGGCTGGGCAGCAGATGTCCAGTTGGTGGTCGCTGTTGTAGTCCCCCCTCTGGTGGTCGACCCGGGTAGGGTCTCTGCAAATGAAGAAGTCCGTTCCATGGCTCGGCAGCGGATGTCGTTCCGGACCCGTCGTCTGGTCGTCCAGACTGCAATATCTGGCCAGTAACTTAGGCAGATGTTAACAACGCACACACACTCATGAAATATATCATTACATTTCCTCCCAAATGAGCGGCGTTGAGGCACTAAGTGATGGTTGTATGGGGACTTTGTTTATGGCTCTATCATTTCCTAAGTGTCAAAGGAACTGAACCGAAAAGGAATGAAAGCATAAACAAAAGACATACAAAATATAGTTCTCACACAAAAATCATCTACAGGGATGACCTATGGACTTCTGGGAAGAAAACTGGTGAGTGCTGTAGAGTCAAAGGCCTAGAAGTAAATGTTCAACTTTACTAAGGCTGGTATATTGCCGCGGTTGTCAAGGGTAATTTGATTGGTTAGGTCTCTAACCTTCTTACTGATTGTAGCTGGACTGACTGTTGCTGGTATTGGTACTGGTACTTTAGGGGACCAGTTATCCTACCGATTTATTCTGAAATATTATCTACCGGAACACATGATTGGAGCATTTTACAAGTTGTATTGTAGTTGAACCTACACATGGCAAGGAATGACTATTGTTGCCATTTGTTTTGGAGGTGGACAAGTCCACTGGACTTCCTTTACGACCAGTGTGGTACACCTCAGTACTATCTTAGATGTGTTCTAAGATAATCCCCGTCTAGGTGCCTGTCTGCTCCTCACTGTTCTCATAGGGGAGTTTACAACTAGATTTGATTTATGCTCTGGCGGCCTCGTACAGTGTTGTCCGTAGTCTCGACCCCCCCACCGGCCTCGATGAGGCTCATCAAGGGTCTGGGCTACTATTCCCCCCCTTTGTGTCTCGGGACCCCCCCACCAGCGGGTGGTGTTAGTGTCCGAGGCGCAAACGAAAAGGTCAGACCCTATGTACGAGTTGTCAGCGGCCGCGTTGTTATGAGAATGGCTGTAACCTTTCAACCAAATCTCCTGGTGTTTGTGCTTCAAAGCGCTCAGTGGCTGTCGAGGCATGTCAGTCACCACCGCGTCCGCGTGTGGCAACCTCTTCAGTACCTGCGACCTGAGACGAGGATATCGGTCTGTGATATCGCAAATGGTTTCACCAGTGGGAGTCATCGGATCAGTTGCTGGACTGATGCCATTAGTGTCATTATAAGGGGTGACAGTCTCCAACAAAGAGGAAGGTGTATCATCGGAAGCAGAGTATACTCTGCGCATCAATGTTTTTCTTGCTGAGACGGCCGCAGTGCTTGCGGAAGTGTCCGAAGGGCAAGAGAAGTTCATCTCAACTATCGTATTGCACGACTGCAAGGAGGAGGGAAGTTGCTTATTCACAGAGACAGCTGGCTCGAAATAATGAAAAGAATGGTCAATCAGGTTGGCTGATGGAATGTGTCGAGATATCGTAATATCTCCTTGGATCGGATTCTGTACCAAGAGGTTTCTAAACGTCTTTTTCCCAAGGGGTGCTTTCGACAGATACCCCTCGTGAATGACTGCGTTGCCGCTAGCGTTAGGGGAAGACAGTGTGGTCAGTGGAGAAGGCACTGTGGCCTGTGACCATACCTGGTTGGTTTTCCAATCCATCAATGGGAGTAACCGATCCATCAAGTAGCAGGGGTACAGTTTCGAGGCTGGTAACATACACAGGGTGAACGAGCGATACATCCTGGAAGTGTAGTTTCAGCATGACTCTCAATGTGAGAGTCGAGGTAGTCTGAGTGAGCCCTCGAAGTTTAGTGTCGCATCGTTCCACTTTTAGCCAACGTTTAGTTGGCTTCAAAGCCCTTTTGAGATCATCAAACAATATTTGAGAGATGAGTGATATTGTCGCACCCGAATCAATTAGCGCATGACAAGTTAAGCAGTCCTCCAGTACTGTTTCCAGGTATGGCCGTTTAGATTCCTGGTTAGTGGACATATTCCCCACAAAGTGGAGTGGTCGTTCGCAACAACGTGATGTGCCATTTCTGTTCAAGGTGGAAGCAGATTGACTTTTCTGATTTTGAGTGGGCTTGGCTTTAACGAAGCGTTTGACCTTTTTCTTAGCAACTTTTGTATCAGAGTCTATAGACAAAGCCCAGGGGCTTGTTTCTTGATCAAGCGGGCCCTGGATAGGGTCTTGAATGAGAGCGGGAGAAATTTGAACTTTAACGTCCTTGCTATGGGTGTTAATTTCCACGGACCTGGTGTCCGGTAATTCCCCGTCTAGTCCTTGTGACTTATCTTTTACCCTTTTTTCAAATTGTTCTCGCTTTAGTTCTTCACATAGTGGAGCTTCTGGAGAACATTGGTCTACGTTTTGATCGTCCTTCAACCCTTTGTTACTCTTGTGCTCTGACACTTTTTGTGGGTTGGGTGCAGGAACGTAGCGAACAGGTCGATTGTAGCGGTAGTCATGTTGATGGCGACGTACTTTACAGTTATTTTGACCGCGGAGGTTATTGGAATCATAGTTTCGTTGTAGAAACTGTTGTTGTGCGTCATCCCTCGACGCTCCAATACCTCATAATGCACCCTCTAACTGGAGTGAGTGCTCCTGGTCAAACTTCAAAACTGGGTGGTCTATCGACATGTCAGTAGTCAGTTGTTGCAGAGACATCGTGAACATTCTATTGTCGTCCGACATCAAACTTGTCATTGTCGTGGTGGTCCAAAATAGCATACTTGGTGTATTTTAACACCAAAAACCCCATCCGTTTAAAATTAATTTACTATATGTCCATCTAGCAAACCAGGCAACTAAAAGCAACTTTTGAAACAATGTTTTGGTTAATTTCTAGCTTGTTAGCTAGATAGCTAGCTAATCTTAAGTTAACTGGCTAGCAAGTTTAAATAATGACCATATCATTTAGCTGACATCTTAACTTTAGCCAATTTGTATTATGTTATTACAGGAAAATAAACTCACAACAAGATCATTACTTACAAGTTAATGGCGAGCTAATTACAAAAAATTGCTTATGGATGTGTGTGTGACGAAATAAAAGCAGGGCATTTTACCGGATAATTTTTGAACTTGGACACTGTCTTGTTGGCCTAATGTTATATCCTGATTTTACTTTGATGCAGGTCATGTTATTCTTCACACTACCGTCTCTGGTAAACACACACAATATCAAATAAAATCAAAATGTATTTGCTACATGCACAGGATACAGAAGGTGTAAACGGTACAGTAAAGTGGTTACTTCCATAGTGGAGTCTTTTGTTGAGACATATACAGTACCAGTCAAAAGTTTGGACACACCTACTCATTAAAGGGTTTTTCTATATTTTTACTATTTTCTACATTGTAAAATAATAGTGAAGACATCAAAACTAGGAAATAACACATATGGAATCATGTAGTAACCAATTTTTTTTTAAACAAATCTAAATATATTTTAGATTTTAGATTAGCCACCCTTTGCCTTGATGACAGCTTTGCACACTCTTGGCATTCTCTCAACCAGCTTCATGAGGAATGCTTTTCCAACAGTCTTGAAGGAGTTTCCGCATATGATGAGCACTTGTTAGCTGCTTTTCCTTCACTCTGCTGTCCAACTCATCCCAAACCATCTCAATTGGGCCAGGTCATCTGATGCAGCACTCCATCACTCTCCTTCATGGTCAAATAGCCTTTACACAGCCTTGAGGTGTGTTTTGGGTCATTGTCCTTTTGAAAAATAAATGATTTTCCTACTAAGCGTAAATCAGATGGGATGGCATATCGCTGCAGAATGCTGCTGTAGACATGCTGGTTAAGTGTCCCTTGAATTCTAAATAATAGTCCTATTTATGATATAATTTACCAAGATTATACCATTATTTTCATGTTTAAAAAATATATAATTAATTAGTATATTTGAGTTTAACCATGAAGACAGATTTTTCAAAGGTTTTATGGACTGATGAGATGAGAGTGACTCTTGACGGACCAGATGGATGGGCCCGTGGCTGGATCAGTAACGGGCACGGAGCTCCACTTCGACTCAGCCGCCAGCAAGGTGGAGGTGGGGTACTGGTATGGGGTGGTATTATTAAATATGAGCTAGTTGGACCTTTTCGGGTTGAAGATGGATTGCGATCTATCTGCACTGTTAGTACCTCTATTTTCTTTGTTAATATGAACTCTATTGACCTAAATTGCTTTTGTTTTAAAGGTGAATATTGAATAGCATGGCCTCTAAAGGCACATTTAAAAGTGTCCCATGCAATAAGGGGATCTGCCGTACCTATGTTGTGTTGGAAAAAGTCAGTTATAAATTCTTCTGTCCTGGATAAAAACAAGTTGTCATCCAATAGGCTTTGATCAAATTTCCAATATCATCGCCCACGTGGAAATTCTGTAATCGTAATATACAGTGCATTCGGAAAGTATTGTATATAAACATATATACAAGTATATATATATATATACCTCTTGACTTTTCCGCATTTTGTTACATTACAGCCTTATTCTAAAATTGATTAAATTGTTTTTCCCCTTCATCAATCTACACAGAATCCCCCATAATGACCACGGAAATACAGGTTTTTAGACATTTTTGCAAATGTGTTAAAAATTAATAACTGAAATATCACATTTACATAAGTATTCAGACCTTTTACTCTGTACTTTGTTGAAGCACCTTTGGCAGCGATTACAGCCTTGAATCTTCTTGGTTATGACGATACAAGCTTGGCACACCTGTATTTGGGGAGTTTCTCCCATTCCTCTCTGCAGATCCTCTTAAAATCTGTCAGGTTGGATGGGGAGCGTCGCTGCACAGCTATTTTCAGGTCTCTCCAGAGATGTTCCATCGGGTTTAAGTCTGAGCTCTGGCTGGGTCACTCAAAGACATTCAGAGACTTGTCCCGAAGCCACTCCTGTGTTGCTTAGGGTCGTTGTCCTGTTGGAATGTGAACCTTTGCCGTAGTCTGAGGTCCTGAGCGCTCTGGAGCAGGTTTTCATCAAGGATCTCTCTGTATTTTGCTCCGTTTATCTTTCTCTCGATCCTGATTAGTCTACCAGTCCCTTCCACTGAAAAACATCCCTACAGCATGATGCTGCCACCACCATGCTCACCATAGGGATGGTTCCAGGTTTCCTACAGACATGACGCTTGGCATTCCAGACAAAGTTCAATCTTGGTTCCATCAGACAAGAGAATCTTGTTTCTCATGGTCTGAGAGTCTTTGGGTGCCTTTTGGCAAACTCCAAGCGGGCTGTCATGTGCTTTTTACTGAGGAGGGGCTTCCATTTGGCCACTCTACCATAAAGGCCTGATTGGTGGAGTGCAGCAGAGATGGTTGTCATTCTGGGAGGTTCTCCCATTTCCACAGAGGAACTCTGGAGCTCTGTCAGAGTGACCATTGGGTTCTTGGTCACCTCCCTGACCAAGACCCTTCTCCCCCGATTGCTCAGTTTGGTGGGGCGGCCAGCTCTAGGAAGAGTCTTGGTGGTTCCAAACTTCTTACATTTATGAATGATGGAGGCCACTGTGTTCTTGGGGACCTTCAATGCTGCAGATCTTTTTTCGGCACCCTTCTCCAGATCTGTGCCTCGACACAATCCTGTCTCTGAGCTTTATGGATAATTCCTTCAACCTCATGGCTTGCTTTTAGCTCTGACTTGCACTGCTAACTGTGGGACCTTATATAGACAGGTGTGTGCCTTTTCAAATCATGTCCAATCAATTCAATTTACCACAGGTAGACTCCAATGAAATTGTAGAAACATTCTCAAAGAGGATCATTGGAAACAGGAAGCACCTGAGCTAAATTTTGAGGCTCATAGCAAAGGGTCTGAATACTTACAGTACCTTGCAGATCAAATAATATCATCGACCCTTTTGAATTTCTTTGCCCATGGGAGAAGTATATTTCCACACAACTTCATCTAAAATTGTTGAATGAGTTTCCTGTCAACAATTTATATTATATTCCTTCTCTTTTAGCCAGGTAAATACTGGTAGTCTTTTCTTGTTATCTGCTAAGCCATTACAATTATAACTGGCTATACTTATTTCACCATTTACCATAATGAGATACAAGTTGAAATTATATACTGCTCAAAAAAATAAAGGGAACACTTAAACAACACATCCTAGATCTAAATGAAATAAATAATCTTATTAAATACTTTTTTCTTTACATAGTTGAATGTGCTGGCAACAAAATCACACAAAAATAATCAATGGAAATCCAATTTATCAACCCATGGAGGTCTGGATTTGGAGTCACACTCAAAATGAAATTGGAAAACCACACTACAGGCTGATCCAACTTTGATGTAATGTCCTTAAAACAAGTCAAAATGAGGCTCAGTAGTGTGTGTGGCCTCCACGTGCCTGTATGACCTCCCTACAACGCCTGGGCATGCTCCTGATGAGGTGGCGGATGGTCTCCTGAGGGATTTCCTCCCAGACCTGGACTAAAGCATCCGCCAACTCCTGGACAGTCTGTGGTGCAACATTGGTGGATGGAGCGAGACATGATGTCCCAGATGTCCCAGATGTGCTCAATTGGATTCAGTGGGGAACGGGCGGGCCAGTCCATAGCATCAATGCCTTCCTCTTGCAGGAACTGCTGACACACTCCAGCCACATGAGGTCTAGCATTGTCTTGCATTAGGAGGAACCCAGGGCCAACCGCACCAGCATATGGTCTCACAAGGGGTCTGAGGATCTCATCTCGGTACCTAATGGCAGTCAGGCTACCTCTGGCGAGCACATGGAGGGCTGTGCGGCCCCCCAAAGAAATGCCACCCCACACCATGACTGACCCACCGCCAAACCGGTCATGCTGGAGGATGTTGCAGGCAGCAGAACGTTCTCCACGGCGTCTCCAGACTCTGTCACGTCTGTCACGTGCTCAGTGTGAAGAGCACAGGGCGCCAGTGACAAATTTGCCAATCTTGGTGTTCTCTGGAAAATGCCAAACATCCTGCACGGTGTTGGGCTGTAAGCACAACCCCCACCTGTGGACGTCGGGCCCTCATACCACCCTCATGGAGTCTGTTTCTGACCATTTGAGCAGACACATGCACATTTGTGGCCTGCTGGAGGTCATTTTGCAGGGCTCTGGCAGTGCTTCTCCTGCTCCTCCTTGCACAAAGGCGGAGGTAGCGGTCCTGCTGCTGGGTTGTTGCCCTCCTACGGCCTCCTCCACGTCTCCTGATGTACTGGCCTGTCTCCTGGTAGCGCCTCCATGCTCTGGACACTACGCTGACAGACACAGCAAACCTTCTTGCCACAGCTCGCATTGATGTGCCATCCTGGATGAGCTGCACTACCTGAGCCACTTGTGTGGGTTATAGACTCCGTCTCATGCTACCACTAGAGTGAAAGCACCGCCAGCATTCAAAAGTGACCAAAACATCAGCCAGGAAGCATAGGAACTGAGAAGTGGTCTGTGGTCCCCACCTGCAGAACCACTCTTTTATTGGGGGTGTCTTGCTAATTGCCTATAATTTCCACCTGTTGTCTATTCCATTTGCACAACAGCATGTGACATTTATTGTCAATCAGTGTTGCTTCCTAAGTGGACAGTTTGATTTCACAGAAGTGTGATTGACTTGGAGTTACATTGTGTTGTTTAAGTGTTCCCTTTATTTTTTTGAGCAGTGTATTTCTCATAATATATGTTTGTAAACTTACCATTAAAAAGTACCCCAATGATTCAGTGTCCATACAGCTGTACCATACTATTTGCACAGCTACTGAGTAAATCTACAATTGTTCTCCACTTTTCCACCTGCTAAAACCTCCCCCCATCCCAAGTTAGGTTGTTGTCCCAGTGACCGGCAGACCACCACTACCCACCTGGATCCTAGGGCCTTTGAAATATTGGGACACATCCTTTAAAAAGAGCACACAGTGCCACCTACAGAATAGGAGCAAATGAACAGCCAAAAACATTTCCAATGCCATCACCTCGATTGTATTGTATACTGTTATTTAAAAATATATATAGACATAAAAAATTCTTGCATATCTTAATTTATTTCCACAATTAACAAATAATATGCGTAATAATCTTGGGTTTGTCTTTGCCATTCAATCACAACAAACAAGGGCAGTAGTGAGCACAGCGCGGTAAACTAAGCTAGCTTTGCTATAGAGAGAATAAAGTTTTGAAGTTCAGGACTTCTCCCCTTCTGACTGATTTGCCATCTCAAGATGGTGAGCTAACTCAGTTCTATGTATAGTGTAGCGGTTTCAGGGGTTGTGTGATGGATGTACGGTATGTGCCTGCAAGGTTTCTGTGTTTTCTGGCTGCCAGGACCACTGACAGCAATGTGAAGTATTCTCCAGAGGCAGGACCATGGTCTGCTCAGGGGAAACTTCTAGACTGCAGCAGAACAGCCACACCTGTCTCCAGTTGTTATTAGAGCCAAACTGCAGACAGGTGAAACCAATCAGGGCCTCTACTTAAACGTGCCCTGGGTTTTCTTTATTTGTCTTTCCTTGGACCCCGGCAGGTGAAGGAGTAGGAGGTTATTGGGGAGACAGAGCATACATTGGAGAAGGTTTACCAGAAGAAAGGAACTGATGATTTCAAAAGGATTGAACCCCCAAAGACCAAAATTGGAGGACCTTCCACTGGTGATGTAGTGTTTACTCTGTTTTGAGTTGTGTATATCAGGAATTCTGTAGAAAACTGATAATAAACCGGTTTAACCCTTCACTTGGACTGTGGCGTGTGTTTGTATGTATAAACCCTGCCTTACAAAGATCTTGGCGCTAAAACTTCCACATTGGTGAAGAATGTGGGCAAGGCAGTGACGATACACATACAGCCACACCAATTTTTTTTGTTGGTACCGAGTGGTCAAAAGGTATCTGTAGAAAATTATGATGTTTGTAACGAAAGTCGCAATGAGGGGACCAAGATTCAGTGTGGCACATGTTCATGATTATTTAAATCAGAACACTTACACAAAATAATAAACAATGGAAACAAAAGCGCACAGTTCTGTCAGGTAAAACACATACAAAACCGAAAATAACTACCTACAAAACACAGGTGGGAAAAGGCTGCCTAAGTATGATTCCTAATCAGAGACAACGATAGACAGCTGCCTCTGATTAGGAACCACACTCGGCCCAAAACAAAGAAATACACAACATAGAATGCCCACCCCACACCCTGACCTAACAAAATAGAGAAATAAACCGTCTCTCTCAGGTCAGGGCGTGACAATGTTGATGCTTTCCTAAAGACATTTGAGTGCATGGCAGAATGAAAGGCATTGGCACAGATCAAATGGGCAGCAATACTGGCTCCATTTCTTTGTTGGGATGCACAACAGGTGGGGTCTGATCTGGAAGCAACAGAAGCCAATGACTATGACACACTGAAGAAAGATTTTTTTGAGGTTAAAAACCTATTTTCCGAGGGTGACCTGGCAAGAAGGCAAAACAGGGAAATGGCAGCGTGTCCATAAAACATTACAGAATACATACAAAAGACAGTGTCACAAGTTAAAGACACAACTGAAGATTAGAAACAACTGCAGTTAACACAAACAGTGTTGTTGATCAGACTTAAAAACCGGCAAAGACACTAACTCCCCTAATTTAAATCTTCTGAAGCATGTTCCAGGATGAAGGGGCATTATGTGAAAAAAAAATGTTCTTCCCATCTCAGTTCTAGCCTTAGGAACAGACAAGGACAGCAGCGACTGTGAACGAATACCATATTGAGTAACTTATCTGGTCAGTAAAGAATAGAGATACAAAGGGAGTTGTCCCATCAATGCTTTGTACACAAGTGTGCCAGTGCTTTAGCCTCCGGGTGGAGAGAGAGGTCCATTGCACCATAGCATACAAATCACAGTGATGGGTAAATGATCTAGCATTTATAATACATCTTAAAAACCATGATACACTGTGTTTCAAGGTACTTTGAGCCCTGCATATAAACAATATCACCATAATCCAGCACTGATAAAGTGCTTTGAACAAGATATTTTCTGACTAACATTGAAAAGCAAGATTTGTTCCTGTAATAGAAACCCAATTTCAACTTCAGTTTCTTGGTCAAGGTATCAATGTGCTGTTTAAAATTCAACTTTTCATCTAACCAAATCCCAAGATACTTATAGGTGACCCTATCAATTAGCTGGCCTGTTATAGTTAAAATCTGCAAGTGACTCCATCTGTTAACTTTCAGGGAAGTGAGAACCATAAACTTTGTTTTCCTTTCATTAACCACGTCTCAATTGGCAAAGCTGTAAGTCCAACTGTAAGTCCTGAAAAGCCTTCTAAATATTAGTCGCGCTAGAATAAATAATTGTGTCATCAGCATACAGATGGAGATTTGCAGAGTCAACAGTCTTCCTTATATCATTTATATACAGTGTAAAAAGGATCGGACCTAAAATTGAGTCCTGGGGAACTCCTTTTGTAAGCCTTCGAAACTCAGATTTCATACACTCCTGAGCTACACACTGTGTTCTGTCAGAAAGGTAGTTTTGGAACCAATCCAATGCATCAACACTTAAACCAACCTTTTTTAGTCTATACAAGAGCAGGGCATGATCGACAGTGTCGAAGGTCTTCGATAAGTCAATAAAAAGTGAAACAGTGATTTTATTTCTTGCCCTGAGCATCTAGAATATCACCTACATCCTTACTTACAGCAGTAATTGTACTATACTTGGCTCTAAAACCCAACTGGAATTGAGATAAAAAACTGAGTTATTATAAAGAAAGTCTTTGAATTGTGAGTTCACCAGGTTTTCCAAAACTTTTGCCAGTGTAGACAGTTTAGAAATGGGACGATAGTTATCCAACTGGGACAGATCTCCACCTTTATGTAAAAGTGTGACACACAAATAAATGAACCGTAGGCCGACATGTGGCAGTTTCATTCACAGCCACGTTTGAGATGTTTGGAAGGAGTTCATTATCAAATAAATGCCCAGCTTTAGCAAAATGCTCATTAAATATGTCAAGCAGTTTATTCTGGTCAGTCACATCCATTGAATTTGAGGTCAATTTCAGCGGAAGACCAGAGGAGTACGTGTTAGCATTCATGGATTTAATGGTTTTCCATAATTTCGTCAGGTTATTGAGGTTTGCCTTGCTGGATTTGTAATAGAAGCTAGATTTGCATTTCCGTATTAACAAGGTGCACTTATTTCTCAGTGCCCTGAATAACTGCCATTCAGTCTGGGAATTACCCTTTCTGACTTTGGCCCATTGTGTATTTTGTTTATGGATCAAATCATAATTCCCCTGTAAACCAGGGATTGTCTCTATCTCTTACCCAGTTCTTTTTGAGAGGGACGTGTTTATCACAGATAGTAGAAAACACAGAATGAAAATAGGAGAATACCTCTTCGATATCTGGAATCAGCGTAATCCTATCCCAGTTGCATGCATAAAGTTCATGCAGGAATACCTGCTCACAGAAGTGCCTAAAATTTCGCTTGACTATGAACCGAGTGGGCACTTTGGATTTTGGTGTCTCTAATGCAACGGCTGAGAATTTATGCGGGTTGTTTGTTAGAATAACATCAATAAGTGTTGACTTAGGATGTCTTTGGGATTGAGTCTTGTAACTGCATTTATAATTTGAGTAAAATGTAATGTATTACACAGTCCTCTTATGGCTTCAGAGTTTGGAGATAATCAATCCCAGTTTAAATCGCCCATGATGACCATTTCATTTTCCCCCCAACCATGCATCAGTTCAGCCAGAGAATCCACGGATTCTACTTTTGCAGATGGAGGTCTATAACATCCTATCAAACCACATATGTCTTTAATATAGATGGCTATACCCCCTCTTACTTTGTCGATCACATCGATAAACATTATAACCATCCAAGGCTATAGACTGATTTATAACAGATTTCTTAAGCCAGGTCTCGGACAGTACTAAGACATCTGGGTCAGCAGAGTGAACCCAGACTTTTATCATGTCCAATTTTGGCATCAAACTCCTTGCATTAATATGCATCAGTCCCAACCCTGATCTAGTTTTAAAATAATTTGGAGTGGGAAGTTCATCCATAGCCAATGGGCCTTGGTTTGGGTGAATGTTTCCTGACACCAAAAGCAGAAGAATAATAAAACACCTTGATTTGTTTCTTCCTAAAATTTCTCTGCACTTAGATGATTTAAAATAATCCAAACTACAATCATCTGATACAACACCACAGTTTTTAGCCAGACCAAACCCTGTAGATGAGAAAGTTTTATGTGCATGTCACAGTAGGAGTCAAATGGTAAAACAATCAGATCCTTAAAAAATATAAAAGCTGCTATACCATCAATCAAAGTAGGGTTTAGCAGTATCTCTAGGTTAGGGAGATTAGATTTTTGATAATTTAGACTATGCAATGAGCCATAACCGATGTAGGCTAAAACCATTTGGACAAAAATACCCTTTTTAACCACTGAATCCAACAGTTCACTAAAACAAAAAAGAAAACTAAATTAAAGTATACTGAGTCAATCTTTTGAAACCATGAATTCCCCCAAAATTCTCAGCTGTAGCCTAAAGGTTAAGTAGAGTTAAAAAGCAACTGTGTGTCCGAGTGTTGTTGCCTTAGTTAGAATGGTCAGCGCGTTCAACAGCCGCTCCAGGAATATACTGACAGGGATTTCCTCCAGTGTGTAGGCCTGGTCAATGCACCCAGTCGCCTTGCAGTAGGCTACCGCACAGTGAGGCAGAGTGGGCCCAGTGGCCCTGGTGGCTAGTCCACCCGGCAGGGGTATCCTGGGCTAGGAAGCCCAGCGCATCTAAACGTTATTTCACAGAGCAGATACCAACCTCCGGCTTCCACTGCACAGCGGGGCAGGAGAGGAGTCCGAAGACTCCGGTAGAGTGGTGAAACACAGATAAAAACCTGACTGTCAGGAGTATCCAAGGCTAGTCGGCCCAACGTGTTTAGACCGTTAGTCACAGCACAGATGTATCCTCTCGGCTTTCAAGGAGGGCACCACACCGGCTTTATCATCTCGTGTAGAAACCAGCAGATGTCAATTTAACGTTTTAATTGCTTCGATCCTGTAGGATTTTAGATTTTGCCTGTTGTTTAATGACAACTCTTGCAGCTTATAACGATTTTGCTAAGTAATAAAAACTTGTAACACTTGAAACAAACAAACAGTGTGACACAACACGCTCAGCAAAACTGCGCTGCTGCCATCTTAATGTATCATGGTTGGGAGTCAGTTTCTCTTTGAGGGCCCAGCGGTTCCATACTTGGACATATCAACCCGAGAAGGCACCCAGGTCACAGATGTTTGACCTGGTTCACCTAGCAAAAAAATGGCTAGAGCCCGCATATCTCAGTACTGGGGACATCGTGGAAAGAATAGTGATTGACCACTACATCAGGACCATACCTTACGAGCTAAAGAAGGTTGTCAACCAGGGCAGTCCCACCACAGCGGACGGAGTGGTGGACCTCGTTGAGAGATGCCGAGCAACTGACAAACTGCTCAAATCCAGTTGTCCGGACAGGACCACCCAGGAAAAGGGAGGCCTCAAAGGAGGGGGAAGCAAGACATCCCAACTGGAGACTCCCCGGGTTTGGAAAGGAAGAATCCAAAGAGCGGATGGGGAACGCGGGCTCCAGGATCAGGGTTTCCAACCTGAAGCAAAGATGAGGAATAGAGGGGTTGATACCGACACCCGGGAGTGCTACCACTGTGGCGAAATAGGACATATCGCATGGCACTGTCCCAGGAAGGAGGAACCCATGCAGGTTGACATTTCCAATATATACCACTGCCATGTCATTTCTGCCCATGTCCAAGCCCACCGCCACCCTCCGCACCTCAGTCAGGTACAGGTTCAAGGGAAAGAAGTAGATGCCCTTCTAGACTCCGAGAGCATGGTTTCCCTCATCAGGCAATCACTATTAACCTAGCTGCAGAGAACTGCTGCTCCAACCAGGGACATCACCTGTGTACACGGGGACACCCAAACTTACCCAACCGCAGATGTAGAGATTAACACCACCAGAGGGCGGTTCAGAGGGTTGATTGAGAACCTGCGATATCCCTTGCTACTGGGTCGCAACTGCCCATATTTTCAAGAATTGTGGAAAGGACTACAGGAGATAGCGATGCCAGTAATAGGGCATGTCAGGTACGATTTACATTTTTCAGTGAAAAGTAAATGAAACCTCTACCAAAGAACTCCCTGAACTATGAAAGGAAAATTAACAAATTGGTACTTACCTGCCTGACTCCCGTAGCCGACACTCGAGTTCTCCTGGGAGAAGAAGGGGAAGGACGCGACGAAGAGGCAGGAAACCCAGTAGGGATAAATGGGCCAGAAATGGTGGAAGAAGAGGAACAGGAAGCGAAGGACGAGAGGCCTGGAAATTCTTATGCCCATGAGACGTAACACAGAATAGGGGAAGGTTTGGTACTGCTCAGCTAGAAGATCCACACTACAGAACGCCAGACAGAATGTCAAGGTAATAGATGGTGTACCTGTAAATCCTGCTAGTGTATTCACCTTTCACCAGTCCAATGATGTCACAGTGGAGCAGCTGTTGGTTTCAACCCCGTTTTTACACATACAGGCGTCAGTACTTTCGGCCACTTCCACTTCTGCCGAGAACCTGCTGGAGGAGATTACCCTTGGTACCGCCATCCCAGACCCAAGAGTTACGTGAGTTGGTTATGAAAAATAAAGATGTGGTTTCTTCCTTAGCAGGACACACCCATCACATCCAACATGACATCATCACACCTCCGGGGATAAGGGTCCATCAAAAACCTTACAGAGTGTCAGAGGTGAAGAGAGCGGCAATAAAACAAGAAGTGGGGAAGATGTTGGAGTTGGATGTCATTGAAGAGTCACACAGTGGATGGTCCAGCCTGATAGTCCTGGTGTCGAAACCAGATGATACAGCACAATTCTGTAATGACTTCCGTAAATTGAATGCCATTTCGGATTGTGATGCTTATCCCATGCCGAGAATAGATGAGTTGATTGAAAGACTGGGAAATGCCTAGTTCATCAGTACCCTGGACCTAACCAAGGGGTATTGGCAGTTTCCTCTGACCCCGGCAGCTCGTGAGAAGACAGCATTCTCCACTCCAGACGGTCTGTTCCAATATGGGCGACTGCCCTTTGGACTTCAGCATTTGAAACGTGGCGTGGACTCCATGAAGTCCAAAGGGCAGTCACCCATATTGGAACAGACCGTCTGTGCCCACATCAATCCTATGCTGCAGCCTACCTGGACGATGTGATAATCCACAGTCACACATGGGAGGACCACCTAATCAGATTAACAGCGAAACCGGCACAGTAGGTTAAAGCCTGCGCTGATCTTGTGTTTAGCCAAGCTGACGTCAGCTAGCTAGCATAGCTTGGTGATAGGTGCAGCCCGCTATCCTATCTAGTTGATATTTCTCTGTCAGTTATGGGCAGTTTTGGGGTGTAGTGAGCTAAATGCAGTAGCTTGGTGGTAGTTTAACTACATTCAAATCTTGGTAGTGTTTTCAGTAGTTAATTACTTTTTTGCCATGTAGTGGTGTAGCTAACTATTTGAACTACACACAAAAAATAACATGAATTATGAATGAAGTAGGCAAGAATTGTCCTTTCTTTTTTGACATCAGACCTGCCCAATTCTCACTTGAAACAATTTTTGTGTGTAATAGGCTAAATTACACATTCTGTCAAAATCTGACTTCAGAGTGATCAGTTCTTGCAATTTATAGTCTATTTCAGATTTAGATATGATATATCATGAAGTGGTTTGGACATGGTGAACTACTTTTTCAAAGAAACTTTAGTGAAGTAAAATAGATTTTAGTTAAGGGTAGCTTTAGTGTAGCTTAACTTCTTCCAGTTTGGTAGCTTAGTAAATTATATTTTCAGAGTAGCTTCCCCAACACTACTAAAGTAGTTTGCAACTTTGTTTCATTGTTTCATCACATCATATAAATACTTACCGTGAAAGAGATATCAACTATTGCGAGTCCTACAACACAATATTCTATAACTGGCTAGTTGTGTCTCGTCTTGTCTATCCTTATGACCGCTGTTAGATCTTTTCCCGGGAGCCAAATCCCAGAACTAAATATCCCTGCAGGTGAAGGCCACCAGTGGACATTACACAAACCATAGAAATAGAATGAATTCTATTTCTATGTCACAAAGATCACCCAGCTTGTGTGTAGATACAACAAATCGATGGATGTGTTTGTGTTACAAAGACAAAACCTTTTCTGCTGGAAATATCATATTGCTTATAAAGACACTTTACCTAACAAATCAAAATCAGTTGTGTGTTGAGTACAACTTCAGCTGTCTAACCAGAACTCGAATGACATTTCTATTCCTATGCACAGCTCTCTGGGTGAGGTTCTGTCTTCAAGTCTCCAGTGGGTGATGCCCCTTTCATCTATGTCATTTATTACAGGTTACGGACATGTGCAGTCAGGTGGCAGGAGGGGTGGAGTGCATGACACTCCATCCTAGATATGACAGAGTTTGCCTCTTGGGTTCAGCAGGCAGAGTTCAATAACTACTGCACATGTAAGATGCAGGAGGATGGCACTCTTCTCATACTGAGTAGCCTACAGAGAAATATGAGAAAAATACAATTGCTGAACTTATGTAGATATTTTAAACAAAGTGTTTTGATAACTTTCAAGTGTAACAGTTTCATGTAGAATAAATCATCATTCACATAATACTGTAGAAGCAGTAATTATGCTAATATAACTATGTGCAAATATTAAACTTGTCTTTTATTGTCATTCACATTGAAAAGTTATAGATGTGTCTGGTATCATTTTAATGCGGAGTACAAAATCTTTCCTAATTCAGACATCAGTATCAACCTATCTTTCTGTCAGAGGACTCCATGACCAAAGCCTCACTTCTGTCCTCCATCTGTAGAAAAACAAGATAGAGTTGATGAGTGACACATGTATTGAAAGGGTGGGGTTATATTGTCCGTATATTCAGTTTGGCTGTCTGTAAATTCTGTTAATTTAGTCAAATTCCTCTACATGCAAATGTATTTGGTGAATAAAGGTGATTCTGATATTACTAAACACTTGTGATGTCCTGTCTTATTAGTAATCATCTTTCGTCCCTTCTGACATTTTTGTCAGTGCCAGTAGACCAGCTCTAGACCCTCTCGTCACAGATACTGGTCATGAAAGAGCCTGACTTACAGATCCAAGCCAGCTCCTATCACAGAGAGAGAGAGGGAGGGGGAGCAAGACTGTCACCATACAGTCATGGAATCCAACAGTAAATACACGGTTGGACATAGCCAATCAGAGATTGTGAATTAGTTGTGAATCACAAGGCACATGTGCCACCATGGCACTGACTGGTTGGCATTACTCACCCTGGCCCAGGAGTAGTCCATTGCGGCACCATGGATATGGGGCCACCACCTTACAACATACAAGACACAAACACATACAGCACTGATTACATTATTAATAGTGGTCCTGTCCTCCCTTACTCTGAAACAGTACTGGTGTCTGGCCACTGCCTCCTTATCTGGTGAACTGTCATCATTATTTATGCATAGAAAATACACAATAATGTTGTTGCTTGTTGGCATCGTTTAGGGGTTAGCTGAAGCCCTCAAATGCTAGCTAGCTAGTTTGCTTGATTATTAAGCAGGAACCTTACAGTAGCGAGCCTGTTTGAGTTTAAACATTATTGAAAACAAGGTGGCAACATGCATCAACATAGCTAGCTAGCTGGATCAAACCTGTCTTCAGGTGCAATGTTAGCCATGCAAATCTTCCTCTCACATTAGACATTATGGAGAGGCTATGTATTAAACTAGTTAGCTACATTACAGTATCATAGACTAGTATCAAAGCGAAATATCCTATCAAAATAATGACATGTAGCTAGCTATAAACAAGACTTAGCTACAGTACTTACCAAGAGATTTGACTGTTGACAGCCCAAGTAGAAGCTAGTCAGATGAAATCCATATCCTGGCCATCTGCCCAAGATTGTTGAACAACTTTTATGGAAGCCCATTTTCACTCCTATTTGTCGAGCTAAATATGTGTGCGTTGCAGCAGTGATGGGGGGAAAAATCGATAGTTACATATCTGGATATTATTTTTGACAATATATCGTATCGTTTTGACTATCACAATATTATTTTTGCACTAGTCGGCTGTACCTGTACCAAAACTTTTTTCCTTCATAGCTTGTTCTCCATCTTAAAAATAAATAGGGAGCCAATTTGTTTTCAGCACTTTTATTTCCATGACTTCATGGGCAGTGGTTGAAAAAGTATCCAACAGTCATACTTGAGTAAAAGTAAAGACACCTTAATATAAAATGACTCAAGTAAAAGTGAAAGTCACCCAGTAAAATCCTACTGGAGTTTTAAATACACTTAAGTATCAAAAGGAAATGTAATTGCTAAAATATACTTAAGTATCAAAAGTAAAAGTATAAATCATTTCAATTTCCTTATATTAAGCAAACCAGACAGCATGGTTTTCTAGTTTTTGTAATTTACGGATAGTCATTGGCACACTCCAACACTCAGACATAATTTATAAACAAAGCATTTGTGTTTAGTGAGTCTGCAAGATCAGATACAATAGGGATGACCAGGGATTTTCTCTTTAAGTGCGTGAATTAGACCATTTTCCTGTCCTGCTAAGCATTCAAAATGTAACGAGTACTTTTGGGTGTCAGGGAAAATGTATGGAGTAAAAAGTACATTATTTTCTTCAGGAATGTAGTAAAGTAAAAGTTAAAGTCATCAAAAATATAAATAGTAAAGTACAGATATTCAAAAAAATACTTTAGTACTTTAAAGTATTTTTACTTAAAAGTACTTTACACCACTGCTCATGGGTCTCGCTTGTCCCTCTGCAGCAGACATATGGTGAGCAATATGTTTGGAACATCGAATCGCAATGGAACCACAGTATCGAATCGCAATACATATAGAATTGTGAGAATCCCAATGCATATTGTATCGGCAGCTAAGTATCATGATAATATTGTATTGTGAGGTTCCTGGCAATTCCCTGCCCTAATATTGGGCATCATTGGCAAAAGTGGGCGTGTTAGTAATCCATACCCAACCCCCCAGGAAGTCGTGATGAACTCACAAAACTCCGTTTTTGACAAGACTGACTTTATGACCAAAATGATCCTATTTACACTTTGTAGTCAATTTTGATACTAGAATTAATGCATCTGACTCATATCGAGGTGACATAGAACAAACTTATCTGGTTTTAAACGGCCTAACGGGCAGTTGGCCATTGATTGGTTAGGTGGTTGTGACCTTGGGCGGATCTTGTTCTATCGTGTCTACCTGTCTCCTGTTCTTTTCTCCTCTGTAACGTCTGTTTGAAAGGCTTCTATTATTCTACTTCTAAGGTTTCTATCTCCCGGAATGGAAACACTTTGAGGTGGGTGACCTACTGGTACCTACCTATTCAATAACATTCAGTAACAATGTTTGTCAACACTGTATCAAGGACGTTGAAATAACAAGGAAACTACGTTGAAACAACTAATATTGTTGACCATTTTCACCAGCCGTGGGCAAACAGTATTTAACTGGAGGGTTGTTATTCTTTCAAAGCAATAGACACTGCTATGTCTCTATGTGTTTTGTTTTGTAATCAGCCAGGACACCAGGTCGGGAAACACTATCTATTTGCAATTCTCACAAATGGATGCTGAGTTCAAGCTAATAACCATAGTATTAGGTAAGGACATGAACCACCAATGCCTATTTGATGCACCTGCCCTCTGAAGTGGATACTTTCAAAAGTCTCCAACTCATGCTCAGTCACAACAAAGTTTTGAGTATCTGCCAGAGGAGTATACTACGACTGAAGCTAGATCTATTCAGGCTTTTATAAAGCAAGCCAGCTTCAGTTAGCTTCACATTCCAGCTCAGGCTTCATCCATACTACTAAGGTGGATATTGATCATGCAGCTGCCGCTAACTCAAGCAGGCTTGTAACCGCATGTGCATGTCGCACATGGCTAGTCAAATGCCTAACTATTCATTGAAACAATGCTGAACCACTCAGAGAGCAATATGTGCTCTCTGAGTGAGAAATGACACAAATTCCATTCTCAAATAAAATAAAATCAAATGTTATTTGTCACATGCGCCGAATACAACAGGTGTAGACCTTACAGTGAAATGCTTACTTTTTTAACCAACAATGCAGTTTTAAGAAAATACCTAAAAAGTAAGAGATAAGAAAAAGTAATAATTAAGGAGCAGCAGTAAATAACAATTGCGGGGCTATATACAGGGGGTACCGGTTCAGAGTCAATGTGTCAATGTGCGGGGGCACCGTGTTGAGGTAATTGAGGTAAATATGTACATGCAGGTAGGTTTATTAAGGTGGCTATGCATAGATAATAACAGAGAGTAGCAGCAGCGGGGGTGCAAATAGTCTTGGTAGCCATTTGATTAGCTGTTCAGGAGTCTTATGGCTTGGGGGTAGAAGCTGTTTAGAAGCCTCTTGGACTTAGACTTGCCGTGCAGTAGCAGAGAGAACAGTCTATGACTAGGGTGGCTGGAGTCTTGGACAATTTTTTGGGCCTTCCTCTGACACCGCCTGGTATAGAGGTTCTGGATGGCAGGAAGCTTGGCCCTGGTGATGTACTGGGCTGTACGCACTACCCTCTGTAGTGCCTTGCGGTTGGAGGCCGAGCAGTTGCCATACCAGGTGGTGATGCAACCAGTCAGGACGCTCTCGATGGTGCAGCTGTAGAACCTTTTGAGGATCTGAGGACCCATGCCAAATATTTTTAGTCTCCTGAGGGGGAATAGGTTTTGTCATGCCCTCTTCACGACTGTGCATGTGCATTGACCATGATAGCTTGTTGGTGATGTGGACGCAAAGGGAATTGAAGCTCTCAACCTGCTCCACTACAGCCCCGTCGATGAGAATGGGGGCGTGCTCGGTCCTCCTTTTCCTGTAGTCCACAATCATCTCCTTTGTCTTGATCACGTTGAGGGAGAGGTTGTTGTCCTTGCACCACACGGTAAGGTCTCTGACCTCCTCCCTATAGGCTGTCTCATTGTTGTCAGTGTCATCAGCAAACTTAATGATGATGTTGGAGTTGTGCCTGGCCGTGCAGTCATGAGTGAACAGGAAGTACAGGAGGGGACTGAGCACGCACCCCTGAGGGGCCCCTGTGTTGAGGATCAGTGTGGTGGATGTGTTGTTACCTATCCTTACCACCTGGGGGCGGCCCGTCAGGAAGTCTAGGATCCAGTAGCAGAGGGAGGTGTTTAGTCCCAGGGTCCTTAGGTTAGTGCTGAGCTTTGAGGGCACTATAGTGTTGAACACTAAGCTGAAGTCAATGAATATCCTTCTCACATAGGTGTTCATTTTGTCCAGGAGGGAAAGGGCAGTGTGGAGTGCAATAGAGATTGCAGAATCTGTGGATCTGTTGGGGCGGTATGCAAATTGGAGTGGGTTTTGGGTTTCTGGGATAATGGTGTTGATGTGAGCCATAACCAGCTTTTCAAAACACTTCATGGCTACAGACGTGAGTGCTACGGCTCGGTAGTCATTTAGGCAGGTTACCTTAGTGTACTTGGGCACAGGGACTATGGTGGTCTGCTTGAAACAAGTTGGTATTACAGATTCAGACAGGGAAAGGTTGAAAATGTCAGTGAAGACACTTGCCAGTTGGTCAGCGCATGCTCGGAGTACATGTCCTGGTAATCCGTCTGACCCAGCGGGCTTGTGAATGTTTATCTGTTTAAAGCTTTTACTCACATCGGCTGCAGAGAGCATGATCACACAGTCATCCGGACCAGCTGATGCTCTCATGCATGTTTCAGTGTTACTTGCCTCGAAGCAAGAATATACTTAGCTCATCTGGTAGGCTCGTGTCACTAGGCAGCTCTCGGTTGTGCTTCCCTTAGTAGTCTGTAATAGTTTGCAAGCCCTGTCACATCCGACGAGCGTCGGAGCTGTTATAGTACAATTCGATCTTATTCCTGTATTGACGCTTTGCCTGTTTGATGATTTGTTGGAGGGCAGAGCGGAATTTCGTTTAAGCTTCCGGGTTAGAGTCCCGCTCCTTGAAAGCGGCAGCTCTAACCTTTAGCTCTGTTTATTTCACTTTTATTTAACCAGGAAGAATCCCGGAACATATTCCAGTCTGTGCTAGCAAAACAGTTCTGTAGTACAGCATCTGCTTCATCTGACCACTTTTTTATAGACCGAGTCACGGGTGCTTCCTGCTTAAATAAAGCAGGAATCAGGAGGATGGAGTTATGGTCAGATTTGCCAAATGGAGGTCAAGGGAGAGCTTTGTACGCGTCTCTGTGTGTTGAGTAAAGGTGGTCTAGAATTGTTTTCCCTCTAGTTGCACATGTAACATGCTGATAGAAATTCTGTAAAATTGATTTAAGTTTCCCTGCATTAAAGTCATCGGTCACCAGGAGTGCCGCCTCTGGGTGAACATTTTCCTGTTTGCTTATGGCCGAATATAGCTCATTGAGTGCGGTTTGTGGTGGCTAATTTCTGCATTACAAAATGAGGAGAGTTACAAACACACCAGTCCGAGTTAACTACATCTTTAATACTTAAGATACTTTTGCAAAAGCACTTGACCTTCAATAATGCACTCTCTTGAATGAACCATTGAATAAGGTGATTACACAATGGCTACAGAGATATTCTATAGCAAAGATACACCCCCTTCAACGTACATGACAAACCACAGATACATAGAATGGGTCACAAGGTTAAGTTTTGTATGACAGATATCCATAAAACACAGCAGGCAGTAACTGCTATATCAACAGGGTTCATTGTATAGCCCAGTATCTGGTCCCCTTAGAACCGTCCCTCCCTGGTACGGTATTGAACAGAACTATTAGCTCATGTCCTCTGGAATGCTTTTTAGGCGTTCTTATCAAAATACACCATAAATCTCCTTTGTCAGTGCAATCTCATAGTGGCCCATCCTCAGTAAAACACCTCTTGTTCCCACTCCTGAACAAGCTCACTCGGGGAGTTAACCTCTAGGCCATATACTATCACAGGATAAGTGCGAGATCTAAGAGAGGACATACAATGGTCCCAGACACTACCATAAACCTCCCCATAATAAAGAAAAGTAGGGAGTGACTTGCTCACAGACATTGTGGAGACGAGTCATTGGTCCAAAGGACACTTTCTAATGACAAGTATCTCACATAAGCATATTATACTAATAAAACATCTTAATTATCTATGTTACCCAACTAATTCTGATTCATCCACCACAGGTTTCAGTGTCAACTTCGCTCTGTGGTGGTATGTAGACAGCTACGAAAAATACAGATGAAAACTCTTTAGGTTGATAGCGTGGTCTACAGCTTATCATGAGATACTTTACCTCAGGCGAGCAAAACTTTTAGACTTCCTTAGATCATGCACCAGCTGTTGTTTACATAAATGCATAGGCCCCCGCCCCATGTCTTACCAGAGGCTGCTGTCTGTCTTGCCGATGGAGTGTATAACCCGCCAGCTGTATGTTCTTAATGTCGTCGTTCAGCCACGACTCGGTGAAACATAAGATATTACAGTTTTTAATGTCCCGTTGGTAGAATATGCATGCTTTCTGATTCTGATCTTCTCAATACAAACTCCCTACTATCTGATTCTCCGTTGGTTGTTGAATGCCAAGTTCTTATAGCAGTGTTCCCATTCTATTGGTTTCTTTGATGGTGATTGGCTGAACTGTGTTATTCTGTCCCAGGTGATGGCTCAGCAGGTGGGGCTGAGTGCAGGTATATCCTGGCATTTGTGGGCGGGTTCTTCGTGGCAGTGCCAGTCATCACCATCACTGTTCTGGACAGCCTATGTAGCACGAGTGGAGGGAGCGTCAATGCATGTGAGACTCTCTCTCTCTCTGTCTCTCTCTCTTTCCCCCCCATCAATTCCTTCTGATCTTATTGTACTTTTTCAAAGCCCAATTCCCTTTGTAGCATAGGTAATGGAATCTTGGCATCAATCATACTGTAAAGAGAGAGAGGGAGAGGTTCTCTTTATAATGGAAAATATTGGCCTCACCTCACTTGTTTTCAACCTCTATTTTTAATTCAAGTCATAAATACTCCAACCCATGTTTCATTCCACAGTCAAACAGAGTTAATCTAGAGGTATGCACATGTAGCTATACAGGTATCAAGGTAAGGCAGTCAGGCAACTAACACCCATTGGTTTCACCGCATTGGCTGGGTCTTGTCCTCCGTGTTCAGTGTTGGATGGCAACTTCAGCCTCTTGGGAAAGGGTGACTCGAGAATCTATACAGCGCAATAGCCTTGTAACATGGGAACTGAAGGGACTTGTAGGAGCTCCATCACTGATGAAAGAAATCTGAATTTCTATGGAACAATAATTGAAATTCCTAAATAAAGACATGTTTCAATCAAGTCAAATTAAAATGTCAGTCCATAGTTCTTGTTTCCTTTGTACCATCCCTCATGACATCCAGTTACAGATAGTTAATTTGTATTTATATGTTTTTCTAAGAAAGACATTGTGAAATGTAACAACTAATTGTGAAGATGGTTATTGATCTCTCTCCTCTCATCCTATACTACTACTTAGTGAATCAATATGTTCACATACTGAATTCTGTTTCCACTGTTGGAGTTAAATTTGCGTAGACAGTTGCTTTACTTTGCCTCTCCTCCTACAAGGCTGCTACAGTCCTCACAAAACCCCTTGTCTTGCCTTAGGTTGCCTGCAGCACGAGATTGAATTGTTGACCAGACAGTCTTATTTTATTAAACTTTCCAGTGTTATTGTTTTTCAGTTTTTATCAATTCTAGGGTGCTTTCCAGCTAGCAAGCTAGACAATACAGCATGTAATATGCTAAAATATGACTAAAAGTGAAAACGATAACGTATCCAACTGTAACAGATACATTCCGCGACTGGCAGCACTCGTAGGGATATTTATTTTCAGCAGACAGATAAGAGATATTCTGTCAATTACCCCAGCAAGCATGAAATGGCCTGTGCACATCCTGTTTAATGAATCATTCTGCCTGTGCCATGTCACCCGCCGCTTGGAGTGGGGCTTCGTCACACACTAGCTCTTCGATAAAGTGACAAACAGTTTGTGACAAACTAAATTGTAAGAATAAATTATTTCTGGGGGGGATTTAATGGTCTATAGGCCTATACTATTATACAATAGTTGCTGTTATGGTTGTTGTAGAATCCTGTGGAGTTCCATTTCCCACTGAGAGTGAAATGGTTGATTTAAGCTTGTTTGTGGATTCACTGGTTAGAGAAGAGAATTTTGGTGTGTTGTGTTTACTAGGAAAATAATCTGGGATGTTCCGTCTGAACGTGTCCAAAACTGATGTACTCTGTAACTCACTGTAGTAGTTTTGTGCATAATTCTGTAAGCATGAGTTGTTGTATAGATTATTCTTGACCTTTGTACTGACCTTTGCTATGCCCCTGAGTTGTGTGGTTTTAGAATCTTATGAAGCTAGTTAGCCTACAGCCATGTCTCAGGACAATTCTGACCCCTGGGCATGTATCCTCAAAGCGTCTCAGAGTAGGAGTGCTAATCTGGGATCAGTTTAGCATTTAAGATCATAATGTATATGATTATCTGGACAGATCCTAGATCAGCACTCCTACTCTGAGACATTTGGTGGATACGAACCGTGATCTCATAATCTGAACATAGAGCTGATAGACCTATTCTCAGAATGCTGAAAGCTTCTTAGAAGGCTATATGCTTCTTAAAATGCTTCTTGAAATGCAGAATGCCACTGAGTATGTAGATTCCATGACAGATAATATACGCACACATTAATCTGACATTTAATATGGTTGAGTAACCTTTCCACACCACTAAATTTGAAAGGTAAGATGTTTTATAGAGGATTACTGTCAAGGCTCAGGAGAAGACCCAGATGCAGACAGTTTCGAAGTAACAAAAGTTTATTACAAAATCAGGGGGGCAGGCAAACGACAGGTCACGGCAGAGTCTGAAAGGTACAAAACGGAAGGCAGGCTCAGGGCAGGCAGAGGTCAGTAATCCAGGGTGGTTTGGCAAGGTACAGAACGACAGGCAGGCTCAGGATCAGGGCAGGCAGAATGGTCAAAACCGGGAAAGATAGAAAACAGGAACTAGAGACAGACAGGAGCACAGGAAAAAAGCTGGTAGGCTTGACAAAAAACAAATGAACTGGCAACAGACAACACAGGTATAAGTACACTGGGGATAATGGGGAACTAACCTGTCTCACGACGGTCTAAACCCAGCTCACGTTCCCTATTAGTGGGTGAACAATCCAACACTTGGTGAATTCTGCTTCACAATGATAGGAAGAGCCGACATCGAAGGATCAAAAAGCGACGGTGGGTGGAGGGGGGTGGAGACAAGCACAAAGACAGGTGAAACAGATCAGGGTGTGACAGCTACTGTGTTTTTGCCACCCGTATCTGTCAGTTTGAATCAGTAGACACAGAAGGACATAGGCTGAAGCCATCACAGTATGGCATGGCAGGAGGATGCCACTTCTCTTTTCTGAGAGGAATATGTCACTTTGAAAACAATATGTCACTATGAGAACAATATGTCAATTTGAGAACAGTATGTCACTTTGAGAACCATATGTCACTTTGTGAACAATAGGTCCCTTTGAGAACAATAGTTCCCTTTGAAAATGGTATGTCACTCTGAGAACGGTATGTCACTTTGAGAACAATAGGTCCCTTTGAGAACAATATATCCCTTTGAGAACAATATGACCCTTTGAGAACAATAGGTCCCTTTGAGAACGGTAAGTCACTTTGAGAACAATATGTCCCTTTGAGAACAATAGGTCCCTTTGAGAACAATAGGTCCCTTTGAGCACGGTATGTCACTTTGAGAATGATATGTCACTTTAAGAACAATATGTCCCTTTAAGAACAATAGGTCCCTTTGAGAACAATATATCCCTTTGAGAACAATATGACCCTTTGAGAACAATAGGTCCCTTTGAGAACAATAGGTCACTTTGAGAATGGTATGTCACTTTGAGAACGGTATGTCACTTTAAGAACAATATGTCCCTTTGAGAACAATATATCCCTTTGAGAACAATAGGTCCCTTTGAGAACAATAGGTCCCTTTGAGAACAATATCTCCCTTTGAGAACAATATATCCCTTTGAGAACAATATCTCCCTTTGAGAACAATAATTCCCTTTGAGAACAATAGGTCCCTTTGAGAACAATAGGTCCCTTTGAGAACGCTATGTCACTTTGAGAACGATATGTCACTTTGAGAACAATAGGTCCCTTCGAGAACAATATGGCCCTTTGAGAACGATAGGTCCCTTTGTGAACAATAGGTCCCTTTGAGAACAATATATCCCTTTGAGAACAATATGTCCCTTTCAGAACAATATGTTAATCTTCTCCTTTCCCCCTTCTGATAACCAGGTGGCGAATCGCATCTCTGCATGTCTGGCAGGCATATCAGTGTGGATGACGGATCACCACCTCAAGCTGAACCTCGGCAAGACGGAGCTGCTCTTCCTCCCGGGGAAGGACTGCCCTTTCCATGATCTCGCCATCACGGTGGACAACTCCATTGTGTCCTCCTCCCAGAGTGCTAAGAGCCTCGGCGTGACCCTGGACAACACCCTGTCGTTCTCCGCCAACATCAAGGCGGTGACCCGATCCTGTAGGTCCATGCTATACAACATTCGCAGAGTACGACCCTGCCTTACACAGGAAGCGGCGCAGGTCCTAATCCAGGCACTTGTCATCTCCCGTCTGGATTACTGCAACTCCCTGTTGGCGGGGCTCCCTGCCTGTGCCATTAGACCCCTACAACTCATCCAGAACGCCGCAGCCCGCCTGGTGTTCAACCTTCCCAAGTTCTCTCACGTCACCCCGCTCCTCCGCACACTCCACTGGCTTCCAGTTGAAGCTCGCCTCTGCTACAAGACCATGGTGCTTGCCTACGGAGCTGTGAGGGGAACGGCACCTCCGTACCTTCAGGCTCTGATCAGGCCCTACACCCAAACAAGGGCACTGCGTTCATCCACCTCTGGCCTGCTCGCCCCCCTACCTCTGCGGAAGCACAGTTCCCACTCAGCCCAGTCAAAACTGTTCGCTGCTCTGGCACCCCAATGGTGGAACAAGCTCCCTCACGACGCCAGGACAGCGGAGTCAATCACCACCTTCCGTAGACACCTGAAACCCCACCTCTTTAAGGAATACCTGGGATAGGATAAAGTAATCCTTCTAACCCCCCCCCCCCAAAAAAAATATATATATAGATGTACTATTGTAAAGTGGTTGTTCCACTGGATATCATAAGGTGAATGC
Organism: Salmo salar; assembly: GCF_965601325.2. NCBI lineage: Eukaryota > Metazoa > Chordata > Actinopteri > Salmoniformes > Salmonidae > Salmo > Salmo salar. The sequence goes on from NC_138300.1 coordinate 110,890,575, forward strand.
ACCAATTTGTAAGTCACTCTGGATAAGAGTGTCTGCTAAATGACGTAAATGTAAATGTAAAATGTCTCTTTGAGAACAATAGGTCAAATTTCAAATCAAATCAAATTTATTTTTATATAGCCCTTCGTACATCAGCTGATATTCTCAAAGTGCTGTACAGAAACCCAGCCTAAAACCCCAAACAGCAAGCAAAGCATGTGAAAGAAGCACGGTGGCTAGGAAAAACTCCCTAGGAAAAACTCCCTAGAAAGGCCAAAAACCTAGGAAGAAACCTAGAGAGGAACCAGGCTATGAGGGGTGGCCAGTCCTCTTCTGGCTGTGCAGGGTGGATATTATAACAGAACATGGTCAAAATGTTAAAATGTTAAAATGTTCATAAATGACCAGCATGGTCAAATAATAATAATCATAGTAGTTGTCGAGGGTGCAACAAGCACGTCCGGTGAACAGGTCAGGGTTCCATAGCCGCAGGCAGAACAGTTGAAACTGGAGCAGCAGCACGGCCAGGTGGACTGGGGACAGCAAGGAGTCATCATACCAGGTAGTCCTGAGGCATGGTCCTAGGGCTCAGGTCCTCCGAGAGAAAGACAGAAAGAACAATAGGTCCCTTTGAGAATGGTACGTCACTTTGAGAACGGTATGTCACTGAGAACGATATGTCACTTTGAGAACAATAGGTCCCTTTGAGAACAATAGGTCCCTTTGAGAATGGTATGTCACTTTGAGAACAATAGGTCCCTTTGAGAACGGTATGTCACTTGGAGAACGATATGTCACGTTGAGAATGATATGTCACTTTGAGAACAATATGTCCCTTTGAGAACAATAGGTCCCTGAGGTATTCAGTGTGTTATGTGTTCAGTCAGTCAGTCAGTCAGTCAGTCAGTCCCATGGTTGTCCCTTCCTTGACCATAGCTGCTGTATTTCTGTTCAGGAGGACACTAATGACAATGCTGCTGTACTTCCCCCCCCGATCCTCGTATTTTTGTCTATGACTCACCTTATTTGTGTGGGTACGTGTGTGTGTGTCTCCTCAGCCCTCTATGTGTCCTGAGGGGAATGTGACAGGGTCTGACATGATGCTGCTGAACCGCTGGAGTGTGAGGAACTACCAAGTGCGAGGAGATGACATTGTGTCAGTCCTGTAAGTAACTACAATTTAACCACGTTTACATACACTGTTGTTTGTTTATTTGCTGTCATACAAACTGGGACCATGTTTGTTGCTAAGATCAAGTGTATTTCACCTGTGGTACCAATGATGTCTGTACTTGTCATATGTGTGTACATGAATAATGACAGGATTGTTGTATTTTGCCCCAAGCCTTGGCCTGTACATCATCCATCCTTACTGTACTGCATGTTGACATGGAAACAACATGTTTCTGTCCGTTTGATATCTGTGTTTCATCTTCTTTTTTTATCCTGATATATCCAGCTGACCTTTTTGAGTCACTGACGACTCCCTAGCAAGGCTGATGTGATTAGTGCTTCTCTCCAAGCCTCCAGGCTCCAGCCATGATACAATAGACCAGTGGTTCCTAGCTCCGGTCTTTCAGTACCCGCAACAGTACAATTTTTTGTCGTGGCCCTGGACAAGCACACCTGATTATACTTGTCAACTAATCATCAAGCCCTTGACAAGTTGAATCAGGTGTTTTTGTCCAGGGATACAACAAACATTTGTGCTGTTGGAAATACTCGAGGACTGGAGTTGGGAAACACTGCAATACACCATGTGATCCATAGAGTGAAGGGCAGGCTGTCCAGTTGAGTTTCATCCTCTCTAAACTATTCTCCTAATCCTCATCCTCGTCCACGTCAGTAGATGACGTGTACCACCTTACTTCCCTGCAATCACTCCTCCACTCCCCTGCCGCGCTGAGGAGCACGCAGAGCTGGCCTGCTAACCCCTCTTTACCTCTCCCTCTCTCTCTCTCTCTCTCTCTCTCTTTCTTTCTCTCTCTCTCTCTCTCTCTACCTCTCACATGCTCTCTCCCTCTTTCTCTCTCGCTCTCTGTGTGTGTGGAGTAGGCCTCTGCCCACGGCTGGCTGAACAGTGACGCTCTGCTCCCCTATAGCTCCCCTGTGCCGTTGTTAAAGTAGAGAGCCTGTTGACACTGTTGGTTCCACAGCCGAGACTGGAGGGGGAGAGAGAGGATTACCAAGGCTCCAATTAGAGCGCCACGTCCCACGTCAAGGGTCCCTGCTTTCAGACACACTCTTTGTTCTGAAGCACCGTGGGAAGCCAAATGTGGCCCTGGCTGCTAATGAAAAAGTCTGCGTCACAAATGGCACTCTATTCCCTATATAGTGCACTACTTTTGACAAGGGCCCATAGGGATGTAAGGAAATAGGGTGTTATATGGGAATCAGTCAAAATCTCCCCTGAAAAAAGTATCCTCTCGCACTCTCTCCTCATAGACTCAAGTCCCTGGGCACACTAATCCCAGCCTACTTATCTGTTTTTGTTTTTGGGATGGCTTCTGAGATATCTTCTGAGACACCCCTTCTAGCTCTGTGACTCTACTGTAGCTACGATATTGAAGAAAATGTTACTTTTATGCCTGTGATATGTGCTTGTCCCACTTAGTTATTTTAAGATGAATGCACTAACTGTAAGTCGCTCTGGATAAGAGCCTTATTTAACCAGGTAGGCTAGTTGAGAACAAGTTCTCATTTACAACTGTGACCTGGCCAAGATAAAGCAAAGAAGTGCGACAAAAACAACAACACAGAGTTACACATGGGATAAACAAATGTACAGTCAATAACACAATAGAAAAATCTATGTACAGTGTGTGCAAAGTATGTGTGTAGTAAGATTAGGGATGTAAGGCAATAAATAGGCCATGGAGGCAAAATAATTACAATTTAGCATTAACACTGGAGTGATAGATGTGCAGATGATGATGTGCAAGTAGAGATACTGGGGTGCAAAAGAGCAACAAACCAAAAAATAACAATATAGGGATGAGGTAGTTGGGTTGGCTATTTACAGATGGGCTGTGTACAGGTACAGTGATCGGTAAGCTGCTCTGACAGCTGATGCTTAAAGTTAGAAAGGAGGATATAAGTCTCCAGCTTCAGTGATTTTTGCAATTCGTTCCAGTCATTGGCAGCAGAGAACTGGAAGGAAAGGAGGCCAAAAGAGGTGTTGGCTTTGGGGATGACCAGTGAAGTATACCTGCTGGAGCACATACTACGGATGGGTGTTGCTATGGTGACCAGTGAGCTGAGATAAGGCTTTACCTAGCAAAGACTTATAGATGACCTGGAGCCAGTGGATTTGGCAACGAATATGTAGTGAGGGCCAGCCAACGAGAGCATATAGGTCGCAGTGGTGGGTAGTATATGGGGCTTTGGTGACAAAACGGATGGCACTGTGATAGACTACATCCAATTTGGTGAGTAGAGTGTTGGAGGCTATTTTGTAAATGACATCGCCGAAGTCAGGGATCGGTAGGATAGTCAGTTTTACGAGGGTATGTTTGGCAGCATGAGTGAAGGAGGTTTTGTTGCGAAATAGGAAGCTCATTCTAGATTTAATTTTGGATTGGAGATGCTTAATGTGAGTCTGGAAGGAGAGTTTACAGTCTAACCAGACACCTAGGTATTTGTAGTTGTCCACGTATTCTAAGTCAGAACCGTCCAGAGTAGTGATGCTGGATGGGTGGGCGGGTGCGGGCAGCCATCGGATGAAGAGCATGCATTTAGTTTTACTAGCATTTAAAAGCAGTTGGAGACCACGGAAGGAGTGTTGTATGGCATTGAAGCTCGTTTGGAGGTTTGTTAACAGTGTCCAAAGAAGGGCAAGATGTATACAGAATAGTGTCATCTGCATAGAGGTGGATCAGAGAATCACCAGCAGCAAGAGCGACATCATTGATATATACAGAGAAAAGAGTTGGATAATTGAACCCTGTGGCACCTCCATAGAATCTGCCAGAGGTCCAGGACAGGACCTCCGATTTGACACACTGAACTCTATCTGATAAGTAGTTGGTGAACCAGGCAAGGCAGTCATTTGAGAAACCAAGGCTATTGAGTCTGCCGATAAGAATGCGGTGATTGACCGAGTCGAAAGCCTTGGCCAGGTTAATGAAGACGGCTGCACAGTAGTCTTTTGGTGGCGGTTATGATATCGTTTAGGACCTTGAGTGTGGCTGAGGTGCACCCATGAACCAGCTTGGAAACCAGATTGCATAGTGGAGAAGGTACGGTGGGTTTTCGAAAAGGTTGTGATCTGTTTATTAACTTGGCTTTTGAAGATTTTAGAAAGGCAGGGCAGGATGGATATAGGTCTATAACAGTTTGGGTCTAGAGTGTCTCCCCCTTTGAAGAGGGGGATGACCGCAGCAACTTTCTAATCTTTGGGATCTCAGACGATACGAAAGAGAGGTTGAATAGGCTAGTAATAGGGGTTTCAACAATTTCAGCGGATATTTTTTGAAAGAGAGGGTCCAGATTGTCTAGCCCAGCTGATTTGTAGGGATCCAGATTTTTCAGCTCTTTCAGAACATCAGCTGTCTGGATTTGGGTGAAGGAGAATTAGGTTGGGGCTTGGGCAAGTTTCCCCGGGGGGTGCAGAGCTGTTGGACGGGGCAGGCGTAGCCAGGTGAAAAGCATGGCCAGCCGTTGAAAAATGCTTATTGAAATGATCAATTATCGTAGATTTATTGGTGGTGACTAAAATGTAAAACGTAAATGTCTGATGCATTTGTGTTGTGTTGCTTTGATGGTATTCAGGTTTGATGTTGTTTGATGTGGAAGACCAAAGGGTCATGAATAGGCAGACATGTTTTAGTTTGATTTATTCACATTAAAGAAGACAAGTGAAAAGCAAAAGCATGCACATAAAAAACATGACAAAAACACTGTGCAGGTGAGGTTGGAAACCCAAGAGGGCTTACATATCTCTGCCCCCACAAAATATTTCTATTTTAAGTCGATACATTGTGTGTACACATACGAGTGGGTGTGTGTCATTTTTCTAAAGGATTTACAGCATATTGCAATCTGTAGCCTACAATTTACTGTGTACTGTAACAATCTGCGTAACTTAACAGACTGTGTTTTACCTTGTCTTGTGTGTGGTGTGGTTGTAGTTAAGTCGGAAGATTACATACACTTAGGTTGGAGTCATTAAAATTCATTTTTCAACCACTCCACAAATTTCTTGTTAACAAACTATAGTTTTGTTAAGTCTATCAGGACATATTCTTTGTGCATGACTCGTCATTTTTCCAACAATTGTTTACAGACAGATTATTTAACTGTATCACAATTCCAGTGGGTTAGAAGTTTACATACACTAAGATGACTGTGCCTTTAAACAACTTTGGAACAATCCAGGAAATGATGTCATGGTTTTAAAAGCTTCTGATAGGCCAATTCTGATAGGTAGGCCAATTGACGTAATCAAAAGAAATCAGCCAATTGGAGACCTCTACAAGTATGGTTCATTCTTGGGAGCAATTTCCAAACGCCTGAAGGTACCACGTTCATCTGTACAAACAATAGTACGCAAGTATAAACACCATGGGACCACGCAGCCATCATACCGCTCAAGAAGACGCGTTCTGTCTCCTAGAGATGAACGTACTTTGGTGCGAAAAGTGCAAATCAATCCCAGAACAACAGCAAAGGACCTTGTGAAGATGGAGGAAACAGATGCAAAAGTATCTATATCCACAGTAAAACGGGTCCTTATTGACATAACCTGAAAGGCCGCTCAGCAAGGAAGAAGCCACTGCTCCAAAACCGCCATAAAAAGACAGACTACAGTTTTCAACTGCACATGGGACAAATATCATACTTATTGGAGAAATGTCCTCTGGTCTGATGAAACAAAAATAGAACTGTTTGGTCATAATGACCCTGTTATGTTTGGAGGAAAAAGGGGGAGGCTTGCAAGCCGAAGAACACCATCCCAACTGTGAAGCACGGGGGTGGCAGCATCATGTTGTGGGGGTGCTTTGCTGCAGGAGGGACTGGTGCACTTCACAAAATAGATGGCATCATGAGGCAGGAAAATTACATGGATATATTGAAGCAAAATCTCAAGACATCAGTCAAGAAGTTAAAGCTTGGTCGCAAATGGGTCTTCCAAATGGACAATGACCCCAAGCATACTTCCAAAGTTGTGGCAAAATGGCTTAAGGACAACAAAGTCAAGGTATTGGAGTGGCCATCACCAGCCCTGATTTCAATCCTAGATACAATTTGTAGGCAGAACTGAAAAAGCGTGTGCGAGCAAGGAGGCCTACAAACCTGATTCAGTTACACCAGCTCTGTCAGGAAGAATGGGCCAAAATTCACCCAACTTACTGTTGGAAGCTTGTGGAAGGCTACTTGAAACATTGGACCCAAGTTAAACAATTTCAAGGCAATGCTACCAAATACTAATTGAGTGTATGTAAACTTCTGACCCACTGGGTATGTGATGAAAGAAATTAAAGCTGAAGTAAATAATTCTCTACTATTATTCTGACATATCACATTCTTAAAATAAATTGGTGATCCTAACTGACCTAAGACAGGGATTTTTACTGGAATTAAATGTTAGGAATTGTGAAAAACTGAGTTTAAATGTATTTCACTAAGGTGTATGTAAACTTCCGACTTCAACTGTATATAAAAACCACATCTAAAAGACACGGTTAAGGAATATGTAACTGCTTGGTGTATTTTCTGTCTTCATCAGCTAAACTGGGTTTGACAACCTCTGTCTCCTTTGGTACATTGCTTCAGAAATGTTTGATTTATTTTGGTTCTACATTACTATTCTAATTCAGCATGAATGTCCACATTCCACCCATGAATGCATTTCTCCCTTAGAAAAGAGCTATTCTGTCCTCAATGAGGCTACCTGGTTAAATAAAGGTTACATATAATAAATAATAAATTGCTGTGGGGTTTGATGTGATGTGCCTTGTGGGTTGAGTGGGCTGAGACAGACAGCGGCAGGCAGGCAGGAAAGCAGGCAGGATAAATCCCTCTTTCATAATTACCCCAAGATGGCAGCCTCTCCCTTCCCTTCCCTGCAGGGGACGTGTTGTTCAGCCATTACAGAGCTCTACAGTGAGAACATTTTACTTGCATATGCGCCTACATTTTTCAACTGAGGTGCACACGTGCTCCTTGTAAGAAAGGTCAGCGTAGAGCCTTGCATTATGAGGCACTATTCCTGGCAGAGTGGAGAGAGGGAGTGAAGGAGATTGAGGGAGGGGGGCAGGGAGGGAGAAAGAGGGAAGAAGACAGGGAGCTGGAAAGGGGGAGTGGAGGAAGGAGAGAGAGAGCTAGCACGGAATGCTAATCTAACGTAATCTGACTTTGGGTTTAGCCTGAGAGCACTGTTTGAATCTTATATGGAAAATGACTTAAACAGTAACAATGTTACCGTGACCAATGCTAAGTGATACGGCAGTGTCTTATCGCAATGTAGTCACACACCATAGAAATAGAATTACAGACTCATTTACTAGAATGAGAATACCCATTCTAGTAATTATTTATCTATGGTACACACACTCAGCATGCAGTAGTATATTATGGTAATAAAGGAGCTGTGTGTATTTGTGTCTGTTCACAAACTATCTCGGGTATTGAGATGATCCCTGCATCAGATCACCCATGTACGTCATAATAATACATACGATTTATATAGCACTTTCCTAAGACCCAAACGCACTTCATATCCTAACCTTATTTTATTATCTTATTCTTTTAAGCTTTGCATATCCACCAATTAACCTACATGCTTTTGAGAATGATTAAATATAGCAACATGTGAAATACTGTCGATCTGTATTGACAGCCCTGGTCGAGAGGGATTTCATTAAAACCACAAAAAGCTGCTTTCTTATGTGCCAAAGAATCTCAACCTGGCCTGTACTGTATTTACATTTCAAATGTGATATTGGACTACTGCTACGGCAAGTCAGACTGATTTCCTACTGTAATTGGTACTCATTTTAAACACAAATTGTCCAAGGGAATATTCCGGTCCTCTGAGTAATTTCTTATTTACAGAATAGACTACTCCTCGTTTCAGGGCCAGGCCATAGCAGTGGATGAGGAAAATGGTTCTGTCAGCATGTTTATGAGTGCATATACTGTATGTAAAGCTATCCACCACATTGGGTATTTGTCATGCATTCAGACAAGACCATTACAAAGCTGATTGATTTTATGTTCTGCTGTGAACATAACCATTTGGTTCTGAGCAGCCCTGGAAACAGATTTCTGCAAAATATAATTTTCTTGTGGAAAGGGAGAAGTGCTACTCCCCGGGTTATAAACAGGTGTCATAACAGATGACTAAATCCCCTTTCCTGGCAGTGTTCTTTTGTTTATGACAACGTTTTACGATTACCATCCTGGTACAAGACGAGAGAAAAACAGAAGTTTAAAGTTTTGACGCAAAAGTTTTTCCCTTCTAAAAGTGTATGAATATTCATGGTATGCACAGCAGCAGCTCGGTAAACCTTCAAAAGCTTCAAGTCTTCATTCTCTAAAGTTTCTTCTCTTCCTGTTGCTTGTCTTTGAAGTGGGGATGCCAGGAAGAGAGAAACAGCATTCCTCCAGTTTGGTTGGACTGTATTGAGTTTGTGTAATTAGCATCAACAGAATCCAGTTCAGTTACAGCTCACAGAACTCCGGTACATCCCAGCTTTGTTAAGCTATGTTTTAGCCAGCCATGACCAAAGCCCATTGTTTTGGGATTAGGTTTAGAAAAAAAGAGAAAACAGAGGAAAAAAAATGGCAAGCAAAAGCCTCTGAGATACTTAATCTAGGAGACTCTGAGCTGACAATCTCCCCTCTGCAGAAATGTTGCTGGGGCAACAGCGGAACGTGGTCAGTGGAGGTAGGAGTTCCTTCCTGGAGACAGGAACAGAGGAGCTGACTTCCATGAGCCATGAGGTCCCTGTGGAAACAGAGGAACAAACCCCAGACTTTGGCCCCTGGGAGAGATGGGAGGCCAGGAAAGGGAAGGAGGGGAATGGAGGAGAGGAGAGGGGAAGGGTTGAGAAGGGAATTAATGGTATGGCATGGAAGAGCATGTGGGAGGTTAACAGGGTTTGTTTTACCAAAAGTGATCACTTCAGTCCGTCTCCTATCTACCAGATAGGGATGTCTTGCCATGGATGTTGCCTGGTGGTTGCTGGCTGTAAGATTGTCATTATCTGTCATTTGTGTGAGTGCAGCAGGAGCGTGATGTCCGGGTAATGGCCTCTGTTAAAAGCAGGCCATTGCCCTCTGAGCTAAGGATCCCTCCCTGCGAAACTGCAAGCGCACACATGTGCACATGCACACACACACACACACGCACATAGTGCTCCGAGCATGCACACCTGCATTCACAAATGTGCATATTTTTTTCTTAAACGTTCAATAAAAGACGTTGTTCCCTCTAACTTGCTCAGAGGCAGTCATTTCATTCAGCATGTTAATAAGAATGGACTGAATTAGTAAATTAATTGAATACCCTGTGAAATATCATCACTTTACTAATATTTATATATGTATAAATTCCTGTTCATCAGAGCAGTAAATTAAGTATTCATATCTTCTCTGCTTAAAGATTTATGGTCATGCTTTTACGCTAAGTAGCTGGTAAATATCCTCCATGTACAGTTAGCCTCCTGTCACTGTTTCAGTGTGCTATTTACGCGATCAGGATGATTGTGATGTTAAGAGTTTTTGATTTTGTCTGGAGTTAGATAGCTTTCTCTTCATTTTAAGGACATCCCAAGGACCTACAGTACTTTATAGGCCTGTCTCCTCTGAACCCCCCTAGTACTGTATATAGTATTTAAACATGTTTTATCTGACATGACGATTCTTAGATGTGGTTCAGTGTTAAGAGCATGCTGGAAAAAGGGTTGGTGGTTTGATTCCTGAATGGGCCACATATACTGAATACCGGTATATGTGTGGCTTTGGATAAAAGTGTCTGCTAGCTAAATTATCATATTACACTGGGCAGACCCTGGGCTGACTAGCCAGTGCTCATTAGCATGCATTTCACTTGAATGTCAGTGTCAAGTCCTGACCAGTTAAGGGGTTGTTTGTTATTGTAGTTTGGTCAGGGCGTGGCAGGGGGTGTTTGTTTAGTGTGTTTCGGGGTTTTTGGTTTATGTTCTATATTTTCTATTTCTATGTGTTTATCTAGTTTTTCTATTTCTATATTGGGGTTTTGGAACGACCTCCAATTAGAGGCAGCTGGTTGTCGTTGCCTCTAATTGGAGACCATATTTAAGTGGGTTAGTTTTCTCTTGTGTTTGTGGGTGGTTGTTTCCTTGTATAGTCTGAGCACCTTACGGGACTGTTTTCGTCATTTGTTTTGTGTAAGTGTTTTGTTTTTCCTTCGAATAAAGAAGATGTTCAATATACCCGCTGCAGTTTGGTCCGCTACCTACAACGACGCTTGTGACAGAACCACCCACCAACGAAGGACCAAGCGGCGGAGGAAGGAGCAGCATGGTAAAGAGGACTGGACATGGGAGGACATCCTGGACGGCAAGGGATCCTACACGTGGGAAGAGGTCCTGGCTGGAAGGGATCGCCTCCCGTGGGAACAGGTGGAGGCACTCAGACGAGCGGAGGCAGCAGGAGAAAACGACGAAGGTATGAGGGAACACGGCTGGCAAGGAAGCCTGAAAGGCAGCCCCCCCCAAAAAAATTGGGGGGGCACAAGGGTAGTTTGGCTGGGCCAAGGGTTAGCCCTGAGCCAACTCCCCGTGCTTATTATGGGGAGTGACGGATCAAGCAAGCACCATGTTATATGGAGATACGCACGGTATCGCCAGTGCGCAGCTACAGTCTGGTGCGCTTGGTGAAAGCTCCTCACAGGGGTCATGTTAGAGCCAGCATCGAGCCAGGACCGGTGATGCAAGTAGCAAGCATCAGACCGCCGGTGAGGGTTCATGGCCCAGTGCTGTTCCAGCTCCTCGCACTAGCCTTGAGGTGCATGTTACTAGGCTGGCGCCTCCAAAACCAGCCCTATGCATCAGGCCTCTAGTGCGCCTGCCCAGTCCAGTACGTCCTGTTCCTGCTCCTCGCACTAGCCCTGAGGTGCGTGTTTATAGTCTGGCGCCTCCAAAGCCAGCCCCACACATCAGGCCTTAATCTTACATCTAGATGTGCCGCTAGCGGAACGCCTCGCCAATATCCAATGATAGAGCGTGGCGCGAATTACAAACACCTCAGAAATCCAAAAACTTCAATTTTTCAAACATATGACTATTTTACACCATTTTAAAGACAAGACTCTCCTTTATCTAACCACATTGTCCGATTTCAAAAGGCTTTACAATGAAAGCAAAACATTAGATTATGTCAGGAGAGTACCCAGCCAGATATAATCACACACCCATTTTCAAGCTAGCATGTAATGTCACAAAAACCAAAACCACAGCTAAATGCAGCACTAACCTTGGATGATCTTCATCAGATGACTCTCCTAGGACATTATGTTATACAATACATGCATGTTTTGTTCAATCAAGTCCATATTTATATCAAAAAACAGCTTTTTACATTAGCATGTGACGTTCAGAACTAGCATACCCACCGAAAACTTCCGGTAAATTTACTAAATTACTCACGATAAACGTTGACAAAACATAACAATTATTTTAAGAATTATAGATACAGAACTCCTTTATGCAATCGCGGTGTCCAATTTTAAAATAGCTTTTCGGTGAAAGCATATTTTGCAATATTCTGAGTAGATAGCCCGGCCATCATGGCTAGCTATTTTGACACCCACCAAGTTTGGCACTCACCAAACTCAGATTTACTATAAGAAAAATTGGATTACCTTTGCTGTTCTTCGTCAGAATGCTCTCCCAGGACTTCTACTTCAACACCCAATGTTGTTTTGGTTCCAAATAATCCATAGTTATATCCAAATAGCTGCGTTTTGTTCTTGCTTTCAAGACACTATCCGAAGGGTGATGCGCCGGCGCATATCATGACAAAAAATTTCAAAATATTCCATTACCGTACTTCGAAGCATGTCAAACGCTGTTTAAAATCAATTTTTATGCGATTTTTCCTCAGCCCTGAGTCTCCAGATAGTCTGAGCACCTTACGGGACTGTTTTCGTTGTTTGTTTTGTGTAAGTGTTTTGTTTTTCCTTCGAATAAAGATGTTCAATATACCCTCTGCAGTTTGGTCCACTACCTACAACGACGCTTGTGACAGTCAGTCGTATTTCAGTAGCATACATTTCAGTAGTATGCATCCTCACACGGACATGGACTTCTAAAACTGCTGGGAGAGAGCGGGAGCAACAACAGTTCAATTCACGGGGTTCAAGTTTTTTCTGAGCCGGGCCATGCTTCTTCTTACACGGAGTCCAAACCGGCTGCGCGCGTGCGCCATCGTGCATAAATGTATTTTGTCCCCCTACACCAAACGCGATCACGACACGCAGGTTAAAATATCAAAACAAACTCTGAACCAATTACATTAATTTGGGGACAGGTCGAAAAGCATTAAACATTTATGGCAATTTAGCTAGCTAGCTTGCACTTGCTAGCTAGCTAAATTGCCATAAATGTTTAATGCTTTTCGACTGAAAATAGGACAAATTAGCTAGCTTGCACTTGCTAGCTAATTTGTCCTATTTAGCTAGCTTGCTGTTGCTAGCTAATTTGTCCTGGGATATAAACATTTAGTTGTTATTTTACCTGAAATGCACAAGGTCCTCTACTCCGACAATTAATCCACACATAAAACGGTCAACCAAATCGTTTTTAGTCGTCTATTCATCCTTCTAGGCTTTTTCTTCTCTTGAGTTTATATTGCGATTGATAAATAGGCCATCCCTGTAGCTCAGTTGGTAGAGCATGGTGTTTGCAACACCAGGGTTGTGGGTTCGATTCCCACGGGGGGCCAGCACAGAAAAAAAAAAATAAAAAAAAAATAAAAAAAAAATGTATGAAATTGTATGAAATGTATGCATTCACTACTGTAAGTCGCTCTGGATAAGAGTGTCTGCTAAATGACTAAAATGTAAATGTAAAATGTAATAAATTAGGTGCATTACTGCCACTGACCTCGTTCGTCTTTCAGTCACCCACATGGGTATAACCAATGAGGAGATGGCACGTGGGTACCTGCTTCTATAAACCAATGAGGAGATGGGAGAGGCAGGACTTGCAGCGTGATCTGCGTCACAAATAGAACTGACTTCTATTTTAGCCCTTGGCAACGCAGACACTCGTTGGCACGCGAGAGCAGTGTGGGTGCAATAATTGAATAATACAGATTTCTACATTTATTTTGCAAAGCTTGTGCACGCGACGCGAGCAGTGTAGTCAGCCTCTTACTGGAAAGCAAATTAAGCTTATATGAAGAATTGCTCGAATAAGTGATTTTTTGTGTATGCAAGGCTGCACTTCTTACTCATGCATGCATCGGGCTATGAAACACATTTTTACGGCCACACCAATTGGGTAAGATGGCGCCGACGGAGGGTGTCTCGCCTCGAGCTCCTACAAAACATTGTAGGTTTCTACTTTTTCTAGTGATTTTTCTAGTGTTTTCTCAAATGTTCTTACTCAGTTTGTTTTGTGCATTACTTCGTACACCCGGTCAGAGCTATTGGAATATAAATCACCATCCACCCAACCTTCCTGAATTCCCAGAGACGGCGGAACAATGGGTTAACCTCTTTGGTGAGACCTCGGGATGCTTGGGAGTCCTACCGGAAAGAAGGAAAAGGAGATGCCAACGGAGAGACAGATGTGGCGGGGTCTTAGTGAGATTAAGACGCCGGGCGACCCTTCCTTCATTACCCAGAATACTACTCGCCAATTTTCAATCATCAATTAATACATTTGATGAACTCAGAGCGAGGATCTCCTTCCAGAGAGACATCAGATTCTGCAACATACTCTGTGGCTCTGAGACTTGGCTTTCAAATCAAATTTTATTTGTCACATACACATGGTTAACAGATGTTAATGCGAGTGTAGCGAAATGCTTGTGCTTATAGTTCCCGACAATGCAGTAATATCTAACAAGTAATCTAACAATTCCCCAACAGCTACCTAATACACGCAAATCTAAAGGGGTGAATGAGAATATGTACATGTAAGTATAAGTATATATATGAGCGATGGCCAAGCGGCATAGGCAAGGTGCAATAGATTATATAAAATACAGTATATACATGTGATATGAGTAATGTAAGATACGTAAACATTATTAAAGTGGCATTATTTAGAGTGGCATCGTATAAAGTGACTAGTGATCCATTTATTAAAGTGGCCAGTGATTAGGTCTCTATATAGACAGCAGCCTCTCTGAGTTAGTAATTGCTGTTTAGCAGTCTGATGGCATTGAGATAGAAGCTGTTTTTCAGTCTCTCAGTCCCAGCTTTGATGCACCTGTACTGACCTCGCCTTCTGGATGGTAGCGGTGTGAACAGGCAGTGGCTCAGGTGGTTGATGTCCTTGATTATCTTTTTGGCCTTCCTATGACATCGGGTGCTGTAGGTGTCATGGAGGGCAGGTAGTTTGTCCCCGGTGATGCATTGTGCAGACCGCACCACCCTCTGGAGAGCCTTGTGGTTGAGGGCGGTGCAGTTACCGTACCAAGCTGTGATACAGCCTGATAGGATGCTCTCGATTGTGCATCTGTAAAAGCTTGTCAGGGTTTTGGGTGACAAACCCAATTTCTTCAGCTTCCCGAGGTTGAAGAGGTGCTGTTGCGCCTTCTTCACCACACTGTCTGTGTGGGTGGACCATTTCTATGTCTGTGATGTGTACGCCAAGGAACTTAAAACTTTCCACCTTTATTTTTGTAGTCCGTGATTTCCTGTAGACTCTGCCACATACGTCTTGTGTCTGAGCCGTTGAATTGCAACTCCACCTTGTCCCTGAACAGGTATTTCACTTGTTTTATTGCCTTGCGGAGGGAATAACTACACTGTTTATATTCAGTCATATTCCCAGACTTCTTTCCATGGTTAAATACGATAGATCGCGCTTTCAGTTTTGCACGAATGCCGCCATCCATCCACAGTTTCTGGTTAGGATAGGTTTTAATAGTCACAGTGGGTACAACATCTCCAATGTACTTCTTTATAAACGCACTCACCGAGTCAGCGTATAGGTCGATGTTGTTCTCTGAGGCTGATAGGAACATATTCCAGTCCGCGTGATCAAAACAATCTTGAAGTGTGGCTTCCGATTGCTCGGACCAGCGTTGAATGGTTCTCGTCACTGGTACATCCTGTTTGAGTTCTGCCTGTAAGACGGTAGGCGCAAGATGGCGTCGTGGTCAGATTTGCCGAAGAAAGGGTGGGTGAGGGCTTTGTATGCATCGTGGAAGTTAGAGTAGCAGTGGTCAAGGGCATTGCCCATGCACGTAGCGCAATCATATGCTGGTAGAATTTAGATAGCCTTGTTCTAAAATTTGCTTTGTTAAAATCCCTAGGTACAATAAATGCAGCCTCAGGATATATGGTTTCCAGTTTGCATATAGTCCAGTGAAGTTCCTTGATGGCCGTCTTGGTGTCTGCTTGATGGGCAATGTACACAGCTGTGACTATAACTGACGAGAATTCTCTTGATAGGTAAAATGGCCGGCATTTGATTGTAAGGAATTCTAAGTCGAGTGAGCAGAAGGACTTGAGTTCCTATATGTTGTTATGATTACACCATGAGTCGTCAATCATGAAACATACTCCCCCGCTCCTCCTCTTCCCAGAGGGGTGTTTATCTCTGTCGGCGCATTGCATGGAGAAGCCCGGTGGCTGAACCGATTCCGACAGCATATCCCGAGAGAGCCATGTTTCCGTGAAACAGAGAATGTTAAAATCTTTGAATCCTCTCTAGAAGGCAACCCTTGCTCGAATTCTGTCTACCTTGTTGTCAAGAGACTGGACATTGGCTAGTAGTATACTCGGGAGTGGTGGGCGATGTGCACGTCTGCGGAGCCTGACCAGGTGGCCGCTTTGTCTACCCCTTCTGCGACGCCATTGTTTTGGGTTGACTACTGGAATTAGATCCATTGTCCTGGGTGGTGGTCCAAACAGAGGATCCACTTTGGGAAAGTTGTATTCCTGGTCATAATGTCGGTAAGTTGATGTTGCTCTTATATCCAATAGTTCTTCCCCGCTGTATGTAATAAGACTTAAGATTTCCTGGTGTAACAAAGTAAGAAATAATACATTAAAAAAAAATACTGCATAGTTTCCTAAGAACTCGAAGCGAGGCGACCATCTCTGTCGGCACCATCATAGTAGAGAGACAGCCCTCCGACATCCAAACTGATTATATACAACCAGCTGATTTTGACGTTTTTTTGAGCGGATAGGAAGTGGGCTGTCTCTGTCAAGAACGAAGGTGGTGGGTTCTGCTTTATGACCAACAACATTTTATTTTTAATTCACCTTTATTTAACCAGGTAGGCTAGTTGAGAACAAGTTCTCATTTGCAACTGCGACCTGGCCAAGATAAAGCATAGCAGTTAGACACATACAACACAGAGTGACACATGGAATGAACAAAACATACAGTCAATAATACAGTAGAAAAAAAGAAAAGAAAAAGTCTATATACAGTGAGTGCAAATTAGGTAAAATAAGGGAATTAAGGCAATAAATAGGCCATGGTGGCAAACTAATTACAATATGGCAATTAAACACTGGAATGGTAGATGTGCAAAGGATGGATGCGCAAGTAGAGATACTGGGGTGCAAAAGGAGCAGAATAAATAAATAAATACAGTATGGGGATGAGGTAGATAGATGGGCTGTATACAGATGGGCTATGAACAGGTGCAGTGATCTGTGAGCTGTTCTGACAGCTGGTGCTTAAAGCTAGTGAGGGAGATGGGAATCTCCAGCTTCAGAGATTTTTGCAGTTCGTTCCAGTCATTGGTAGCAGAGAACTGAATGGAAAGGCGACCAAAGGAGGAATTGGCTTTGGGGGTGACCAGTGAGATATACCTGCTGGAGCGCGTGCTACGAGTGGGTGTTGCTATGGTGACCAGCGAGCTGAGATAAGGCGGGGCTTTACCTAGCAGAGACTTGTAGATAACCTGTAGCCAGTGGGTTTGGCGACGAGTATGAAGTGAGGGCCAGCCAACGAGAGCGTATAGGTCGCAATGGTGGGTAGTGTATGGGGCTTTGGTGACAAAACGGATGGCACTGTGATAGACTGCATCCAGTTTGTTGAGTAGAGTGTTGGAGGCTATTTTATAGATGACATCGCCGAAGTCGAGGATCGGTAGGATGGTCAGTTTTACGAGGGTATGTTTGGCAGCATGAGTGACGTATGCTTTGTTGCGAAATAGGAAGCCGATTCTAGATTTAATTTTGGATTGGAGATGCTTAATATGAGTCTGGAAGGAGAGTTTACAGTCTAGCCAGACACCCAGGTATTTGTAGTTATCCACATATTCTAAATTAGAGCCGTCCAGAGTAGTGATGGTGGATGGGCGGGCAGGTGCGGGCAATGATCGGTTGAATAGCATGCATTTAGTTTTATTTGCATTTAAGAGCAGTTGGAGGCCACGGAAGGAGAGTTGTATGGCATTGAAGCTCGTCTGGAGGTTAGTTAACACAGTGTCCAAAGAAGGGCCAGAAGTATACAGAATGATGTCGTCTGCGTAGAGGTGGATCAGAGAATCACCAGCAGCAAGAGCGACATCATTGATGTATACAGAGAAGAGAGTCGTCCCAAGAATTGAACCCTGTGGCACTCCCATAGAGACTGCCAGAGGTCCGGACAACAGGCCCTCCGATTTGACACACTGAACTCTATCAGAGAAGTAGTTGGTGAACCAGGCGAGGCAATCATTTGAGAAACCAAGGCTGTTGAGTCTGCCAATAAGAATGTGGTGATTGACAGGGTCGAAAGTCTTAGCCAGGTCGATGAATACAGCTGCACAGTAATGTCTCTTATCGATGGCGGTTATGATATCGTTAAGGACCTTGAGCGTGGCTGAGGTGCACCCATGACCGGCTCTGAAACCAGATTGCATAGCGGAGAAGGTACGGTGTGATTCAAAATGGTCGGTAATCTGTTTGTTAACTTGGCTTTCGAAGACCTCAGAGAGGCAAGGTAGGATAGATATAGGTCTGTAGCAGTTTGGGTCTAGAGTGTCTCGCCCTTTGAAGAGGGGGATGACCGCGGCAGCTTACCAATATTTGGGAATCTCAGACGATACGAAAGGCAGGTTGAACAGGCTAGTAATAGGGGTTGCAACAATTTCGGAAGATAATTTTAGAAAGAGAGGGTCCAGATTGTCTAGCCCGGCTGATTTGTAGGGGTCCAGATTT
The DNA here is from genome assembly GCF_965601325.2 of Salmo salar. Lineage (NCBI taxonomy): Eukaryota > Metazoa > Chordata > Actinopteri > Salmoniformes > Salmonidae > Salmo > Salmo salar. The sequence continues at coordinate 110,908,882 of NC_138300.1, forward strand.
TGCAGCTCTTTGAGAACATCAGCAGTCTGGATATGGGTACAGGAACCTTACAGGAACCTGCGAGTTTCTCCTCTCTCAGCTTGGAATACTTGCTCATAAAATGTCGCCCTTTTTGCCTTCCAAGACAGTTCTCAGGGATTATCGCCATGGCTGTGCATATCCTGCTCCATGTCAACACAAAAAAAATGCTCTCAAAGGTCTTTACTGGACCCTGAACAAACTGGAGACTGCGTACCTGGAGGCAGCGTTCATTGTTGCAGGGGACTTTAACCAAAGTAATTTGAGGATTGTGCTCCCAAATTATTATAAAAACATTGACTCTCAAACTCGTGGAAATTCAACACTTGACCTCTGCTACATGCCTTTTCAACACGGGTATAAGGACCTCTGCCGTCCTCGTTTCAGCAAATCTCACGAGAAGTTCCGGTGGTCACATCTGTACAACGCTTGTCCGACCAATCAGAGTCCATGCTTCAAGACTGTCACGTGGACTGGAATATTTTAGCCTCTGGGGATAACATTAATGAATATGCTGACTGTCACCCGATTCATAAAAAAAAATGCATTGATGATGTGATACTGATAGTGTCTTTCAAAACGTACCCTAATCACAAACCGTGGATTGATGGCAGCCTTGTAGGGAAACTGAAGGAGAGAGATGCTGCTTATAAACATGGCGCAAGGTGACTAGGGACAATAGTATAATAAACAGTACAAATACACTATATATACAAAAGTATGTGGACACCCCTTCAAATGAGTGGATTTGGCTATTTCAGCCACACCCGTTGCTGACAGGTGTATAAAATCGAGCACACAGCCAAGCAGTCTCCATTGACAAAAATTGGTAGTAGAATGGCCTTACTGAAGAGCTCAGTGACTTTCAATGTGGCACCGTCATAGGATGCCACCTTTCCAACAAATCAGTATGTCAAATTTCTGCACTGCTAGAGCTACCCTGGTCAACTGTAAATGCTGTTGACCGGGGCAAACATCTAGGAGCAACATCGGCTCAGCAGCAAAGTGGTAGGCCACACAAACTTACAGAATGCGATGGCTGAGTGCTGAACTGCATAGCGCGTTAAATGTGTCTGTCCTTGGTTGCAACACTCACTACTGAGTTCCAAACTGCCTCTGGAAGCACCGTTAGCACAAGAACTGTTCATCGGGAGCTTTATGAAATGCGTTTCCATGGCTGAGCAGCCGCACACAAGCCTAAGAACACCATGCACAATGCTAAGCGTTGGCTGAAAGTGGTGTAAAGATTGCCACCATTGGACACGAGCAGTGTAAACGCGTCCTCTGGAGTTATGAATCACGCTTCACCATATGGCAGTCCGACGAACGAATCTGGGTTTCAAATCAAATCACATTTTATTTGAAACATGCGCGAATACAACAAGTGTAGACCTTACAGTGAAATGCTTACTTACAAGCCCTTAACCAACAATGCAGTTAAGAAGAAGATTTTTTTTTATATACAGTTGAAGTCGGAAGTTTAGATACACCTTAGACAAATACATTTAAACTCAGTTTTTCACAATTCCTGACATTTAATCCAAGTAAAAATTCCCTGTCTTAGGTCAGTTAGGATCAACACTTTATTTTAAGAATGTTAAATGTCAGAATAATGGTAGAGAGAATGATTTATTTCAGCTTTAATTTCTTTCATCACATTCCCAGTGGGTCAGAAGTTTACATACACTCAATTAGTATTTGGTAGCATTGCCTTTGAATTGTTTAACTTGGGTCAAACGTGTTGGGTAGCCTTCCACAAGCTTCCCACATTAAGTTGGGTGAATTTAGGCCCATTCGTCCGGACAGAGTGAAAGGCTCGGGCGTCGTAGGTGGAATCAGACGCAGGAAGCAGCGAGCACAATGTAGTGGCTTTTTAATGAGTTCTACAGGCGAGAATAAACAAGCCACCCCAAACAGAGAAATAAGCGCAGACAATATAAGTGCCCCAAACACACGGGAAAAACTATGTGGTGCAACACTGGCGCAAACGCGTCAACACAAACCTCTACAGTAAAGAATAATCCCGCACAAAGAAAAGGCGGACCAGCTAAATTAAATAGCCCCGCTAATCACCCCCACTCAGAACAGGTGCACACAATCACAAACAGGGGAAAACAAAAAGGGAATCAGTGGCAGCTAATAGGCCGGTGACGACGACCGCCGAGCGCCACCCGAGCAGGAGGGGGCGCCACCGTCGGTAGGAATCGTGACAGTACCCCCCTCCTGACACGCGGCTCCTGCAGCGCGCCGACACCGGCCTCGAGGACGACCCGGAGGGCGAGGCGCAGGGCAATCCGGACGGAGGCGATGGAAATCCCTCAACATGGATGGGTCCAAGACGTCCTCCGCCGGCATCCAGCACCTCTCCTCCGGACCGTACCCCTCCCAGTCAACGAGGTACTGCAGGCCCCTCACCCGGCGTCTCGAGTCCAGAATGGCCCGTATGCTGTACGCCGGGGACCCCCCGATGTCCAGAGGGGGCGGAGGGACCTCTGGCACCTCACCTCCCTGCAAGGGACCAGCTACCACCTGCCTGAGGAGAGACACATGAAACGAGGGGTTAATACGGTAATAGGACGGGAGTTGTAACCGATAACACACCTCGTTTATCCTCCTCAGGACTTTAAAGGGCCCCACACACTGCGGCCCCAGCTTCCGGCAGGGCACGCGGAGGGGCAGGTTCCGGGTCGAGAGCCAGACCCTGTCCCCCGGTACGAACACGGGTGCCTCACTGCGGTGGCGGTCAGCACTCCTCTTCTGCCGTCCACTAGCCTCCTTCAGGGATTCCTGGACGGCTCTCCAGGTCTCCTTGGAGCGCTGTACCCAGTCCTCCACCGCAGGAGCCTCGGTCTGGCTCTGGTGCCATGGTGCCAGGACCGGCTGGTAACCCAAAACACACTGAAAGGGTGACATGTTAGTAGAGGAGTGACGAAGTGAGTTCTGGGCTAACTCCGCCCAAGGAATGTACCTCGCCCATTCCCCTGGCCGGTTCTGGCAATACGACCTCAGAAACCTGCCCACCTCCTGGTTCACCCTCTCCGCCTGCCCATTACTCTCGGGGTGATAACCGGAGGTCAAACTGACCGAGACCCCCAGACGCTCCATAAACGCTTTCCAGACTCTGGATGTGAACTGGGAACCTCGATCAGAGACAATGTCCTCCGGCACCCCGTAGTGCCGGAAGACATGGGTAAATAGGGCCTCCAAAGTCTGCAGGGCCGTAGGGAGACCGGGCAACGGGAGGAGACGGCAGGACTTTGAAAACCGATCCACAACCACAAGAATCGCAGTGTTCCCCTGAGATGGGGGAAGATCTGTCAAAAAGTCTACAGACAGGTGCGACCATGGCCGTTGCGGAACGGGGAGGGGCTGTAACTTCCCTCTCGGGAGATGCCTAGGAGCCTTACTCTGGGCGCACACCGAACAGGAAGAGACTTAGAATCTCACGTCCTTAGCCAAGGTGGGCCACCAGTACTTCCCCCCTGAGACTCCGCACTGTCCACGCCACACCAGGATGACCCGAAGTGGGTAGCGTGTGCGCCCATCGAATCAATAGATCACGAACACCGAGCGGCACGTACGTGCGACCCACGGAACACTGTGCAGGCGCAGGTTCCAATACTAATGCCCGCTCGATGTCCGCGTCCACCTCCCATACCACAGGTGCCACCAGCCTAGACGCTGGAATGATGGGAGTTGGATTGATGGACTGGTCCTCCGTGTCATAAAGACGGGACAGGGCGTCGGCCTTCGTGTTCAGGGAGCCTGGTCTATAGGAGATAGTAAACCTAAACCGGGCGAAGAACATGGCCCACCTTGCCTGACGCGGATTCAGTCTCCTAGCTGCCCGGATGTACTCCAGATTTCGATGGTCGGTCCAGATGAGAAAGGGGTGCTTAGCCCCCTCAAGCCAGTGTCGCCACAACCTCAAGGCTTTTACCACCGCTAGCAACTCCCTGTCTCCCACATCATAGTTACGCTCCGCCGAACTGAGCTTCTTCGAAAAGAAAGCGCAGGGGCGGAGTTTCGGTGGCGTACCCGAGCGCTGTTATAGCACGGCACCCACCCCAGCCTCGGATGCGTCCACCTCCACTATGAATGCTAGAGACGGGTCCGGATGCGCCAACACGGGTGCGTCGGTGAACAGCGCCTTCAACTTCTTGAAGGCTCCGTCCGCCTCCGTCGACCACCGCAAACGCACCGGCCCCCCCTTCAGCAATGAGGTAATGGGAGCCGCTACCTGGCCAAAACCCCGGATAAACCTCCGGTAGTAATTGGCAAAGCCTAAGAACCGCTGCACCTCCTTCACCGTGGTTGGAGTCGGCCAATTACGCACAGCCTTAACCTCTATGGGCTAGGTGGGACGCAAGCGTCCCACCCGTGGTGCACTCCATCAACAGCAGGTGCATTTCAAGAGCGGCAAATTTGAATCCAAATAAATGTCAAAATTCAAATTTTTCAAACATACAACTATTTTACACCCTTTGAAAGATAAACATCTCCTTAATCTAACCACGTTTTACGATTTCAAAAAGGTTTTACGGCGAAAGCATAAATTTAGAGTATGTTAGGACAGTACATTTACAAGAGTTGTGTGTAATGTTTTGTCAATTCAAAGACAGGGTCACCAAAACCATAAAACCAGCTAAAATGATGCACTAACCTTTTACAATCTCCATCAGATGACACTCCTAGGACATTATGTTAGACAATGCATGCATTTTTAGTTCTATCAAGTTCATATTTATATCCAAAAACAGCGTTTTACTATGGCATTGATGTTGAGGAAATCGTTTCCCTCCAATAACCGGCAGTCAAGTCAGCACCACAAATTAAATAATTAAAATTAGAAAACATTGGTAAAATATTATATTGTCATTTAAAGAATTATAGATTTACATCTCTTGAACGCAATCAACTTGCCAGATTTAAAAATAACCTTACTGGGAAATCACACTTTGCAATAATCTGAGCACTGCGCCCAGAAAAATACGCGTTGCGATACAGACTAGCCGTCATGTTGGGGAGATCTAAAATCGAAAATACTATGTAAATAATCCATTACCTTTGATTCTCTTCATCAGATGTCACTTCCAGGTATCACAGGTCCATAACGAATGTAGTTTTGTTCAAAAAAGCTCATCATTTATGTCCAAAAATCTCCGTCTTGTTAGCACATGATCTAAGCCCGCCGGACTTCACTTCATGAACGAGGGGAAAAAATATATTTACGTTCGTTCAAACATGTCAAACGTTGTATAGCATAAATCATTAGGGCCTTTTTTAACCAGAACATGAATAATATTCAAGGTGGACGAATGCATTCTCTTTTATAACGTATTGGAACGAGGGTACCCAACATGAACTCGCACGCCAGGTGTCTAATGGGCCATCATCGTTCCATATGGCTCTTGTTCGGTCAGATCTCCCTCCAGAAGACTCAAAACACTTTGTAAAGGCTGGTGACATCTAGTGGAAGCAATAGGAAGTGCCAAAATATTCCTCAGCCCCTGTGTTTTTCAATGGCCTACGTTTAAAGGTAATACAACACATCAGGTATCCACTTCCTGTCAGAAAATGTCTCAGGGTTTTGCCTGCCAAATGAGTTCTGTTATACTCACAGACACCATTCAAACAGTTTTAGAAACTTTAGAGTGTTTTCTTTCCATATATAATAAGTATATGCATATTCTAGTTACTGGGTAGGATTAGTAACCAGATTAAATCGGGTAAATTTTTTTATCCAGCCGTGCAAATACTGCCCCCTAGCCCCAACAGGTTAACGCGGTCGCACTCCATCACCACCCCCTTGGTGGAAATGCGATAACCCAGGTTGGAAACGGCTCGTTTGGAAAACACACATTTCTCAGCCTTAACGTATAGGTCATTCTCCAGCAGTCTATCAAGCACCTTGCGCACCAGGGACACATGCGTGGAGCGGGTGGCGGAATATATCAGAATATCATCGATATAGACAATCACGCCCTGCCCATGCAGGTCCCTGAGAATCTCGTCTACAAAGGTTTGAAAGACAGCTGGAGCATTCTTCAACCCATACGGCATGACGAGGTACTCATATTGGCGCAATGTGGTACTAAATGCGGTTTTCCACTCGTCTCCACCCTTGATACGCACCAGGTTATACACGCTCCTGAGATCCAGTTTTGTGAAGAACTTTGCTCCGTGAAATGATTCCACCGCCGTAGCGATGAGAGGTAGCGGGTAACTAAACCCCACCGTGATAGCATTTAGACCTCTGTAGTCAATGCACGGATGCAGACCTCCCTCCTTTTTCTTCACAAAAAAGAAACTCGAGGAGGTGGGTGAGATGGAGGGCCGAATGTACCCCTGTCCCAGAGATTCCGTGACATATGTCTCCATAGCCACCGTCTCCTCCTGTGACAAGGGGTACATGTGACTCTTGGAAAACGCAGCGTTAACCTGGAGATCTATCGCACAATCCCCCTGTCGATGAGGTGGTAATTTGGTCGCCCTCTTTTTACCAAAAGCGATCGCCAAATCGGCGTATTCAGGGGGAATGTCCACGGTGGACACCTGCTCTGGACTCTCCACCGACGTGGCACCTATGGAAACTCCTAGACACCTCCCTGAACACTCCTCTGACCACCCCTGGAGAACCCCCTGTCTCCACGAAATACGGAGATTGTGATCAGCCAGCCAGGGGCCCCCAGCACCACTGGAAACGCAGGCGAATCAATAAGGAAAAAACTAATCCATTCCTTATGACTCCCCTGCATTACCATGTCCAGTGGAACCGTAGACTCCCTGACTAGCCCTGACCCTAATGGTCGGCTATCTAGGGAGTGCACGGGGAAGGGAGAATCTATCGGCACTCGCGGAATGCCCAGCTGCGCCTGAATCAACTAGCGCCCTATGCTGGGAAGAGGGGAAAAAAAATCAGAAAACAAAACAGGTAAGAACACGTGACCAACAGGGGGATCTGGGTGAATCTGGTGCTGACTCCCCTGGGGTGACCGAGAAGTGTTCTGCCTGCCCTCTCGACTCCCAGACTGGCTCCTCCAGCACCGGCCGGCCGTGTGTCCTTTCCGACCACAGCTGGTGCAGGAGGAGCCACCTCCTCCGGTGGCCCTTGGCACAGCCCCCCCCCCCCCCGCCTCCATAGGAGTAGGGGCGGGGGTGCACGGAGGTGGAACGGACAGGACCCTTTCCGAACGCCCGCGGGCAGCCAGCAGATTGTCCAGACGGATGGACATGTCGATGAGCTCATCCAGGGACAGAGCGGTGTCTTGACAGGCTAGCTCCCTGCGGACGTCCGCCCGGAGACTACACCGGTAATGGTCTAAGGGCCCTGTCGTTCCACCCCGCACCAGCAGCCAAGGTCCTGAACTCCAGCGCGAAGTCCTGCGCGCTCCTCGTCTCCTGCCTGAGGTGGAACAGCCGCTCACCCGCCGCTCTTCCTTCTGGAGGGTGGTCGAAGACGGCCCGAAAGCGGCGGGTGAACTCTGGGTAGTGGTCCCTCGCCGAGTCTGGACCATTCCAGACAGCATTCACCCACTCCAGAGCTCGGCCAATCAGGCAGGAAATTAGGGCATTCACGCTCTCCTCTCCCGAGGGAGCAGGTCTGACGGTGGCCAGGTACAGCTCGAGCTGGAGCAGAAATCCCTGGCACCCAGCCGCCGCTCCATCATACTCCCTCGGAAGCGCCAGACGAAGCACGCCAGAGCCAGACGCAGTGGGAGGCGGAGGTGGCTGCGTCGGAGGAGCCGGAGGTGGAGAGAGGAGACCACTCCTCTCCCATCGGTCCATCCTCTCCATCATCTGATCCATCGCGGATCCGATTCGGTGGAGGACAGTAGTGTGGTGAATCACACGTTCCTCCATCGAGGGAAGAGGGTTGGCCGCTGCTCCTGCTGACTCCATAGTATTGGTAGGTGCAGGATTCTGTAAGGCTCGGGCGTCGTAGGTGGAATCAGACGCAGGAAGCAGCGAGCACAATGTAGTGGCTTTTTAATGAAGTTCTACAGGTGAGAATTAACAAGCCAACCCAAACAGAGAAATAAGCGCACACAATATAAGTGCCCCAAACACACGGGAAAAAACAATGTGGCGCAACACTGGCGCAAACGCGTCAACACAAACCTCTACAGTAAAGAATAATCCCGCACAAAGAAAAGGCGGACCAGCTAAATTAAATAGCCCCGCTAATCACCCCCACTCAGAACAGGTGCACACAATCACAAACAGGGGAAAACAAAAAGGGAATCAGTGGCAGCTAATAGGCCGGTGACGACGACCGCCGAGCGCCAACCGAGCAGGAGGGGGCGCCACCGTCGGTGGGAATCGTGACACAGAGCTGGTGTAACTGAGTCAGGTTTGTAGGCCTCCTTGCTCGCACATGCTTTTTCAGTTCTGCCCACAATTTTTCTATAGGATTGAGGTCAGGGCTTTGTGATGGCCACTCCAATATCTTGACTTTGTTGTCCTTAAGCCATTTTCCACAACTTTGGAAGTATGCTTGGGGTCATTGTCCATTTGGAAGACCCATTTGCGACCAAGCTTTAACTTCCTGACTGATGTCTTGAGATGTTGCTTCAATATATCCACATAATTTTCCTCCCTCATGATGCCATCTATTTTTGAAGTGTACCAGTCCCTCCTGCAGCAAAGCACCCCCACAACATGATGCTGCCACTCCCGTGCTTCAGGGTTGGGATAGTGTTCTTCGGCTTGCAAGCCTCCCCCTTTGTCCTCCAAACACAATGATCATTATGGCCAAACAGTTCTATTTTTGTTTCATCAGATCAGAGGACATTTCTCCAAAAAGTACGATCTTTGTCCCCATGTACATTTCCAAACCATAGTTTGGCTTTTTTATGACGGTTTTGGAGCAGTGGCTTCTTCCTTGCTGAGCGGCCTTTCAGGTTATGTCAATATAGGACTCGTTTTCCTGTGGATATAGATATGTGTACTTGTTTCCTCCAGCATCTTCACAAGGTCCTTTGCTGTTGTTCTGGGATTGATTTGCACTTTTCGCACCAAAGTACGTTCATCTCTAGGAGACAGAACACGTCTCCTTCCTGAGCGGTATAATGACCATGGCGTTTATACTTGCGTACTATTGTTTGTACAGATGAACGTGGTACCTTCAGGCGTTTGGAAATTGCTCCCAAGGATGAATCATACTTGTGGAGGTCTACAATTTTTTTCTGAGGTCTTGGCTGATTTCTTTTGATTTTCCCATGATGTCAAGCAAAGAGGCACTGAGTTTGAAAGTAGGCCTTGAAATACATCCACAGGTACACCTCCATTTCACTCAAATTATGTCAATTAGCCTATCAGAAGCTTCTTCAATCATCATCAATTTTCCAAGCTGTTTAAATGCACAGTCAACTTAGTGTATGTAAAATTCTGACCTACTGAAATTGTGGTACTGTGAATTAAAAGTGAAATAATCTGTCTGTAAACAATTGTTGGAAAAATGACTTGTGTCATGCACAAAGTAGATGTCCTAACCGACTTGCCAAAACTATAGTTTGTTGACAAGAAATTTGTGGAGTGGTTAAAAAACAAGTTTTAATGACTCCAACCTAAGTATATGTAAACTTCCGACTTCAACTGTGTATATATAACAAATAATTAGGGAGCAACAATAAAATAACAGTTGTGAGGCTATATACAGGGGTTTCCTGTACAGAGTCAATGTGCGGGGGCACTGGTTAGTCGAGGTAGAGGTAAAGTGAATATGCATGGAAAATTAACAGAGAGTAGCAGCAGCGAAAAAATTGGGGTGGGATCAGGACAATGCAAAAAGTCTGGGTAGCCATTTGATTAACTGTTCAAGAGTCTTATGGCTTTGGGATAGAAGCTGTTAAGAGGACTAATTGACCTAGACTTAGCGCTCCGATACTGCTTTCCGTGCGGTAGCAGAGAGAACAGTCTATGACTAGTGTGGCTGGAGTCCTTGGAAATTTTTAGGGCCTTCCTCTGACACCACCTGGTATAGAGTTCCTGGATGGCAGGAAGCTTGGCCCCAGTGATGTACTGGGCCGTATACACTACCCTCTGTAGTGCCTTGCGGTCAGAGGCCGAGCAGTTGCCATACCAGGTGGTGATGCAACCAGTCAGGATGCTCTCAACCAACTCCATGTTAATGCCCATGATTTTGGAATGAGATGTTTGACGAGCAGGTGTCCACATACTTTTGGTAATGTACGACCTACGCAGATCGATCAAAATGGCGAAACACAAGTATAGGGACATAGTGGAGGAGCAATTCAGCAGGTCGGACATGTATGTGGCAGGGGCTTTTAACGATCACTGATTACAAAAAGAAAGCCAGCCACATCACGTACATCAACACCGCCCCACTGGAAGAGCTAAACTTTATTTTATCACGCTTCGAGCACAACGATGACTATCAGTGGCCGAGGAGAGGGCTACGTACTAATGGTCACCACGGAGGACGTGTGTACAGTATGTCATTCAAATGTGTTAACCCTCGCAGGGCTGCTGGCCCAGACGGCATCCCTAGCCACAGCCTCAGAGCATGTGCAGACCAGCTGGTTGTTATGTTTTCAACATTTTCAATCTCTCTCTAGCTCAGGCCGCTATCCCGACCAGCTTCAAGATGTCTACTATCATCCTCGTGCCCAAGAAAGGGAAAGTAACTTAACTGAATGACTACCGACCCGTAGCACTCACTTCCATCTTCATGAAGTGCTTTGAGAGGCTAGTCAAAGACCACATCACCTCCTCCCTCCCCGATACTCGACCCTCTCCAATTCACCTACCTCCTTGACAGATCCATGGACAACACAATCGCCATTGCTCTGCACACACCCCTCACCCACCTGGACAGAAGGAATGCATATGTGAGGATGCTGTTCATTGACTACAGCTCAACCTTCAATACCATAATGCCCTCTAAGCTCACCACAAAGCTCAGAGACCTGGGACTGAACTCCTCCCTATGCAACTGGGTCCTGGACTTCCCAACGGGCCGACCACAGGTGGTGGAGGTAGGCAACATTACCTCCTCGACACTGATTCTCAACACGGGGCCCCACAAGGGTGTGTCCTCTGTCAACTCCTGTACTCCCTTTATACCCATGACTGCGTGGCCTCACACAATTCCAACTCCATCATCAAGTTTGCTGACAACACGACAGTAGTAGGCCTGATTATCAATAACGACGAGACGGCCTACAGGGAGGAGGTAGGCACTCTGATGGTGTGATGCCAGGTAAACAACCTCTCCCTAAACATCAGCAAAACAAAGGATCCCATTATGGACTTCAGGAGGAACCAGGCTGGACACGCCCCCATCCTCATCAACGGGGCTGCCGTGAAGACTGTCAAACCACACAGACACCGTTGTGAAGAAGGCACGACAGCAACTCTTCAACAAAGGATGCTGAAGAAATTTGGCCTGTCCTCAAGGGCCCTCAAATCAAATGTTATTATACCTTACAGTGAAATGCAGTTTTAAGAAAAATAAGTGTTAAGTAAAAAATAGATAAGTAAAAAATAAAATAACAGTAGCGAGGCTATATTACATTTACATTTAAGTCATTTAGCAGACGCTCTTATCCAGAGCGACTTACAAATTGGTGCATTCACCTTATGATATCCAGTGGAACAACCACTTTACAATAGTGCATCTAAATCTTTTAAGGGGGGGGGGGGGTAGAAGGATTACTTTATGCTATCCTAGGTATTCCTTAAAGAGGTGGGGTTTCAGGTGTCTCCGGAAGGTGGTGATTGACTCCGCTGTCCTGGCATCGTGAGGGAGCTTGTTCCACCATTGGGGTGCCAGAGCAGCGAACTGTTTTGACTGGGCTGAGCGGGAACTGTGCTTCCTCAGAGGTAGGGAGGCGAGCAGGCCAGAGGTGGATGAACGCAGTGCCCTTGTTTGGGTGTAGGGCCTGATCAGAGCCTGAAGGTACGGAGGTGCCGTTCCCCTCACAGCCCGTAGGCAAGCACCATGGTCTTGTAGCGGATGCGAGCTTCAACTGGAAGCCAGTGGAGAGAGCGGAGGAGCGGGGTGACGTGAGAGAACTTGGGAGGGTTGAACACCAGATGGGCTGCGGCGTTCTGGATGAGTTGTAGGGGTTTAATGGCACAGGCAGGGAGCCCAGCCAACAGCGAGTTGCAGTAATCCAGACGGGAGATGACAAGTGCCTGGATTAGGACCTGCGCCGCTTCCTGTGTGAGGCAGGGTCGTACTCTGCGAATGTTGTAGAGCATGAACCTACAGGATCGGGTCACCGCCGTGATGTTAGTGGAGAACGACAGGGTGTTGTCCAGGGTCATGCCAAGGTTCTTAGCACTCTGGGAGGAGGACACAATGGAGTTGTCAACCGTGATGGCGAGAACATGGAACGGGCAGTCCTTCCCCGGGAGGAAGAGCAGCTCCGTCTTACCGAGGTTCAGCTTGAGGTGGTGATCCGTCATCCACACTGATATGTCTGCCAGACATGCAGAGATGCGATTCGCCACCTGGTTATCAGAAGGGGGAAAGGAGAAGATTAATTGTGTGTCGTCTGCATAGCAATGATCGGAGAGACCATGTGAGGATATGACAGAGCCAAGTGACTTGGTGTATAGCGAGAATAGGAGAGGGCCTAGAACAGAGCCCTGGGGGACACCAGTGGTGAGAGCACATGGTGCGGAGACAGATTCTCGCCACGCCACCTGGTAGGAGCGACCTGTCAGGTAGGACACAATCCAAGCGTGGGCCGCGCCAGAGATGCCCAACTCAGAGAGGGTGGAGAGGAGGATCTGATGGTTCACAGTATCAAAGGCAGCCGATAGGTCTAGAAGGATGAGAGCAGAGGAGAGAGAGTTAGCTTTAGCAGTGCGGAGCGCCTCCGTGACACAGAGAAGAGCAGTCTCAGTTGAATGACCAGTCTTGAAACCTGACTGATTTGGATCAAGAAGGTCATTCTGAGAGAGATAGCAGGAGAGCTGACCAAGGACGGCACGTTCAAGAGTTTTGGAGAGAAAAGAAAGAAGGGATACTGGTCTGTAGTTGTTGACATCGGAGGGATCGAGTGTAGGTTTTTTGAGAAGGGGTGCAACTCTCGCTCTCTTGAAGACGGAAGGGACGTAGCCAGCAGACAAGGATGAGTTGATGAGCGAGGTGAGGTAAGGGAGAAGGTCTCCGGAAATGGTCTGGAGAAGAGAGGAGGGGATAGGGTCAAGCGGGCAGGTTGTTGGGCGGCCGGCCGTCACAAGACGCAAGATTTCATCTGGCGAGAGAGGGGAGAAAGAGGTCAAAGCACAGGGTAGGGCAGTGTGAGCAGGACCAGCTGTGTCGTTTGACTTAGCAAACGAGGATCGGATGTCGTCGACCTTCTTTTCAAAATGGTTGACGAAGTCATCCGCAGAGAGGGAGGAGGGGGGGGGAGGGGGAGGATTCAGGAGGGAGGAGAAGGTGGCAAAGAGCTTCCTAGGTTTAGAGGCAGATGCTTGGAATTTAGAGTGGTAGAAAGTGGCTTTAGCAGCAGAGACAGAAGAGGGAAATGTAGAGAGGAGGGAGTGAAAGGATGCCAGGTCCGCAGGGAGGCGAGTTTTCCTTCATTTCCGCTCGGCTGCCCGGAGCCCTGTTCTGTGAGCTCGCAATGAGTCGTCGAGCCACGGAGCAGGAGGGGAGGACCGAGCCGGCCTGGAGAATAGGGGACATAGAGAGTCAAAGGATGCAGAAAGGGAGGAGAGGAGGATTGAGGAGGCAGAATCAGGAGATAGGTTGGAGAAGGTTTGAGCAGAGGGAAGAGATGATAGGATGGAAGAGGAGAGAGTAGCGGGGGAGAGAGATCGAAGGTTGGGACGGCGCAATACCATCAGAGTAGGGGCAGAGTGAGAAGAGTTGGATGAGAGCGAAAGGGAAAAGGGAAAAGGATACAAGGTAGTGGTCGGAGACTTGGAGGGGAGTTGCAATGAGATTAGTGGAAGAACAGCATCTAGTAAAGATGAGGTCAAGCGTATTGCCTGCCTTGTGAGTAGGGGGGAAGGTGAGAGGGTGAGGTCAAAAGAGGAGAGGAGTGGAAAGAAGGAGGCAGAGAGGAATGAGTCAAAGGTAGACGTGGGGAGGTTAAAGTCACCCAGAACTGTGAGAGGTGAGCCATCCTCAGGAAAGGAGCTTATCAAGGCGTCAAGCTCATTGATGAACTCTCCAAGGGAACCTGGAGGGCGATAAATGATTAGGATGTTAAGCTTGAAAGGGCTGGTAACTGTGACAGCATGGAATTCAAAGGAGGCGATAGACAGATGGGTCAGGGGAGAAAGAGAGAATGTCCACTTGGGAGAGATGAGGATCCCAGTGCCACCACCCCGCTGACCAGAAGCTCTCGGGGTGTGCGAGAACACGTGGGCAAACGAGGAGAGAGCAGTAGGAGTAGCAGTGTTATCTGTGGTAATCCATGTTTCCGTCAGCGCCAAGAAGTCGAGGGACTGGAGGGTAGCATAGGCTGAGATGAACTCTGCCTTGTTGGCCGCAGACCGGCAGTTCCAGAGGCTGCCGGAGACCTGGAACTCCACGTGGGTCGTGCGCGCTGGGAACACCAGGTTAGAGTGGCAGCGGCCACGCGGAGTGAAGCGTTTGTATGGCCTGTGCAGAGGGGAGAGAACAGGGATAGACAGACACATAGTTGACAGGCTACAGATGAGGCTACGCTAATGCAAAGGAGATTGGAATGACAAGTGGACTACACGTCTCGAATGTTCAGAAAGTTAAGCTTACGTTGCAAAAATATTATTGACTAAAATGATTAAAATGATACAGTACTGCTGGATGGTGAAGTAGGCTAGCTAGCAGTGGCTGCGTTGTTGACTTTGTTTGAAAGTGTAGCTGGCTAGGTAACCTCGATAGTTTCAGTACTACACCTTATCGTGATACAAAGGCAACTATGTAGCTAGCTAACATAACACTAATCAAGACGTTCCTTTGTAATGTATTTAGTTTCTACAATGCTGCTCGTCGGTAATAGTTGGCTAGGTTTGGAAATGGCGTCGCGGGGGACGAAAATAGCTGGCCAGCTAACCTCGATAATTACTCTAAACTACACAATTATCAAACTATGACAAACTATGACAAAGACAACTTATTGACTAAAATGACTAAAATGATACAGTACTGCTGGCTGGTAAAGTAGGATAGCTAGCAGTGGCTGCGTTGTTGACTTTGTTTGAAAGTGTAGCTGGCTAGGTAACCTCGATAGTTTCAGTGCTACACCTTATGATACAAAGGCAACTATGTAGCTAGCTAACACTAGCTAACCTGGCTAGCTAACCTCGATAATTACTCTAAACTACACAATTATCTTAGCTACAAAGACAGCAAAGACAACTATGTAGCTAGCTAACACTACACTAATCAAATCGTTCCGTTGTAATGTATTAGTTTCTACAGTGCTGCTAGTCGGTAGTAGTTGGCTAGCTAGCTAGCAGTTGTTGACTAAGTAGGAGAACGGTGGCGCGGCGCGGCGGATGAAAATAGCTGGCTAGCTAACCTCGATAATTACTCTAAACTACACAATTATCTTTGATACAGCTAAGTAGCTAGCTAAAAAAATGCTCAGATCAAACAACTCAAACCGTTGTAATGTAATGAGATGTAATATTACCTGCGGAGCGGAGTGCAGCACGACTACTCGCTCCAAACCCTATGGGTACCCATAGAGAGTCAAAGTGCGGGGCACAGGTTAGTCACAGTGTTCTACAGGAGCACCATCGAGAGCAAACTGACGGGCTGCATCACAGCCTGGTATGGTAACTCCACCACCGCTGACCACAAGGCACTACAGAGGGTGGTACGCTCAGCCAAACACACCACTGGGTGCATACTGCCTGCCCTCCAGGATACCTACAACGCCAGGTGTCGCAAGAAGGCCAAGAAGATCATCAGGGACCTTGTACGAGCTCTCCCCGCTTCCATAATTTAGACGCTGGCAGTACAGGAGCAAAACCAATTGACTGGCCAATAGCTTGTACCCCCAGACCATCAGGCTGCTGAATAGCCACCACTAGTCAGCTACCTGCTCCCCCCCTCCTATGGACATTTCCCATCCCCCCTCAACTGACATTTACCCTGCCCCCACTCCATTGGACATTTATAATTGCCACAGTTGTCAATATGTATTATTATTTATATTCTTTATATTGTTTTATTTCACTTTGTCCTGCATTGTTGGAGCTCCGAGCTCATGAATTTCACTGTACCCTGTAATTACATCTGCAACCCTGTGCATGTGACTATTAAACTCTCTATTCTAATCTAATTAAATAGGTACATAGAGGCTAGCACTTTTTATCATTAAGGAATGATCACTCATACAGTAGTACAGGTGTGAAATGGTACAGCTATTGATGCACATGTTATCGAGAATATTTTGGAAACCTACAGGCTATAACTAAACACATTGAAATATCCTTTAAACAGGTAGACCTTTCAACGTTACTACAGTACAAGGATGTTGAGTTGTAAACAAGATACCGCACTACTATTTTTCCCCCTACCTCAGCCTTTCTGCCTTTCTCGTTGCAGGGATGTTGTCCCTCACAGTGTGTCAAATTTTCACCTACTGTTTCTACAGTACAAGGAATTTTGAAGTTTAAACAACACAGGGGATTACTCATTTGCAACCTACCTCAACTCTTCTGCCTCTCTAATGCTCTGCTGTTGTCCCTCACATCCTTCTCTCACACAGTGACTCAGCTCGCTGTTCCATTCCGCTTTTTCAGATGTGATGAATGAATGCCTCCGCCTCTGGTAAATTTCTACGTTTAAATAGGTCGCCTTGAACTCGGATGTGCCTCCGAAAAGTTGATTGGGGTAAAATTCCACAGTCAACAACCGAGAAATATGGCAGAGAGTCCTTCAGTGGTTGTATGTGTCAACATGAGATATGAAGGGAGAAGGAAGCAGCAGCAGGCCAGTGCAATAGGAACCTATGAAAGAGAGAGAGAGAGGTGCTGCTGGTAGATTGAAGCAGGGCGGCTTGGGGGAAATAAGCAATGGGTCTGAGGTTCCGTGAACCTGCCGGTACTTCATAATGAGACGTATTCCTAATTGTAGGATTGTACTGTAAATCAGAATCTATATCTGATAAAACATTGTGCTTGCATTAACACAATGAGGTAGGGTTGCATTTGGAAGGAACTGCGTAGATAGCAGGGTTTCATGGAATGTGGAAAATGCCCACTTGGATGTGGTGATCTGTTTTCACTTCACCTACATTTCTTTCAGCCTCCCTTGGCTTTATATATTATATATATATATATATATATATATATATACACTCTCTCTCTCTCTCTCTCTCTCTCTCTCTCTCTCTCTCTCTCTCCTCTCTCTCTCTCTCTCTCTCTCTCTCTCTCTCTCTCTCTCTCTCTCTCTCTCTCTCTCTCTCTCTCTCTCTCTCTCTCTCTCTCTCTCTCTCTCTCTCTCTCTCTCTCTCTCTCTCTCTCTCTCTCTCTCTCTCTCTCTCTCTCTCTCTCTCTCTCTCTCTCTCTCTCTCTCTCTCTCTCTCTCTCTCTCTCTCTCTCTCTCTCTCTCTCTCTCTCTCTCTCTCTCTCTCTCTCTCTCTCTCTCTCTCTCTCTCTCTCTCTCTCTCTCTCTCCTCTCCTCTCTCTCTCTCTCTCTCTCTCTCTCTCTCTCTCTCTCTCTCTCTCTCTCTCTCTCTCTCTCTCTCTCTCTCCTCAGAGACCTGCCATCACAAGGAGATAGTGAGAAAAAAAAAACAGTCGGTCCCCAAACACAAATGATGTTGTTTATTACATGGGAGCCCTGTCATCAGCACCAGCGGGTACTTTGCTTATGCAGCAAGGAGATATCCCTCTCATTCAGCCGCTGTGTAATTCTACAAACATCAAAGCTGCTTTCCTGGCATTCACATCCATCAGCAGGCATGCAATGAAATGGGAATTACCTCGACATGAAAAATTCCCTAATTTCTCAAAAAACAGAAGCAGCAGCAGGCTTGGAAGCACCCTGCCCACACCAAGAGAGCTGAGCGCAATGGGCAGGTTACTCACTTGACACATTGAGGCTATGATAAAAGCCTTAAGTTAAAATTGGGCTCTGGATGGAAGGAAATTGGTGTTTGAAATGCCAGAGGGACAGGATTCTTAATTTAGACTGTTAGTGACACATTTCCAAGTCAGAGATAGTGTAAGCATTATCCTGGCTTTCTGTTTAAGGAACCAAACCACACTTAGTTGTGACCTGAGGGTTATTGAGTTCATTGCTTCAATTGTAGGGGTAGGCCTACAGACTAAGTGACCCTGGATTGCTTCTTCATTGGTTGAAGTGTGTCAATGGAGGATAAGTGAAAAATTGAGTGACTCCTTGAGGGTAGAGTTCTAAGCGGATAACCATATACTGACACAGTACATTTTGAATCCCCAGGGATTAACATATTTTATCCTTCCAAATTACAAATACAGTGAGTTCCAAAAGTATTGGGACAGTGACACATTTTTTGTTGTTTTGGCTGGGTACTCCAGCAGTTTGCATTTGAAATGATACAATGACTGTGAGGTTACTGAACTAAACTTTAGGCTACTTTAATGCATATATAAGTGAATTTGTTCCAATACTTTTGGTCCCCTAGAATGGGGGGACTATGTACAAAAAGTACTGTAATTTCTAAACGGTTCACCCGATATGGATGAAGATACCCTCAAATTAAAGCTGACAGTCTGCACTTTAACCTCATAGTATAATTTTAAATCCAAAGTGCTGGAGTACAGAGCCAAAACAACACAATTTGTCACTGTCCCAATACTTTTGGAGCTCACTTTCTAAAACGTCCCTTTTAAACAAGAATCCGTCTAATCTTATTTTTCAGAGCTCAACTCCTCTGAGGACTATTTTGAAAGATTGCTGATGGTTTATGGTTCTCCCACATGCTATCCCACAGTGCTGAGTGTTAAATTCCCTGTCACACATACACACACATACACAGAGCTGTGTGTTAAATTTGCTGTCAGTGGCGTTTTAGTACGGTTATGCTAATTGGGCTGAGGGTTAGCGTAGTGGTGGTGTGGTGATGTGAGGGCTGCAGATTACGACACAGCAAGCCACTGTCAACACACTAAGCCATAATAAGGACCTCACCCTGGATCTGACTGAAGGAGGAGAGCACAGTCAGAGCAAGGCAATGTGTGGGTGGATGGGAGAAGAGAGGCAGGATTATAGAAACATGAATGTTCTTTCCTGTGGCAACCGAAAGAGCAACACAAGAACAGAGTTATTAGTAGGTAAGAGGAGGATGATTAATATATGCTTTAGCTAAACTGTGCCTCTTAATGTTTCAGTGCTTCATGCTTTGTGAAGCGCTTCCCCTCCAGTTTGGCAGGCATACATCAACATAAAAATGGATTGTATCGCTGTGCGTTGGCAGTGGCACATCCTACCAGTCATTAATGCTTGTGCTCCAGCATCACATGGGTCATGGAGGTTCAGTACTGGTAACCTCTAGGCCTATACAGCTAGCTATAGGGGAGAAATAAAGCAGATTTGCAGTTAATTTTCTGAGAATGGTCGTCTCTGCCAGGAAAATCTAAGGATGGTTCTTTCTAAACTCAAGTACTGTGTAGGCATGAGAAATTGTATAAGTGTACCTTGTGTTTCTGTATCTGCTTGTAGCTGCTGCCTGTAGAGGCTTTATCACATTCAGTTCGTAGTGGAAATGGTGTGTCAGTGCCAGGATTAGTGGGAGTTATGTAGCACATATTATTCTTGATTTGATATAGAATATTTTATCATATATATAAAAATCCATGTTCTATCTCTGTATTTATATTATTATGTTGCCATTCTAGTTGAGGCACCTGTTTTGGAGCTAGTGGAGTTAACTGTAGCAATGGGTGGCAGTAGGCAGGCAGGCTCCTCATCTTTAGTTCAGATGTGGGTATTTATAAACCGTCATTGAGGGAGACGGATGGTTCGTCCTCAGGTGGCTGAGCTCAACTACACTTTTTAGGGGGGTGTGGAGTGAGGAGTCGATGCCCCCTCCTCTCCCAAGCTGAGGGGGAGGCACAGGGCAGAAGCAGCCAGCTTGGCTGTTATTTTAGGTCTAGTGATTTGTGCTCCGCCTCAAGGGCTCTGGCCACCAGGCAGTCAGGCAAGGGCCTAGTACACTACAACACACACCATCCATCCAGCCACTTCGTCCCTCCCTCCCATTTTGTATTCATGACTTTGAGTGGATCTCTTGTTGTGAGGACAAATAGAATGCCGCAGGTGAGCTGTGTCTGTGTTTCGGCCACCGCAGGTGACAGGCTCCACAGCGGGCCGGTTGGGGGGTGGCAATAAGCATTCAGTCATCCGATCTGCCACTGGAGGCAGCGACCCAGACGCCACCTGGGCTGACTTAACCCATTTCTCATCTCACCTCCACTGAGCTCAGGGGAAATGGAGGGAGATGGAATCTGCTCTGCAGCAGTCAATGCCCCATCGTTGAATAGGAATTAAATATATGAATGCAACAGCTCTTTAGCCAGGGTTCTCAAACTTTCTTTTGCTGCTCAACTATGACATTCTGAAATGCACGTACATTTTGATGGTGTAACTTGTTACATATCAGGTTATTTGGTTAATTGATGATGCAGTCTACTTGCTTTTGGCAGGTCTTCCACTGAATAGGTTGAATTCAATCAATCAGTCAAATGTATTTATAAACTCTGCAGTTGTCACAAAGTGCTTATACAGAAACCGAGCCTAAAACCTCAAAGAGCAAGCAATGCAGAAGCACGGTGGCAAGGAAAAACTCCCTAGAAAGACAGAAATTAGGTAGGACTCAACATGGTAGAGATACAAACACAGCAAACAGAAGACATAGAAGGGACAGTATGTGGGTATGCGCGGGTGTATACAGTATATGGGGGAGTGTGGTTGTGATGGAAAATGGGGTATGTTTTTGTGATAGGAAAAGTGTGTTGAGTTAAGTGAGTGAAAAAATAAAATGGTTGCAAATGCCAGAGCCCATGTGTGTCTGCGAGCAGGAGTTGTGACAGAGAGAGTTTTCAATTTTGTCCAGATACGGGATATACATTTTTAACTAAATTTCAAATATTGTCTATTTATTTATTTTCCTATCATGATGGAACGGTCCCCTCAACACTATACCCTAGACACCCACCTGAGTGACCCACACACTAAGTTCTTAACTGTTTTATAGGCCTACAGCAAGTAGCCTATACGCAGCCAAGACAAAAACATAAAACGTGGTCAGAGACCCACTGAGCAGCACCACCCCTTCAAGAGTCAGAGCCTGCCTGGCAGGGTTGGTCCAATCAAAGTCAAAGCCCCCGGGTGGGTGAGCATAATATCCAAGGAATTTCTCAAAGCTGCTAATGAGAACCTTGTTCCTAGCCGGTGGGAATTCCAGTGGATACTCCCACCCAGGTAGTGGCAGTGCTGGCAACACTAGCTGCAGTAACCCATGGGTAGGGGTACACAATCGGACAATCAGAGAGTGAGCAAGTTATTGTGTCCCTGGCAGCCCAAAATAATCAAAAGGTCTGACTGCTCAGAGATGCTTGGGAAAATGATCACAACGGGGGTCCAGTGTGTGTTTCAGGGGAAAGGGGTGTATCTGAGCTCCATCAGCTAGGACTTGACATTGGTCAAGCAAATCTCCCCAATCTTGCTCAATTTGCATGCCTTCTCAAACAGCTACAACTCTATATGCATTCACGCATCGAGTCTTCTCTTGAGTTGGACTCGGGGATGGAAACTGTTGAACATTGGAAACTGTTGTTTGTGAGGGAAGGGTAGAGATAGTGTGTGTATGTATCCCACATCTGTTGCTAAGGGGTAATGATGTTAGTGACTGTATAGGATGAATTACAATAATTGTTTCCCAAAATAATAATTGCTTGACAAAAAATATAATTTTTGTAATGCCAGTCCTGGTTATAGGAAACAATCCTTCGTATGAAGTGCCTACATCAGAGATAAAAAAAACAGTGTTCTATATCTCTGCATTTATATTATTATGTTGCCATTCTAGTTGAGGCACCCGTTTTGGA
The DNA here is from genome assembly GCF_965601325.2 of Salmo salar. Taxonomy (NCBI): domain Eukaryota; kingdom Metazoa; phylum Chordata; class Actinopteri; order Salmoniformes; family Salmonidae; genus Salmo; species Salmo salar. The sequence continues at coordinate 110,930,914 of NC_138300.1, forward strand.
GCTACTGGAGTTAACTGTAGCAATGGGTGGCAGCAGGCAGGCTCCTCACCTTTAGTTCAGATGTGGGTATTTATAAACCGTCAATATCAATGTACAGCTATATGGACACTCAATCATCACTGTACTTTTTAATGGTAAGTTTGCAAACAAATATTATGAAAAATAGGATTGAAACTTTTATCTCATTATGGTAAATGGTTAAATAAAAATAGCTAGTTATAATTGTAACGGCTTAGCAGATAATAGTAAAAGACAATCAGTATTTACCTGGCTAAAAGAGAAAGAATATAATATCTTGTTCACAGGAAACTCATTCAACAATGAGCACGAAATGTATTTCTCCCATGGACAAAGAAACTCAAAAGGGGTGATGATAATAATTTAACAATAATTTTTATCCAAACGTGCAAATTGTCTAAACAGATCTGCAAGGTCGGATTATTTTAAATATGTTATTGGACCTTAAACATATTTGGCTTATTAATCTCTACGCTCCACATAATGATGATCCACTCTTCTTTGAAAATATATATAATCATTTATCAAGCCTACAAGCAATACAAGACTTTATTATTAGGGTGGGAGATTATAATACGTTTTTAAATACCTCAATGGATCGTAAAGGAAATCACATTACAAACTATTACCCTCATGCACTGAAGGAAATCATTAATATTATGGATATATTCGAACTAGTGGATATATGGAGGCTTAAATATCCTGACCTAGCGAGACATACATGGCGGAGGCTCAATCAAGCTAGTCGTCTTGACTACTTTCTTATGACATTCTCGTGGGAGTTAAAAGAGTGTTGATAGGGTACAGAATGCGGTCGGACTATCAAATAACTGGCATATACTTTAGTCATACAGAATTTCCACCTGGGCGAGGATATTGGAAATGTAATCAAAGCCTATTGGTTGACAACTTGTTTTTAACCAGGACAGAAGAATTTATAACTGATGTTTTCCAACACAACATATGTACAGCAGATCCCTTTTTGTGTGGGACACTTTTAAATGTGCCTTTAGAGGCCATGCAATTCAATACTCATCTTTAAAAGAAAAGCAATTTTGGTCAAAATGGTTCATATTAACAAAGGAAATAGAGGGACTAATGGTACAGATAGATAGTAATAAAAACTGTACCATATAGGTAAAGTTAGAGGAAAATCAAAAAGAACTGCAGGAACTTATTCCAGAAAGTGTAATATATTATAAAAAATAAAGCAACCTAGGAATATGGGAAAAAATGCACCACATAATGTTTTAATCTTCAACATAGAAAAGCTACCAAAAAGAATTTACTGAAACTTGTTACAAATGATGGAGTCACCCATGATTCACCAAACAATATTTTGAAAGAGGAAGCCTAGTACTTTAAGCATATGTTTTAGTTTCAAAATCCTTCATCTCCACTAATCGAAGTTAATTGACCATTACTGAAACAGGACCCAGGTGGTAAATATATAGATCCAGTCCATGAAAAAAATTGGAGGCCCCTTACACAAACATTCTATCAAAATGCATAGAATTAAAAATGTATTGTGGGATATTATTCATCCTAATCAGACAGTGTTTTACATGGACAATACATTGCAGATAATATAAGACAAGTACTGGAAACTAAAAAACCCTATGAAAAATCTGGGATACCAGGCCTGGTATTCATAGCTGACTTTGAAAAGGATTTTGATAAAGTACGACTGGAATTTATAAATAAATGCCTGGAATATTTCCATTTTGGAGAATCTCTTATACAATGGGTTAAAGTTATGTATAGTAACCATGAGTGTAATATAATAAGTATTAAACTGTCAAGAGGAGTAAAATGATGTTGTCCACTATTGGCATATCTATTTATTATGGACATCAAAATGGTAGTGATTAAAAGCAGATCCAACAATAATACCAAGGGGCTAGAAACGGCTTAAAAACAAAGGTGTCACTGTACACTGATGATTCATGTTATCTTTTAAACCCACGATTTGGATCCCTCCATAGCCTCATAGAGGCCATGATAATTGTTCTAACCTTTTTTCCTATTTTGTTGCCTTACGACCTGGAATTCAAATAGATTTTTTTGGGGTTTGTATCATTTGATTTTAACATCATGAATACCCCTTTGAAGATGCAAAATATTTTCTCTTGTGAAACAATAATAATAAGACCAAAAAAACTAAACATTTGAGCGTGCATAACTATTCACCCCCCCCTCCCCTCCCCCCAAAGTCAATACTTTGCAGAGACACCTTTTGCAGCAATTACAGCTGCAAGTCTCTTGGTGTATGTCTCTAAGCTTGGCATATCTAGCCACTGGGATTTTTGCCCATTCTTCAAGGAAAAACTGCTCCATCTCCTTCAAGTTGGATGGGTTCCGCTGGTGTACAGCAATCTTTAAGTCTTACCACAGATTCTCAATTGGATTGAGGTCTGGGCTTTGACTAGGCCATTCCAAGACATTTAAATGTTTCCCCTTAAACCACTCGAGTGTTGCTTTAGCAGTATGCGTAGGGTCATTGTCCAGCTGGAAGGTGAACCTCCTTCCTAGTCTCAAATCTCTGGAAGACAAACAGGTTTCGCTCAAGAATTTCCCTGTATTTAGCACCATCCATCATTCTGACCAGTTTCTCAGTCCCTGCCGATGAAAAACATGAGGTTCTCGGAGTGATGAGAGGTGTTGGGTTTGTGCCAGACGTAGCGTTTTCCTTGATGGCCAAAAAGCCACATTTTAGTCTCATCTGACCAGAGTACTTTCTTCCATATGTTTGCTTATTTTTTTCTTTAAGCAATGGCTTTTTTTCTGGACACTCTTCCGTAAAGCCCAGCTCTGTGGAGTGTACGGCTTAAAGTGGTCCTATGGACAGATACTCCAATCTCCGCTGTGGAGCTTTGCAGCTCATTCAGGGTTATCTTTGGTCTCTTTGTTGCCTCTCTGATTAATGCCCTCCTTGGCTGGTCCGTAAGTTTCCGTAAGTTTTGGTGGGCGGCCCTCTCTTGGCAGGTTTGTTGTGGTGCCATATTCTTTCAATTTTTTAATAATGGATTTAATGGTGCTCCTTGGAAAGTTCAAAGATTCTGATATTTTTTTATAACCCAACCCTGATCTGTACTTCTCCACAACTTTGTCCCTGACCTGTTTTGGAGAGCTCCTTGGTCTTCATAGTGCCGCTTGCTTAGTGGTGTTGCAGACTCTGGGGCTTTTCAGAACAGGTATATCTATATATATATATATATACATACTAAGATCATGTGAAAGATCATGTGACACTTAGGTTGCACACAGGTGGACTTTAACTAATTGTGACTTCTGAAGGTAATTGGTTGCACCAGATTGTATTTAGGGGCTTCATAGCAAAGGGGGTGAATACATATGCATATGCACGCTCCACTTTTAATTTTTATATATTTTTTTGAAACAAGTTACTTTTTTCATTTCACTTCACCAATTTGGACTATTTTGTGTATGTCCGTTACATGAAATCCAAATAAAAATCCATTTAAATTACAGGTTGTATACACCCCGCCAAGGCGGGTGAATACATTTGCAAGGCACTGTAGAGTGTTGGTCCCATGTTTCATGAGCTGAAATAAAAGATCCCCAAAATTTTCTATACGCACAAAAAGCTTATTTCTCTCAAATTTTGTGCAGATATTTTTATCCCTTTTAGTGTGCATTTCTCCTTATAATCCATTCACCTGCCAATATAATCCATCCACCTGACAACTGACATATCGTGATGGACCATTTTATGTTTGTGCTTTCTAGTAACCAATTTCAGTGTTCTATTTTTGTGCTTTTCTAATAACCAATTTCTGTGTTCATGCTAGTGACTGATCGAATGAATCCTCACTATCAGTATCTGCTATTTGTCAGTACGCCCAGACCCTTGTTTTGATAATGAATGATATCTTAGTTTTAAGGTATCAGCTTAGAGAGAAGTAGCCTTGTGAAGTATTGGTCTGTCACATGCATGACCCAGCATTGGTCGGTCACATGAATGAAGCAAACGGTAATGATGAATTAATTATGAATGATGAATTAGCTAAATAATGCAAATATAACTTGTCTGTATATAAGAGATCTAACGGGACTTCCCCATTAGAGCTTCTGATCGATATGTGTACTTGGTGCATTGAGTTGGTTGGAACCTCACCAGCCCGCTGATAATAAAGAACGATTAATTAAAGATTGACTTTGAGTGTCCCTGTGTAGAATTTCCACAACAATGTCAAGAAGTTGAAAAACAGCATGATCATTACACAAGTGCACCTTGTGCTGGGGACAATAAAAGTCCATTCAAATGAAATGTTTTGTCACACAACACAATGTATAAGAATATTTTGAAGATAAATACACAACGCAGAAGATGAGAGGACTAAACACTAGAGTACTAATGGTCAATAGGGAATTGTCAATGTAAATAGGAGTTGGGTTTCAGTTCAACAGCTGTTTAGAATCTGTGGAATGTCACTCCCGAACTCAGAACTTTGTGCGCTTGTAAGGTCTGTCGTCAGGAATGGACCAAGGCGCAGCGGGAATGTGGATACTCATATTTTTTTTATAAAAACACGCAAAGCATCCACAGGGAAAAACAATAAACAATACTCACGACGACAGGAACAGTTTTGCAGGCACACAAAACACAGTGAAAAAACAACTACCCACAACCCCAAAGAAAAACACACACCTGTTTATAGGACTCCCAATCAGAGGCAACTAGAACCACCTGCCTCCAATTGAGAGTCCAACAAACCAATCTACACATAACAAAAACTTCTGCCACGTCCTGACCAAAACTAATACAATTGCTCCCTCTGCTGGTCAGGACATGACAACGCTATGTCCTGTAAATTGAATCTGGAGTAGGATAATTGTTATTTGGCCATTGGCCCAGTTGTACTGCAAGGACCTCTGATTGGTCAACCCAAGGCTCGGGTGAGGGGCTATACATGGGATCCCGTCCCTTTGTTCTATAGAGAAAAGCTGAGGACAGGGGAGACTGAACATCTACAGTTGAAGTCAGAAGTTTACATACACTTAGGTTGGAGTCATTAAAACCCGTTTTTCAACCACTCCACAAATTTCTTGTTAATTAACCTCTTACATCTAGACGTTCCGCTAGCGGAACACCTGCTCCAATATCCAATGATAGGCATGACGCGAATTACAAATTCCTCAAAAATACAAAAACTTCAATTTTTCAAACATATGACTATTTTACAGCATTTTAAAGACAAGACTCTCCTTTATCTAACCACACTGTCCGATTTCAAAAAGGCTTTACAGCGAAAGCAAAACATTAGATTATGTCAGCAGAGTACCCAGCCAGAAATAATCAGACACCCATTTTTCAAGCTAGCATATAATGTCACAAAAAACAAAACCACAGCTAAATGCAGCACTAACCTTTGATGATCTTCATCAGATGACACACCTAAGACATTATGTTATACAATACATGCATGTTTTGTTCAATCAAGTTCATATTTATATCAAAAAACAGCTTTTTACATTAGCATGTGACATTCAGAACTAGCATACCCCCCCCCCGCAAACCTCCGGTGAATTTACTAAATTACTCACGATAAACGTTCACAAAAAACATAACAATTATTTAAAGAATTATAGATACAGAACTCCTCTATGCACTCGCTATGTTCGATTTTAAAATAGCTTTTCGGTGAAAGCACATTTTGCAATATTCTCAGTAGATAGCCCAGCCACCACGGCTAGCTATTTAGACACCCACCAAGTTTAGCCCTGACCAAACTCCGATTTACTATTAGAAAAGTTTGATTACCTTTGGTGTTCTTTGTCAGAATGCACTCCCAGGACTGCTACTTCAATAACAAATGTTGGTTTGGTTCAAAATAATCCATAGTTATATCCAAATAGCTGCGTTTTGTTCGTGCGTTCAAGACACTATCCGAAGTGTAAATAAGGGTCACGCGCACGACGCATTTCGTGACAAAACATTTCTAAATATTCCATTACCGTACTTCGAAGCATGTCAACCGCTGTTTAAAATCAATTTTTATGCCATTTTTCTCGTAAAAAAGCGATAATATTCCGACCGGGAAAGCGTGTTTACGTACAAAAGAGAGAGAAAATAAAAGCATGGGATCCCCTCGTGCACGAGCCTGAGTCTCATAGTACTGTGACTGGCCACTATCCAAACGCGCTAATGTTTTTCAGCCAGGGGCTGCCTCGATATCATTCAGCTTCTTGCCACCTTCTGAGAGCCCATGGGAGCCGTACGAAGTGTTACGTAACAGCAGAGATCCCCTGTATTGGATAGAGATAATCAAGAAGGCCAAGAAATGGTCAGACAGGGTACTTCCTGTACAGAATCTTCTCAGGTTTTGGCCTGCCAAATGAGTTCTGTTATACTCACAGTCAGCATTCAAACAGTTTTAGAAACATTGGAGTGTTTTCTATCCAAAGCTAATAATTATAAGCATATTCTAGTTTCTGGGCAGGAGTAATAATCAGATTAAATTGGGTACGTTTTTTTATCCGGCCGTGAAAATACTGCCCCCTAGCCATAACAGGTTAACTATGGTTTTGGCAAGTAGGTTACGACATCTACTTTGTGCATGACACAAGTCATTTTTCCAACAATTGTTTACAGACAGATTATTTTATTTATAATTCACTGTATCACAATTCCAGTGCGTCAGAAGCTTCCATACAATAAGTTGACTGTGGCTTCAAACAGCTTGGAAAATTCCAGAAAATGATGTCATGGCTTTAGAAGCTTCTGATAGGCTAATTGACAGTCAATTGGAGGTGTACCTGTGGATGTATTTCAAGGCCTACCTTCAAACTCAGTGCCTCTTTGCTTGACATCCTGGGAAAATCAAAAGAAATCAGCCAAGACCTCAGGGGAAAAAATTGTAGACCTCCACAAGTCTGGATCATCCTTGGGAGCAATTTCCAAATGCCTGAAGGTACCACGTTCATCTGTACAAACAAGTATAAACACCATGGGACCACGCAGCCGTCATACCGCTCAGAGGGATACGCGTTCTGTCTCCTAGAGATGAACGTACTTTGGTGCAAAAAGTGCAAATCAATCCCAGAACAACAGCAAAGGACCCTGTGAAGATGCTGGAGGAAACAGGTACAAAAGTATCTATATCCACAGTAAAACGAGTCCTATATCGACATAACCTGAAAGGCCGCTCAGCAAGGAAGAAGCCACTGCTCCAAAACGGCAATAAAAAAGCCAGACTACGGTTTGCAAATGCACATGGGACCAAGATCATACTTTTTGGAGAAATGTCCTCTGGTCTGATGAAACAAAAAAATAACTGTTTTGCCATAATGGAGGAAAAAGGGGGACGCTTGCAAGCCGAAGAACACCATCCCAACCGTGAATCACGGGGCAGCATCATGTTGTGGGGTTGCTTTGCTGCAGGAGGGACTGGTGCACTTCACAAAATAAATGGCATCACGAGGAAGGAAAATTATGTGGATATATTAAAGCAACATCAAGACATCAGTCAGGAAATTAAAGCTTGCTCACAAATGGGTCTTCCAAATGGACAATGACCCCAAGCATACTTCCAAAGTTGTGGCAAAATGGTTTAAGGACAACAAAGTAAAGTTATTGGAGTGGCCATCAGACGCCCTGACCTCAATCCTATAGAAAAATTGTGGGCAGAACTGAAAAAGCATGTGCGAGCAAGGAGGCCTACAAACCTGACTCAGATACACCAGCTCTGTCAGAAGGAATGGGCCAAAATTCACCCAACTTATTGTGGGAAGCTTGTGGAAGGCTACCCAAAACATTTGACCCTAGTTAAGCAATTTAAAGGCAATGCTACCAAATACTAGTTGACTGTATGTAAACTTCTGACCACTGGGAATGTGATGAAAGAAATAAAAGCTGAAATAAATCATTCTCAACTCTTATTCTGACATTTCACATTCTTAAAATAAAGTGGTGATCCTAACTGACCTAAGACAGGGAATCTTTACTAGGATTAAATACAGGAATTGTGAAAAACTGAGTTTAAATGTATTTGGCTAAGGTGTATCTAAACTTCTGATTTCAACTGTCCCTCCCAGCATAACATCTATGATTTGTCCTTCTCAAATAAACAATTTTTTCTCCCCCTGATTTGCTTTGGAGTTTTTGTTATTGATGAATAACATCAACTGCAAACAAATGTCTCAAGTTTTGAAGGAGCGTGCAATTGGCATGCTGATTGCAGGAATGTCCACCAGAGCTCTTGCCAGAGAAGGTTGTTTTAGAGACTTTGGCAGTACGTCTACCTGGCCTCGCATCCGCAGACCACGTGTATGGCATCATGTGGGTCGAGCAGTTTGCTGATGTCAATGTTCTGAACAGAGTGCCCCATGGAAGAGGTGGGGTTAGTATGGGCAGGCATAAGTTACAGACAACAAACACAATTGCATTTTATCTATGGCAATTTGAATGCACAGGGATAACGTGACGAGATCCTGAGGCCCACGGTCGTGCCATTAATCTGCCGCCATCACCTCATGTTTCAGCATGATAATGAACGGCTCCATGTCACACAATTCCTTGAAGCTGAAAATGTCCCAGTTCTTCCATGGCCTGTATACTGACCAAACATGTCACTCATTGGATGCTCTGGATTGATGTGCACGACAGCGTGCTCCAGTTCCTATCAATTTCCAGCATCCTGGAGTGACACAACATTCCATAGGCCACAATCAACAGCCTGATCAACTCTATGTGAAGGAGATGCTGCATTAGTCAAATGGTGGTCACGCCAGATACTGACTGTTTTTCTGATCCACGCCCCTACCTTTTTTCCAAAAGTATCTGTGACCAACATATGCATATCTCTATTCCCAGTCATGTGAAATCCATAGAATGGGGCCTAATTTATTTAAAATCTTTTTTCAGCAGAATTTCTGGACAAAAGTTTTCAGATTACGAAGATCGAAAAAGGCAGCTCTTAAAATATTTTTGATGTGTTCGTCAAAAGAAAAATCAGGGTCCAGAGCAACGCCAAGGTCCTTCACAGTTTTGAGACGACTCGAGATTCATTGAGACCATCGAGATTCACTGTCAGATCGACAGATCTCTGTTTCTTGGGACCTAGAACTAGCATCTGTTTAAAAGTAAAATATTTGCCGCCATCCACTTCCTTATGTCTGAAACAGGCTTCCAGGGTAAGCAATTTTGGAGCTTCAACATTTACATTTACATTTAAGACATTTAGCAGACGCTCTTATCCAGAGCGACTTACAAATTGGTGCATTCACCTTAATATCCAGTGGAACAACCACTTTACAATAGTGCATCTAAATCGTTTAAGGGGGGGGGGGGGGGGTTAGAAGGATTACTTTATCCTATCCCAGGTATTCCTTAAAGAGGTGGGGTTTCAGGTGTCTCCGGAAGGTGGTGATTGACTCCGCTGTCCTGGCGTCGTGAGGGAGCTTGTTCCACCATTGGGGTGCCAGAGCAGCGAACAGTTTTGACTGGGCTGAGCGGGAACTGTGCTTCCTCAGAGGTAGGGAGGCGAGCAGGCCAGAGGTGGATGAACGCAGTGCCCTTGTTTGGGTGTAGGGCCTGATCAGAGCCTGAAGGTACGGAGGTGCCGTTCCCCTCACAGCTCCGTAGGCAAGCACCATGGTCTTGTAGCGGATGCGAGCTTCAACTGGAAGCCAGTGGAGAGAGCGGAGGAGCGGGGTGACGTGAGAGAACTTGGGAAGGTTGAACACCAGGCGGGCTGCGGCGTTCTGGATGAGTTGTAGGGGTTTAGTGGCACAGGCAGGGAGCCCAGCCAACAGCGAGTTGCAGTAATCCAGGCGGGAGATGACAAGTGCCTGGATTAGGACCTGCGCCGCTTCCTGTGTGAGGCAGGGTCGTACTCTGCGAATGTTGTAGAGCATGAACCTACAGGATCGGGTCACCGCCTTGATGTTAGTGGAGAACGACAGGGTGTTGTCCAGGGTCACGCCGAGGCTCTTAGCACTCTGGGAGGAGGACACAAGGGAGTTGTCAACCGTGATGGCGAGATCATGGAACGGGCAGTCCTTCCCCGGGAGGAAGAGCAGCTCCGTCTTGCCGAGGTTCAGCTTGAGGTGGTGATCCGTCATCCACACTGATATGTCTGCCAGACATGCAGAGATGCGATACGCCACCTGGTTGTCAGAAGGGGGAAAGGAGAAGATTAATTGTGTGTCGTCTGCATAGCAATGATAGGAGAGACCATGTGAGGATATGACAGAGCCAAGAGACTTGGTGTATAGCGAGAATAGGAGAGGGCCTAGAACAGAGCCCTGGGGGACACCAGTGGTGAGAGCACGTGGTGCGGAGACAGATTCTCGCCACGCCACCTGGTAGGAGCGTCCTGTCAGGTAGGACGCAATCCAAGCGTGGGCCGCGCCGGAGATGCCCAGCTCGGAGAGGGTGGAGAGGAGGATCTGATGGTTCACAGTATCAAAGGCAGCAGATAGGTCTAGAAGGATGAGAGCAGAGGAGAGAGAGTTAGCTTTAGCAGTGCGGAGAGCTTCCGTGACACAGAGAAGAGCAGTCTCAGTTGAATGACCAGTCTTGAAACCTGACTGATTAGGATCAAGAAGGTCATTCTGAGAGAGATAGCAAGAGAGCTGGCCAAGGACGGCACGTTCAAGAGTTTTGGAGAGAAAAGAAAGAAGGGATACTGGTCTGTAGTTGTTGACATCGGAGCGATCGAGTGTAGGTTTTTTCAGAAGGGGTGCAACTCTCGCTCTCTTGAAGACGGAAGGGACGTAGCCAGCCGTCAAGGATGAGTTGATGAGCGAGGTGAGGTAGGGGAGAAGGTCTCCGGAAATGGTCTGGAGAAGAGAGGAGGGGATAGGGTCAAGTGGGCAGGATGTTGGGCGGCCGGCCGTCATAAGACGCGAGATTTCATCTGGAGAGAGAGGGGAGAAAGAGGTCAGAGCACAGGGTAGGGCAGTGTGAGCAGGACCAGCGGTGTCGTTTGACTTAGCAAACGAGGATCGGATGTCGTCAACCTTCTTTTCAAACCTTCTTTCATCAAAATGTACAGCTGTGTGTCTGCATAGCAGTGAAAGTTGAGTGTTTCTGAATGACATCACCAAGAGGTAGCGTACAGTATATAGTGAAAACAAGTGGTCCTAGAACCTTAGGAAGACTCAAAACTTACCATTGATTTGTCAGAGGGCAAACTGTCCATTGATGAACTGTTCTTTCCGACAAATAAGATCTAAACCAGGCAAGATCTTGTCCGTGTAGACCACTTCCGGTTTCCAATCTCTCCAAAAAAATGTGGTGATCAATGGTGTTGAATGCTGCACTAAGGTCTAGGAGCACAGATGGAGAATCTTGGTCTGATGCCATTAAAAGGTAATTTACCACCTTCACGAGTGAGGTCTCAGTACTATGATGGGGTATAAAACCAAACAGGAGCGTTTTGTATACATGTGTCTTCAGGAAGGCAGTGAGTTGCTGAGCAACAGCTTTAAAATAAAAAAGATATACAGTAGGCGTATTAGCTTTTTTGTTCACATTTTCCGGGGAAAGATCTAGCGTTTTGTAGAGAGGCTTTATTACTGCTACTTTTAGTGAGTTTGGTACACATCCGGAGGATAGGGAGCCGTTTATGTTACACATAAGCGGGCCAAGCACAAACTAGCTTTTTTTCAGTAATTGTTACACACGCCTCACGGTAGAGGGAACGCAACACCCGCTACAACTCAACTCCCTGTGGAGTGAAAGAGGGATTGGTATGGGATTGTAGGTGACCTGGACGGAACCAAAGCAAAGAAAGTAAAAGAGCCCCCCCCCCCTCCTACCTACCCAACCACTACTTACTTATTCTTAACGCCACCCAAAATACAGGGGGGCGGTTCACCCAGGTCTTATCTAGTGTGCATAGACAGAGTACATACAGGTATATGTATGCCTGCAGGCCTCTTGCCTAAGCACTCCAAAGGCGCCTTCCCCTTCCCCCTTGGGAACAAATTAAACAGAATAATACAAACTTAAAGTGAACAAGTTCAATAATCAAAAACCCTGAGTCCTATTGGCACACACATACCTTAGAAGTAGCGGCTACCAAAATACTTTCAACAAACACTGTCTCTGCGCAACAACCAACACAGGACATCCAAGAAGCTCTCTCTCCTAACAAAGGACCACTGGCTTTTATCCAGCTGCAGAAGGAGTTTGTAATTTCCGACAGCCGTATCCCCTAACGAGAGGGCGGGATCAGAGCTCCAATCTGCAATGGGGCCGACCAATCAGCTGCTTGGGGGAATCCCGGAAGCCATTTCCTGAAATACACATATGCATATACACAAACCCACAACATAGAAACTGGGGAACGTAACAGTAATATAGTTGGAATAAGGTCCAGTAGACAGCTGGAAGGTTTAGAGTCCATGACTATTTTAGTGAATGTGTCGAGAGATACAGGATAAAAAAACTTGAGTGTGTCCATTGATCCGAGGTCCTGGCAGTTCTGTGCAGACTCAGGACAACTGAGTTTTGGAGAAATACGATTATTCAAAGAAGAGTCCATAATTTGTTTTTTAATAATCATTGTCTTTTTGTTGAAGAAGTTCATGAATCATCACTGCTGAAGTGAAGGCCATCCTCACTTGGGGAATGCTGCTTTTAAGTTAGCTTTGCGAAGGTTAAAAAAAATATTTGACTCAATCAAGTTGGAATAGTAGGCTGATCAAGCAGCAGTGAGGGATTTTCAAAATTGCATGGTACTGTCTTTCCAAGCTAGTCAAAAAACGTCTAATTTGGTGGAGCACCATTTCAGTTCCAATTTTCTGGAAGCTTGCTTCAGGGCTCTGATAGTTTCTGTATACCTAAGGGAGCTAGTCTATTGTTGGGGGGGAGGGTTTAGTGGTGCAACTGCATCTAGGGTATTACGCAAGGTTAAGTTTACATCCTCGGTTAGATGGTTAAGATATTTTTATACTCCATCCTTAGGTAGATGGAGTCTGGAAGAGCATCTAGGAATCTTTGGGTTGTACCAGAATTTATAGCACGGCTTTTGATAAGCCTTGTTTGGGGTGTAAAGCAAATGATTTGTTGCAATTGCAAATGTAATAAGATGATGGTTCGATAGTCCAGGATTATGATGAAAAACATTTAGATCCACAATATCTATTCCACGGGACAAAACTAGATGCATTGTGACAATGCGTAGGTCCCGAGACATGTTGGACAAACCCACTGAGTCGATGATGGCTCCGAAAGCCTTGGGTTGGGTCTGTGGACTTCTCCATGTGAATATGAAAGTTTCCAAACATTTGAATATTATCTGCCATGACTACGAGGTCTGATAGGAATTACAGAAACTCAGTCAGGAACACTGTATATGGCCTTTAAACATTAGCTATAAAAAGTGATTAAGTACTGTAGACTGCATAGATTTCATGACTAGAACCTCAAAATTGAAATTTGCAGGATGCGTGGGGGATATGGTCACTAGTGTAAACAGGAGTCGAGGCCTCATTTAGCGCAGTAAATGAATCAGGCTTAAGATATGTTTCAGTCAGGCCAATCACTTCAAATGTATGTAATTATGTTCAGTGATTAGTTCATAGCCTGTGACTGCTTTGGAAGTGAGGGATCTAACATTAAGTAGTCCTATTTTGAGATGTGAGGTATTATCACAATCTCTTTCAATAATGCAAGGAATGGAGGAGGTCTTTATTCCAGTGAGATTGCTAAGGCAAACACCGCCATGTTTAGTTTTGCCCGACCTAGATCAAAGAACAGACACGGTCTCAATGGGGAAAACTGAGCTGATTACTCTGACTGTTCCAGGGGCAGACTCCACTAAGCTGGCATGCTGTAAACAGCCTGCTGCCTGGCCTTCACCCTGTCTCATTATGGAGCTAGAGGAGTTCAAATCAAATCAAACTTTATTTGTCACATGCTCCGAATAGAAGTGCAGACTTTACCGTGAAATGCTTACTTACAAGCCCTTAACCAACAGTGCAGTTCAAGAAGAAGAAAATATTTACCAAGTAGACAAAAAATAAAAAGTAATAATAAAAAGTAACACAATAAGAATAACAATAACAAGGCTATATGCAGGGGGCACCAGTACCGAGTCAGTGTGCGGCGGTACAGGCTAGTTGAAGTAATCTATACATGTAGGTGGGGGCTAAGTGACTATGCATAGGTAACAAACAACCAGCGAGTAGCAGCAGTTTACAAAAGGGAGGGGGGGTCAATGTAAATTGTCTGGTGCCGATTTTATGAATTGTTCAGCAGTCTTATGGCTTGGGGGTAGAAGCTGTTGAGGAGCCTTTTGGTCCTAGACTTGGCGCTCCGGTACTGCTTGCCGTGCGGTAGCAGAGAAAACAGTCTATAAGGTGACTGGAGTGACAGGGTGACTAGAGTCTCTGACAATTTTATGGGCTTTCTTCTGACACTGTCTATTATATAGCGACAGGTAGCCTAGTGGTTAGAGTGTTGGGCCAGTAACCGAAAGGTTGCTAAATTGAATCCCTGAGCTGACAAGGTAAAAATCTGTTGTTCTACCCCGAACAAGGCAGTTAACCCACCGTTCCTAGGCTGTCATTGTAAATAAGAATGTGTTTTTAACTGACTTGCCTAGTTAAACAAAGGTTAAATAAATAATGAAAAATATAGGTCCTGGATGGCAGGAAGCTTGGCCACAGTGATGTACTGGGCCGTTCGCACTGAGCTTTACGCTCAGATGCCGAGCAGTTGCCATACCAGGCGGTGATGCAACCGGTAGAACCTTTTGAGGATCTGGTTACCCATGCCAAGTCTTTTCGGTCTCCTGAGGGGGAAAAGGTTTTGTCATGCCCTCTTCACGACTGTCTTGGTGTGTTTGGACCATGATAGTTTGTTGTTGATGTGGACACCAAGGAACTTGAAACTCTCGACCCGCTCCACTTCAGCCCCATTGATGTTAATGGGGGCCTGTTCGGCCCGCCTTTTCCTGTAGTCTACGATCAGCTCCTTCGTCTTGCTCACATTGAGGGAGAGGTTGTTGTCCTGGTACCACACTGCCAGTTCTCTGACCTCCTCCCTATAGGCCGTCTCATCGTTGTCGGTGATCAGGCCTACAATTGTTCTGTCATCAGCAAACTTAATGATGGTGTTAGAGCCCTGTCTTTGTTGATATATAAGAGGAGTGCAGTCTATATAAGAGGATAGAGTCCGTCACTCCTCAGCAGGCCAGCCGTGGTCCTGTTTGTGGGTGGGTCCCAGAAAGAGCACCAATAATCTACAAATTCATTATTTTTGGAGGGGCAGAAAACAGTTTTCAACTAGCGATTGAGTTTTGTGAGTTTGCTGTAGAGCTTGTCACTCCCCCAAACAGGGAGGGGGCCAGAGACAATTACTTGATACCGACACATCTTTCAAGCAAAGTTACACACTGAAGCTATGACCTCTGACTGTTTCATCCTAATATTGTTGGTGCCAACGTGGATAAAAATATCCCTATACGCTATATACTCACCAGTTTTAGCCTCAGTCAGCACCATCTTCAGATTAGTCTTTACGTCGATAGCCCTGCCCCCTGGTAAACAATATATGATCACTGGATGATTCTTTTTAAGTCTAATATTGTTGGTAATTACCCTCTTTAGGCTAGGGGGCAGTATTTTCACGTTGGGATGAAAATGCTTGCCCAGAGTAAACTGCCTGCTACTCAGGCCCAAAAGCTAGGATATGCATATCATTAGTGGATTTGGATAGAAAACACTCTGAAGTTTCTAAACCTGTTTGAATGATGTCTGTGAGTATAACAGAACTGATATGGCAGGTGAAAACCTGAGAAAGATCCAACCAGGAAGTGGGAAATCTGAGGTTTGTAGTTTTTCATGTGATTGCCTATCCAATATACAGTGTAAATGGGGTCATATTGCACTTCCTAAGGCTTCCACTAGATGTCAACAGTCTTTAGAACGTTGTTTCAGGCTTCTACTGTGAAGGGGGAGAGAATAAGAGCTGTTTGAATCAGGGGTCTGGCAGAATGCCATGAGCTAAGTCTCGCGCGCGGCCGTGAGCGCGAGCTGCGTTCCCTTTCATTTCTAAAGACAAAGGAATTGTCCGGTTGGAATATTATTGAAGGTTTATGATAAAAACAACCTAAAGATTGATTCTATACATCGTTTGACATGTTTCTACAAACTGTAGTGGAACTTTTTTGACTTTTCGTCTGGACTTGGTGCCTGCGCCTTGTGTATTTGGATTAGTGAACTGAACGCGCGAACAAAAAGGAGGTATTTGGACATAAAGATGAACTTTTTCGAACAAAATGAACATTTATTGTGGAACTGGGATTCCTGGGAGTGCATTCCGATGAAGATCATCAAAGGTAAGTGAATATTTATAACGCTATTTCTGACTTTTACTGACTCCACAACATGGCTTGTTTTGGTGGCTGAGCGCTGTACTCAGATTATTGCATGGTGTGCTTTTGCCGTAAAGCTTTTTTGAAATCTGACACAGCGGTTGCATTAACTTCTATGGGCTACGTGGGATGCTAGCGTCCCACCTGCGGGACACAGCCAGTGAAATATCAGGGCGGCAAATTCAAAACAACAAAATGTCATAATTCAAATTTCTCAAATATACAACTATTTTACACCATTTTAAATATACACCTCTCCTTAATGCAACCACATTGTCCGATTTCAAAAAGGCTTTACGGCGAAAGCATAAAGTTAGATTATGTTAGGACAGTGCCAACACAAGAAAAACCACACAGCCATTTTCCAAGCAGGAGAGGGGTCACAAAAACCAGAAATACAGCTAAAATTAAGCACTAACCTTTGACGATCTTCATCAGATGACACTCCGAGGACTCAATGTTACACAATACATGTATGTTTTGTTCGATAAAGTTCATATTTATATCCAAAAACCCCATTTTACATTGGCGCATGATGTTCAGAAAATATTTTGCCTTCAAAACCTCCAGTGAATGAGCACAACAATTTACAAAAATACTCATCATAAACGTTGATAAAATATTAAACTATTATTCAAAGAATTATAGATAAACATCTCCTTAATGCAACCGCTGTGACAGATTTCAAAAAAGCTTCACGGGGAAAGCACACTTTGCAATAATCTGAGTACGGCGCTCAGAAAAATACATCAGGCAATACAGATACCCGCCATTTTGGAGTCATCTAAAATCATAAATAGCATTATAAATATTCACTTACCTTTGATGATCTTCATCAGAAGGCACTTCCAGGAATCCCAGGTCCACAATAAATGTTGTTTTGTTCGATAAAGTCCATAATTTATGTCCAAATACCTCCTTGTTGATTGCGCGTTCTGTAAGCTACTCCAAATGTACGAAGCGCACCAAACTTTTCTAGACGAAAAGTTAAAAAATGTAATATTTACATTCGTAGAAACATGTCAAACGTTGTATAGCATCAATCTTTAGGGCCTTTTTAACATAAAACTTCAATAATATTCCAACCGGACGATTCCAATGTCTTGAAAAACGTTATGGAATACAGCTACCTCATCAGGTGAAGCGTGCCAATGAACTCATGTCATTTTCTGAGTCACCAACTTCCCGGCCTTCTTGTTCACTCTCTGTTTACTGCAAAAGCCTGAAACAAGGTTCTAAAGACTGTTGACATCTAGTGGAAGCCTTAGGGAGTGCAAAATGAACCCTAAGTCACTGTGTGTTAGATAGGCAATGACTTGAAAAGACTATAAGCATCAGATTTCCCACTTCCTGGTTGGATGTTTCACAGGTTTTTGCCTGTCATATGAGTTCTGTTATACTTACAGACATCCTTCAAACAGTTTTAGAAACTTCAGAGTGTTTTCTATCCAAATCTACTAATAATATGCACATATTTGACTCTGGGCCCGAGTATTAGGCAGTTGACTCTGGGCACGCTTTTCATCAGAAATGGAAAATACTGCCCCCTATATCTTAAAAAGTTAAGGAGAAGTTTATCTTTAATACTATGCATAACACTTGTATCTTTCATCAAAGTTGATGATGAGTATTTCTGTAAATTGATGTGGCTCTCTGCAAATTCGCTGTTCGATGTTTTCGAGGCACAACATTACTGAACGTAACGCACCAATGTAAACTGAGATTTTTGGATATAAATATGAACTTTATCGAACAAAACATACATGTATTGTGTAACATGAAGTCCTATGAGTGCCATCTGATGAAGATCATAAAAGGTTAGTGATTCATTTTATCTCTATTTCTGCTTTTTGTGACTCCTCTCTTTGGCTGGAAAATGGCTGTATGTTTTTTTGTGACTAGGCGCTGACCTAACATAATCGTTTGGTTTGCTTTTGCTGTAAACCCTTTTTGAAATCTGACACGATGGCTAGATTAACAAGAAGTTAAGCTTAAATTTGGTGTATTGCACTTGTGAATGTATGAAAGTAAAAAATATTTCAAATAATTTTTGGGGAATTTCACGCTCTGCCATTTCACCGGATATTGTCTAGCCATAACAGGAGTTGCCAATGACTATGGTTTTCAATTTGTCAGAGATAACGGTGGGAGGCTCAGCAGCTCAGACCCCATAATGTGTGGAGGAGAGACCTGAGAAGGCTCTGACTCCAACTCTTTTCTTAGTGGGGAAAACTGGTTGAACGTTTCTATCGGCTGAATGAATGATACCGGTTGAGAATGCCGACAGCATTTCTTTCCAGAAGCTGTCAGAAAATGTTCCTGCTGCGGGTACTGTGCAGGGGATTAACACTACTACCTGTACTTACTGGTGGCATAGGCACCGTTTCATCCTTTCCTACACTTTCTTTCACCTTTTTTTAACTAGGTAGGCTAGTTGAGAGCAAGTTCCCATTTACAACTGCGACCTGGCCAAGATAAAGCAAAGCAGTGCGATACAAACAACACAGAGTTACACATGGAATAAACAAAACATACTGTCAATAACACAATAGAAAAAGTATATATACAGTCTGTGCAAATGAGGTAATATAAGGGAGGTAAGGCAATAAATAGGCCATGGTGGTGAAATAATTACAATTTAGCAATTAAACACTGGAGTGATAGAGACTGTAGTGATAGATGTGCAGAAGAGTAATGTGCAAGTAGAGATACTGGGGTGCAAAAAAGGAGCAAAAAAAATAAATAACAGTATGGTGATGAGGCAGTTGGATGGGCTATTTACAAATGGGCTATGTACAAGTGCAGTGATCTGTGAACTGTTCTGACAGCTGGTGCTTAAAGTTAGTGAGGGAGATATGAGTCTTCAGCTTCAGTGATTTTTGCAATTCGTTCCAGTTATTGGTAGCAGAGAACTGGAAGGAAAGGCAGCCAAAGGAGAAATTGGCTTTAGGGGTGACTAGTGAAATATACCTGCTGGAGCGCGTGCTACGGGTGGGTGCTGCTATGGTGACCAGTGAGCTGAGATAAGGCGGGTCTTTACCTAGCAAAGACTTATTGATGACCTGGAGCCAGAAATAGGAAGCCGATTCTTGATTTAATTTTGGATTGGAGATGCTTAATGTGAGTCTGGAAGGAGATTTTACAGTCTAACCAGACAACTAGGTATTTGTAGATGTCCACATATTCTAAGTCAGAACCGTCCAGAGTAGTGATGCTAGTCGGACGGGCGGGCAGGTGCTGGTAGCAATCGGTTGAAGAGCATGCATTTAGTTTTACTTGCATTTAAGAGCGGTTGGAGGCCACGGAAGGAGAGTTGTATGGCATTAAAGCTCGTCTGGAGGTAAGTTAACACAGTGTCCAAAGAAGGGCCAGAAGTATACAGAATGGTATCGTCTGCGTAGAGGTGGATCAGAGAATCACCAGCAGCAAGAGCGAGATCATTGATGTACACAGAGAAAAGAGTCGGCCCAAGAATTGAACCCTGTGGCACCCCCATAGAGACTACCAGAGGTCCGGACAACAGGCCCTCCGATTTCACACACTGAACTCTGTCTGAGAAGTAGTTGGTAAACCAGGCGAGGCAGTCATTTTAGAAACCAAGGCTGTTGAGTCTGCCGATAAGAATGTGGTGATTGACAGAATCGAAAGCCTTGGGCAGGTCTATGAATACAGCTGCACAGTATTGTCTCTTATCGATGGAGTTTATGATATCGTTTAGGACCTTGAGCGTGGCTGAGGTGCACCCATGACCAGCTTTCGAAGACCTTAGAAAGGCAGGGTAGGATATATATATAGGTCTGTAGCAGTTTGGTCTAGAGTGTTTCCCCCTTTGAGGAGGGGGATGACCGCGGCAGCTTTCCAATGTTTGGGGATCTCAGATGATACGAAAGAGAGGTTGAACAGGCTAGTAATAGGGGTTGCAACAATTTCGGCTGATCATTTTAGAAAGAGAGGGTCCAGATTGCTAGCAGGCCAGGGCTAGCAGAAGGGCCTTAAAGGGATGTTGCGACGGAAGAAGTCTGATCAGCAGGGGTCCGTGTAGTAAAAGGGTCCAGGCCAATTGGCAAAATAGGTATAGTAGCGCAAACAAATTGGCTGATGGACCTCTTCAGCTAACAGTCTGGTATGATCTAGACAGCTCGCGAGCCGCTGAAAGCAGGCTAGCAGATGGGCATTCAGGGGACGTCGCGACAGAGGAGCCTGTTGAAAAAACCCCTTGGGTGGATTACATCGGTAGTCCAGTCGTGATGGATCGGCGGGGCTCCGTATCGGCAATAAAAGGGGTCCAGGCCAATTGGCAAAATAGGTATTGTAGCCCAAGGAGTGGCTGATGGACCTCTTCAGCTAGCCGGGAAATGGGCCTAGCATAGGCTAGCTCCAGGCTAATTGGTGCTTGCTTCGGGACAGAGACGTTAGCCAGGAGAAGCCAATCAGATATCAGCTAGCTAGCTGCGATGATCCAGGTGATGAGGTCCAGAGCTTGCGGTAGGAATCCGGGGATATGGAGAAAAAGAAGTCCGATAAGCTCTGGGTTGAATCGCGTTGTGCAGACTGGCAGGAGTTGTCCGGGCTAAAGGTTAGCTGATGACCGCTAGCAGTGGCTAGCTGTCTACTAGCTAGTAGCTAGTTTGCTGGCTAGCTCCTGTTGGTGGTTCCGGTTCTAAAGTAAAGAGAATAGCAGATCCATACCACATTGGGTGAGGCAGGTTGCAGGAGAGCATTTTGAAGTTGGGGTTAAGAAAAATATAAAAAAATATATGCGAAGAAAAAAGATATAAAAAGATATATATACACGGGACACGACAAGACGAAGACAAAAGACGCCTGACTGCTACGCCATCTTGGATACCATAACTTAATTTGCCCTTGCTTAACGATTGCGCTTCCTGCATATTATGAGTACAGCGAATTGGCCTGTATACTGTGGTTAGTACTGTAGGCTATGTTATTGTTTCTCATGTTGTTAACGTGTATATACTGTGGGAGCTAACTCAGTGTTACACTCCCTAACCCCTTATCCTGACAATGTAGATAAATGATGAGGAGAGAAGACCTGTAACCAAGGTTTTACTGTAGCCTACCAATGCTGTTACCACACTCACTTCCTTCCTCTCAGGCTAAAGCTTGTAAACAGACTTAATGGTCAGTGCCTCTGATCGGGGTGTGGTCCTTGGAGAGACTGACTCAATGGAGTGTGTGATAAACATTCTCCTGCAACACCACTGCTAGGCAGACCTGGGTTCAAACACTATTTGAAATAATTTGAAATAATGAATCAGTGCTTGATTGAGCTTGCCTTGCTTAATGAAAGATTAGAATAGTACCAAAACTGTAAACCCTGCACATCTGCCACTCCATGCAGACCAGAGCAAACGCTCAGAGTTTGAAAGATTTCCAATAGTATTTGAACCCAGGTCTGCTGCTAGGGGATCTCTGTTATCTCTCATCTCAGCTGGGTAGCAGATCCAGACAGGAGGAGAGGAGAGGATGCTCCTTCTGTTTAAACGATGAAAGATGACCCATAGCCTTAGGCTGGGGTGTCTGTGCCACACTCCCGCTCCAAATCCGCTGTTCAGGACCCAGGACGAGCTCCCACAGCGACCCTGCTTTAAAGATGATAAATGATACAGGCACACCAAGGGCACCCCCTCGATAACACTCATACCTAAGTATCAGCTGAGAAATAATACTTTCTAATCTTTCAATAAATGTGATGTTCTGTGACATGGATTTTCAATAGCCTACATTCAGAGTTATAGAAGCCATGTCGCTTACAGTACATTGGATCTATTTTAAGAAACGCCAAAACACAGACGGTTCTGCCAAGTTGCTTTGCAGAGTTTTTTGGAGAAGGAAAGAGATGAAGGCTCCACACCACTCTTTCACTTAAATGAGAATGCGTTCTCAGTCAACTTACCTGGTAAAACAAGGTCTAAATCAATAAACAACCCTCCTCCCTTCCCCAGACCCTCTGGAGACATTCTCCCATTCCTCACTTCCCTCATCAACTCATCCCTGACTTTTGGCTGCGTCCCCTCTAACTTCAAAATGGCATGAGTCACTCTCTTCCTCAAGAAAGCAACACTTGAGCCCTCTGATGTCAAAAACTACTGACTGGTATCCCTTTTTCTTCTCTTTCCAAAACACTTGAGCATGCTGTCTCTGACCAAATCTCTCGCTATCGCTTTCAGAACAGTCTTCTTGACCCTAACCAGTCAGGCTTCAACATGTGTCACTCGACCGAGAATGCGCTTCTCTGGGTCACGCAGGCTCTACGCACTGCCAAAGCTGACTCTCTCTCCTCTGTACTCATCCTCCTAGATCTATCCGCTGCCTTCGACACTGTGAACCATCAAATCCTCCTCTCCACCCTCTCAGGGCTGGTCGCCTCAGGCTCTGCACACTCCTGGATTGCATCCTACCTGGCAGGCCGCTCCTACCACGTGGAGAGGATCCGTGTCTGCACCACGTGCTCTCAAGTGGCAGATATTTCAGCTTGGATGTTGGCCCACCACCTCAAGCTCAACCTAGACAAGACAGAGCTGCTCTTCCTCACGGGGAAGGCCTAACCTGCTCCAAGACCTTTCCATCACGGTTGACAAATCCATGGCGTCCCCCTTCCCAGAGTGCAAAGAACCTTGCCGTGACCATGGACAACACCCTGTCGTTCTCTGTAAACATCAAAGCAGTGACTCGCTCCTGCAGGTTCATGCTCTAAAGCATCCGTAGAGTACGACCCTACTTCACACAGGAAGCGGCGCAGGTCCTAATCCAAGCACTGGTTATCTCCCGTCTGGACTACTACAATTCGCTGTTGGCTGGGCTTCCCGCTTGTGCCATCAATCCCCTGCAACGGATCCAGAACGCTGCAGCCGCCTGGTGTTTAATCTTCCCATATTCTCCCATGTCACCCACTCCTCTACACTCTCCACTGGCTTACAGTCAAAGCTCACATCAACCACAAGACCAGAGTACTTGCCTATGGAGCAGCAAGAGGACCTGCTCCTCCATACCTTCATACTATGCTCAAACCCTACACCCCAACCCGATTACTCCGTTCTGCCACTTCTGGTCTCTGGGTCCTCCCACCCCTAAGGGAGGGCAGCTTCCCCCTGAAGCTAGGACAGCAGAGTCCTTGTCCATCTTCCGAAAACATCTAAAAGAGTATCTTAAAAAATAATCCCAAAGCACCCCAACCCTTGCTTCATTAAAACCTTCTTCCTTTCTGTGAAAGTGGATGTAGACAACATGATGCTACCGTGTAAACAGGAATGGTCCATCATGGACAGATAAGGGCATGTTGTCATGTGATGTAGCACCCTGTCCTCTCTCCCTACTCCTGTTTGTGTGTGCGTGCGTGCGTGTGCGCGTGCGTGTGTGTGCGTGCGTATGCGTGTGTCCGCTGTCATCTCTTGTAGCCTAATCCTGGATGTTAGGCTTGACTCTGAACCACTCTCTGCAAACTGCCACTTTCACTTACTGTGGTTTGTACCATTTCTGTCAGTCATGTCACATGATGTACTCAGCAGCCACCCTGCCTGTCTGTCACAACCGCCTACCTCACTGGAGTACTACTTCTTCTGCCTGCCTATTCAGACGTTGCTACGGTAACACGTGGAAACTGTGGCTGTACTGCTATCTCTACCTCTACCCATGGATGACATTTTTCATATGTCAGACCTAAATTTGGTGTGCAGGTAGTGGATGCAAATTGGAAAGGGAACGATGATTATGGAGGTGGCATTTAAATGAACAGGGCTGTAGGGCTGCAATTGACTTCAGGAATGTCCAACAAAAATCATAGAACCACTATTTGTTCTTTTCTTCATGTTTGTACAAGTACAGCATTATCTTTAAGCAGGCAGATATTCTACTTAATTCTTAAATTCATTCTGTGAGCTCAGCATTAGTTGAAGCCTCAAGTTCCTTTTTTACAAAGAAGTGATAACTCAGTATTGCAACAGTTTTAGACTCAGTATTGCAACAGTTTTAGACTCAGTATTGCAACAGTTTTAGACCCAGTATTGCAACAGTTTTAGACTCACTATTGCAACAGTTTTAGACTCACTATTGCAACAGTTTTAGACTCACTATTGCAACAGTTTTAGACTCAGTATTGCAACAGTTTTAGACTCAGTATAGCAACAGTTTTAGGCAGGTTCACTTGTCATTATTCCCCCACCAAACATTCTAAAAATAAAAAATGTTATTGAACGGATGGTCAGGGGGCCGAAACATAATTACTAATAATTTGTAGACTGCAAATTGACTGCAAGAAGCCAAAACAGATATCATATTTGACAAAAGAAATCACCCACAGGCCAAATTTCGGGCTGCCAGTTGGGGAACCCTGCACTAGACTACTGCAAAACCGTTTCCCCTGCCATATCCCCTCACCTTGGTGCCACAACAAAGAAGATAATGAGAAAAGTGTGGTTTTTAGATATTTACTAGCTATTGTCAAGGATGCACAGAAATTCCAAAATACAGTGCATTCGGAAAGTATACTGACCGCTTTCCTTTTCCACATTTTGTTGCGCCTTATTCTAAAATGTATTAAACAAATGTTTTCCTCATCAATCTACACTGTCACACCCTAATCTGTTTCACCTGTCTTTGTGCTTGTCTCCACCCCCCACCAGGTGTCTCCCATCTTCCCCTATTATCCCTTGTGTATTTATACCTGCGTTTTCTGTTTGTCTTTTTCCAGTTCGTCTTGTCCCTTCAAGTCCTACCAGCGTGTTCCTGTGCCCTAGTTTTTGTTTTTCCTAATCTTCCCAGTTCTGACCTTTCTACCTGTCCTGACCCTGCCTGCTGTCCTGTACCGGCCTGACTCTGATTTGGATCACAACTCTTTGCCTGCCTTGACTTACTTTTTGCCTACCTATTGTACTATAATAAACTCTGAGACTCGTAGTATCTGCCTCCTGTGTCTGCATCTGGTTCTTAGCCTGAGCTGTGATACTATACACAATACCCCAAAATGACAAAGCGAAAACAAAAAAAAATTACAAATTTTTGCAAATGTATTAAAAAAAACAGAAATACCTTATTTACATAAGTATTCAGACTATGAGACTCAAAATTGAGCTCAGGTGCATCCTGTTTCTATTGATCATCCTTGAGATGTTTCTACAACTTGGAGTCCACCTGTGGTAAATTCAATTGATTGGACTTGTCATTATGGGATATTGTGTGTAGATTGCTGTAGAAAATTATTTATTGAATCCATTTTAGAATAAGGCTGTAACATAGAATGTGGAAAAAGTCAAGGGTTCTGAATACTTTCCGAAGGCACTGTATATCTAGCTGTCAGATAACGCGTTCTGATGAAATGGCTTGTCCTGGACTGTAAAAACCCAAAGTGCATTGAGTGAATTCTGGGAAAAGATCTAGGTTCCTTTCTAAACATAGCAATGTGAATGCAAAGAGAATTCGGACCACAAAATAAGTGAAGTGAACTTGCTAAAGAGTTGAGTCCTCATTCAAAGGCAAAGGCATTGTGAATACAAAGATAACTGAGTTACTTAGATTTTTTCTTACCCCCAAATTCACTTTAAAGAGGACTGAGATGGGTTCTTTTAAAGAGGACTAGATGGGTTCTTTTAAAGAGGACTAGATGTGAAAACACCCTTAAAACCTGTTGGGGCTAGGGGGCAGTATTGACAATTTCGGAAAAAATATGCGCCCATATTAAACTGCCTCCTACTCAAACTCAGAAGCTATGATATGCATATTATTAGTAGATTTGGATGGAAAACACTCTGAAGTTTCTAAAACCGTTTGAATGGTGTCTGTGAGTATAACCGAACTCATATGGCAAGCAAAAACCTGAGAGAAATCCTACCAGGGAGTGGAAATCTGGATGCATGGGCTCTCTTCAAGTTGTTTCCTATTGAATACACGGTGACGTAATACTAATTATGCACTTCCTACGGCTTCCACTAGATGTCGACAGTCTTTACAAAGTTGTTTGAAGCTTCTACGATGAACAGAGCCCGAATGACAAGGAGGGGAAGTTGTTGAGGCAGGGGGTGACATCACTTCTTGGGGCGTGTTCACGAGGGAGGATCCTCCTGTTCCAAAACCTTTATCAAGACACAGGAACCGTCCGGTTGAAATATTATTGAATCTTCACGTTCTGAAGGCCCTAAAGATTGATGTTTTACAACGTTTGACATGTTTGAACGAACGTAAATACAACTTTTTTTTACTTTTCGTCGCGACATCGTCCGCGCGCTTCCTACACTTGGAGTAGCTTACTGGACGCACGAACAACAAAGAGTTATTTGGACATAAATTATGGACTTTATCGAAAAAAACAACATTTGTTGTGGACCTGGAATCCTGAAAGTGCCTTCTGATGAAGATGATCAAAGGTAAGGGAATATTTCTAATGCAATGTATGATTTTAGATGTCCCCAAGATGGCGGCTATCTGTATAGCCTAGTGTATTTTTCTGAGCTCAGTACTCAGATTATTGCAAAGAGTGCTTTCCTCGTGAAACTTTTTTGAAATCTTTCATAGTGTTTGCATAAAGGAGATGTTCATCTATAATTCTTTGAATGACAGTTTAATTTTGTATCAATGTTTATGACAAGCATTTTTGTAAATTGTGGCATTAATTCACCGGCAGTATTTGAGGGAAAATATTTTCTGAACGTCACACGCCGATGTAAAATGCTGTTTTTATATATAAATATGAACTTTATCGAACAAAAACTGCATGTATTGTGTAACATGATGTCCTAGGAGTGTCATCTGATGAAGATCGTCAAAGTTAGTGCTGCATATAGCTGTGTTTTGGGTATTTCTGATGCATGCTAGTTGCTAGGAAAATGGCTGTGTGGTTGTTTTTGTCGATGGACTCTCCTGACAAAATCTAATGTTTTGCTTTCGCTGTAAAGCCTTTTTGAAACCGGACAACGTGGTTCGATTCAGGAGAAGTGTATCTATCAAATGGTGTAAAATAGTCATATGTTTGAGAAATTGAAGTTATAGCATTTATGAGGTATTTGTATTTCGCGTCACGCGATTCCACTGGCTGTTGACTAGGTGGGACGTAAACGTCCCACCTTGCCCAGGGAGGTTCATGTTGTTCATACATCACCTTTCCAGAGATGTGCTTCAGCATGACATTACTACATCCTTTAATTGAAGAGCCAATGATCAGTGGTGTAAAGTACTTAAGTAAAAATACTTTAACCTCTATGGGCTAGGTGGGACGCTTGCGTCCCACCTACTCAACAGCCAGTGTAATCCCGTGGCGAGTTATTCAAATACCTTAGAAATGCAAAACCTTCAATTTTTCAAACATATGACTATTTTACACCATTTTAAAGATAAGACTCTCGTTAATCTAACCACACTGTCCGATTTCAAAAAGGCTTTACAACGAAAGCAAAACATTAGATTATGTCAGCAGAGTACCCAGCCAGAAATAATCAGACACCCATTTTTCAAGCTAGCATATAATGTCACATAAACCCAAACCACAGCTAAATGTAGCACTAACCTTTGATGATCTTCATCAGATGACAACCCTAGGACATTATGTTATACAATACATGCATGTTTTGTTCAATCAAGTTCATATTTATATCAAAAAACAGCTTTTTACATTAGCATGTGACTAGCATGTGACTAGCATTCCGACCGAACACTGCCGATTAATTTACTAAATAACTCACGATAAACGTTCACAAAAAGCATAACAATTATTTTAAGAATTATAGATACAGAACTCCTCTATGCACTCGATATGTCCGATTTTGAAATAGCTTTTCGGTGAAAGCAAATTTTGCAATATTCTCAGTAGATAGCCCGGCATCACAGGGCTAGCTATTTAGACACCCAGCAAGTTTAGCACTCAGAAAAGTCACATTTACTATAAGAAAAATGTTATTACCTTTGGTGTTCTTCGTCAGAATGCACTCCCAGGACTTCTACTTCAATAACAAATGTTGGTTTGGTCCAAAATAATCCATCGTTATATCCAAACAGCGGCGTTTTGTTCGTGCGTTCAAGACACTATCCGAAAGGGTAACTAAGGGTTAAGAGCATGGCGCAATTCGTGACAAAAGATTTCTAAATATTCCATTACCGTACTTCGAAGCATGTCAACCGCTGTTTAAAATCAATTTTTATGCAATTTTTCTCATAAAAAAGCGATAATATTCCGACCGGGAATCTGCGTTTAGGTAAACAGACAAAAGAAAAGAAAGCATTCGGTCAACTCGGGCACGCGCCTAAGCCCATAGTACTCTGATCGGCCACTTGCCAAAAGCGATAAAGTGTTTCAGCCAGAGCCTGCCTCGATATCCTTCAGCTTTTTCCCGGGCTCTGAGAGCCTATGGGAGCCGTAGGAAGTGTCACGTTATTGCAAAGATCCTCAGTCTTCAATAAAAAAAGCCAAGATAAAACACACCTTGTCAGACAGGCCACTTCCTGCATGGAATCTTCTCAGGTTTTGGCCTGCCATTTGAGTTCTGTTATACTCACAGACACCATTCAAACAGTTTTAGAAACTTTAGGGTGTTTTCTATCCAAAGCCAATAATTATATGCATATTCTAGTTACTGGGCAGGAGTAGTAACCAGATTAAATCGGGTACGTTTTTTATCCGGCTGTGTCAATACTGCCCCCTAGCCCTAACAGGTTAAGGTACTACTGAAGTTATTTTTGGGGGTATGTGTACTTTACTCCATACATGGAGTCTGATAACATACTTTTTTTGAATACTTAGCAGGACAGTGGAAAATGGATGGTCCAATTCACACACTTATCAAGAGAACATCCCTGGTCATCCCTATTACCTCTAATCTGGAGGACTCACTAAACACACATGCTTCATTTGTAAATTATGTCTGAGTGTTTTGCAGTGTGCCCCTGGCTGAAAAACAAGAACATGGTGCAGTCTGGTTTGCTTTATGTAAGGAATTTGAAATGATTTATACTGTAGCAGGTTCAAGGGTGTGGGGTTTCCACATCACCAAGTTCAATAACAAAACATGTACTAGTAGCACAACTAGAATACAAATGTGGAGTTTATTAGGGATTTTGGTACACAGTGGAAAAAGGGGGAATTCACCAATTACATCACTGTCCACAAGCTGTTCTCGTTGTTGGTTCCATTCTCCAGGGGTAATCCTAACACTCGGGTCCTCAGCCAATCCGGTTCGGTACACAAGGGGGGTAATCCAACAGTCCATGTCACAACAGATAATCTCCCACTCTTCTCCCACTCTTTGCTCTCTCCTTACTCTGCCCCTTTGTGCAGGCTGCTTCCTCCTTTATCCCTAAGCACTCCCTGGCTTAACAAACTACAGCCTCGCCTCGTTGGGGCAGGAAATGTCCATATAAGGCTCGGGGGTGGAGCCAGTGGGCTGCCAGATGTCTCCTCTTAATAACCACTCCCCTCACCTCTACCTGCCGTCTGCCACAATACTTTTACTTTTTTGTTTGTTACTTAAGTATAGTTTAGCAATTGCATTTACTTGTGATACGTATAAGTATATTTAAAACACAATACTTTCAGATTTTTACTTGGTGACTTTCACTTTTACTTGAGTCATTTTCAGTGCCGATTTTAGCATAGAAATCCTGGTGGGGCAAACAAACCAAAAAAATGTTGGGATGCATGCCAGCAAAGCACCTACACAACACAACACTAAACAATACATCAAGGCAAAGGGTGGCTACTTTGAAGAATCTGAAATCTAAAATATCTTTTGATTTGTTTTACCCTTCTGTAGTCTTAACATTCTGTATACTCCCCTTGTCCTGAGGGTAAAAAATGACCCGCCTTCACTAAACCCCTAAAATAAAGCAGCTTAATTGAATTTTTAACCCCAAATCTATTTTGCATGAAGAAACAACCTGTCATTCATCACAAACTTTGTGAATATCTGGGGTTTCCCTCTTCACAATGCAGGAAGACTGCATTTAATCAGTGGACACCACTCATTTTTATTACAACACACCTGGCATAATTGTTTTCTTTACTAAAGTAGAGGTTTATTGTTATTATTATTATTTCTAAAGGTACTGCATAGGTGTAAACACTTTTTTTAGCAAGAGATAGCACGTGTATAGCCTAAGAAAGTAGCAGAAATGTGCAAAAAGCATTTTTTTGAAGGGAAACAATAACAGTATTTTTTGGCAACTTAGTGATATATTCTTATATACTGTTCAATGAGGAATTCAACTACAAAATACTACAAAGTCTTCTCCCATTTTTTTAACCATTGCCCCCACCCACAAGGTATATAATCAACAACAATAAAAAATAATAAAATAAGATAATAGATAGAAAACAAAAACGTGAAGAACATAGATCAATCAACTCTAATTAGCACATGTAGGACAGTATGCAAGTGTGTGTACATGGACTTTTCAGATGTATTTCTCACAAGTGCAACACATAGTATTTGTTTTACTGTCCTTCTTTGGGGGGCAGAATTGGCATCTCCTCCTCTTGCCTGCCCCAGTGGCAGCCTCAGGTGGATCAGGACAAGATTCAGCCACCTGAACAGCTTTCACAAGCGCTGCTGAGGCTGCTGTGTGGTGGAGGCGCTCCCTTCTTTGAATCTGTGGGGTTACAAGTGCCTTTCAGCTGCTTCAGGAACACCCTCCTCTTGTTCTGCTTATCAGACATCCAGGTAGGGTTGATAGTGTTCCATATCACAAAGGCATTGTATGAGGACACATCAGTGATGTTATGGAAGTTGACCAGGGGCCAGCGGGCAGTCATCCTCCTGCAGCTGTAAGTTCCAACCACCTTGTCCAAGTTGCCCACGCCTCCTTTGTTGTGGTTGTAGTCCAGGATGATGGCTGGCTTGCTGTCCTCACGATCACTGATCTCAGCCGTTTTGTGCAGTGTGCTCAGGAGGACCACATTCTAAAATGGTGGTGGGGGTGAAGGCAAACTTTGATCACAAGGCCTCTCTCCCCCTTGTTGCGAGGAGTGCAGCGGGGAGCTCAGGCTTGTTCTTTCTAACTGTGCCAACCATGGTGTTCTTCCTCTTCAAGAGCTGCTGGCTGAGTTCATAAGAGGTGAAGAAATTGTCACACATGACATTGTGCCCCCTCAGTCCATCTGTCACATCAAGCACAACCCACATCCCCTGGTTCTTCTCCGGGTCTCCACTGGTCGGCTTCCCTGTGTAGACTTGCATTTTCCAAGCGTAGCTGGATTTTGCGTCACAGGCCACCCATATCTTGATGCCATACTTTGCTGGCTTGCTGGGCATATACTGCCGGAAAGGACAGCGACCTTTTGACAAAAGAGATTACTATCAGTAATTAGTATCAGTGTCAAAGAAAACAATTACATAAATCAATGATATTACAGCAAAACATAATACAATTAACAGTGAAAATCACTTATGTTACAGATATGAAAATAAAAATGTACCTCTGAATGGAACCAGTTGCTCATCCACTATTACTTCAGGACCAGGGTTGTCGAGGTATGGCAGACGCTCCACCCACTTCTCCCAGACCTCTCTTATGGCCGTCAGTTTGTCTCTCACACGTCTTGCAGGTATTGACTCACGGTTATCAAATCGTACCATTCGTGAGAAAGTATGAAAGACTTTCAGTTGCATCGTGGCATGGAAAATTGCCCTTCTACTCTTTGTATCCCAGAGACTACATGTAGCCTTGCCTTGGGACTTATACACACCCGCTAAGATTAGCAGCCCTATGTAGGCATGCAGGTCAATCTCATCCATCCTTTTCCAGTTGTCTCCATATTTACGGAAACCCTCCAAATTTGTCATCTCCGGGATGATTTTTTCAATGGCTGGTGTGATGAACATGTAGAATGTTGAGGCGATGTCCTGGGCATGGGCAATTTCATGTCTTGTGGGCCCTGGGGTCATCCTTATGACATTTTGTGCTGCCATCCTGCCCTGGTTGTCATATGGTGACAAGGATCATGTTATTTTGCTGTTCTTTGACAAAAATGTCTCTCTTTCAGTTTGTGGGATTTCTTCTTGATCTGAAGATGATGCATCGTGCTCTGGGTTGTATTCTTCCCCATCTTCTTCTTCAGATACCTCCTCCTCTTCTAAATCATTGTTCTCTTGTTGCTCCTGGACATCTGAAAAAATTTGATCTACGACCTGTTGGGCACTGAAATGTGCTCTCATGACTTTAGCAAAGAAAGAACTGGAAGGACTGTCATTTGCAGCACCTTTATAGCCTCTGACAACATTCCACATTAGTAAGCAATGCTTTCAAGAAATGTTTCTTTTGTCTGAAATGTTGTTTATTTTGTCTGAAATTTTGTTTCTTTTGTCTGTGAACCTGAGTTGTGTGGGGTAGCGGAGGGGAGATGCTGCACATACACAATAATGTTTTAGATTTGTTCAATCAGTAGCAGTAGTTCAATCAGTAGCACACATAAACTAAATATCTCATTGTGTGTGCATCTTTGTGGTTTTTGTGGTGTGTAAATTATTTTATAACTCCTGGGTCAAAAATGGCCCTAAGACAATCTTTGTACCCTGGTGGTGTACAGCTTTCATGGAAATATGAACAAAGGCAATGTTTCACTTTTTCTGTTGTCGGGATAACTCTAGGAAAAGTCATCAAATTTCAAGTTGAAAAAATATCATTTAGGGGTTTTCTCTGCTATTAAACATAGTGGCGGGTCATTTTTTACCCTTCAGACAACACAAGGGTTAAAATAATTAACAGTGCAGGCTGACCAACAGGGCGTTGATGAGACAGAACGCAAACGCAGAGAGACTTATGTTTGACCCCTACAAACATAACTACGAGGGAGACAAAACAAACAAGACACTCTGAAGCTCAGATCAATAAAGAAATAGATAAACACCAGAGGAAACTATTAAGTTACAACATCCTGGTCCAAAAAAACTAAAAGGAGAACATGAAATATCAAACAGAATACATTTTTTGGCTAAAATAGTTGTTCAGCAAAAGAGTCCAAGGCAGCCAACAGACAGGCTAAATGATATGTGTGTAACTCTATCAGACGGAAACATAAAGTCTGACAAGGCGTTCAGGCTCCAACAGAGATGCCTCCAACAGAGCAGCAGCAACAATTGATTCTCCAGCTGCCGTCTCCGTCTCAGTCTCCATTATCAAAATCACAGAGAGACGTCCTGCTGGCCAACTCAGAGATGAGTTCTCTCTTTCAGCATGTGTCCCAAATGGCACCCTATTCCCTATTTTGTGCATTAGGGCCCTTAGGTCTCTGGTCAAATGTAGTGCACAATATAGGTAGTAGGGTGCCATTTGCGATGCAGACTCTATTTGCAGCGAAATAAGACGACTTCCATAAATCAGACAGTCTGGAAACTCAAACATGCTTTAAACATGAGTCAGAGTCCTGATGGGAGACAGAGAACATCACACAACACTAGTTACAAGACATATTTCCTCTGCGCCAAGGCTAAGGATACGTCCCAAATGGTACTCTATATAGTGCACTTCATTTGACCAGGGGCCCATAGGCTTTGGTCAGGGAACTGGTCAAAAGTAGTGCACTAGTCTATATGGTGCCATTTCGGACTCACCCACAGCACTGCAGCAAGTGGATCATAGACACCATGCACTCTCCTTTATTAGTTGGATTCCTCTCCTTGTTTTGGCTCCCAAGAATGATACTAATGAGTCATACATAGCAATCGGAGGAGCGGCTATGAAAAGGATGCAAAAACAGGCAGACCGTCATTTTCAAACCAGCTCCACTCTCCTGACAGATGTGACATGGATGTGAAACTTCCAACACTACATCTACTTCCCAAATGGCAGCCTATTCCCAATTAGCCCTGGTCAAATGTAGTGCACTATAAAGGGAATAGGGTGCCATTTGGGACTCATTTAGTCTATTCCTCTGACAGATGTGACATGTGGATGTAAAACTCTTCCAACACACCAGTTAATGAGGCTAACATGGAGGCTAGAATAGAACTATCCTTGGGGCAGGGTCGTGAACTAGGCCTGTCACTGTAGGAAAACAGACGGCCACACAGACAGTTTCACATTACGACAGTCAGACAGCCACACAGACACCTTCGCATAACGACAGCCATACCAAAATTATTCTAACAGCATCCTGTCGGACTGCTCAGAGTTAACTCACATCCTGGGAGTCCCAAATGCTATTCCCTAAATAGTGCCCTACTTTTGACCAAGGACCGCATAGCGTTCTGGTCATAGCGTTCTGTTGCTACCACTCCATAAGTGTGGGGGTGGGGGGGGGTAGTAATCTTGATAATTATCGATTCATTTCCAGGCTCCCTTATCTTGTGAAAATCCTACAATCATTGGTCAACAAACAGCTACATTATTGTTTATGTGTAAATGGTATTCTTAATGTTAATCGATTCGGATTCAGACCTAAACATGGCATCACGACGGCTACCATGCTTGTGTAAATTATATTGAAAATGCCTCAGCAGATAGAAAGAATTGTGCTGCCATGTTTGTTTACTGTACACCATGTTATTCTGTTAAATAAGCTGTTGTCACGCCCTGACCTGAGAGAGAGGGTTTGTTTCTCTATGTGGTTAGGTCAGGGTGTGGGGTGGGCATTCTATGATGTCTATTTCTTTGTTTTGAGCAGAGTATGGTTCCTAATCAGAGGCAGCTGTCTATCGTTGTCTCTGATTAGGAATCATACTTAGGCAGCCTTTCCCCACCTGTAGTTGTGGGATCTTATTTTTGTACTGCTTGTTAAGCCTGCAAGACGTTACGGTCGTTATCATTGTTTATTCTTTTGTTTGTAGTGTTCTGATTTATAATTAAATACAAAGATGAACACTCACCACGCTGCACCTTGGTCTACTCCCTTTGACGGTCGTGACAGCTGTCCTCGATATAGTTGGGTACTGATGCTTGCAGGTGTTTTCATAATTATCTCAATGACAGAACTCAGGCCATCAAGGTAGATTGGGTCAAATCTGAGTTCCTTGAGTTACAAAAAGGGATGCCCTAAGGTTCGATACTCGGCCTACCACTGTTTACAATCTATATAAATATCATTGGTAATGTTGTAAAAAAATATATACAGTTGAAGTCGGATGTTTACATAAACTTAGGTTGGAGTCAATAAAACTCGTTTTTCATCAACTCCACAAATTTCTTGTTAACAAACAATAATTTTGGCAAGTCGAAGAGCGCGTCCAGCAGCACGCAACCTTGTTACAACGTCTGGGCACCGCCATGGATCGCGTGCTGCAGACGATGGATAGATGGGAGAGAGAAGGAGGTTTTCCAATGTCTCCACCAGCCCCACTACAGCAGGCTCCACGGTCCACCCCTCCTTCACCCGGTCCCAGTGGGATCCAGCTCGCACTCCCGAGGGAGTATAACGGGACGGCTGCTGGATGCCAGGGGTTCCTACTCCAGCTGGAGCTCTACCTGGCGACCGTCCACCCGGCTCCTTCGGGACGTCAGAGCGTGTCCGCCCTCGTCTCCTGCCTCTCAGGCAAAGCCCTGGAGTGGGCCAACGCCATATGGAACTGGGAGGGGCTGCTCTTAGGGCGACCGGAGGAGGGGTCATTCCCTGCACCATCTGTGGCCGCTGAGGGGACACTGCTGGTCGGTGCTGGGGGGGGGGGGGGTTCCTCAGGGATTCGAGGCAGCAGGCACTATCGTGTCACCCCAGGTGAGTCGGCACCAGGCTCACCCAGAGACCCCTGTTGCTCACATGTATGTGTTAATTACATTTCCTGAGTTTTCCCCGCATTCCCAGCATAAGGTGCTCGTAGATTCAGGCGCAGCAGAGAATTTTATTAACCGTTCATTTGCCCATAGTTTAGGGATCCCCCTTGTTCCTGTGGATATGCCCTTCCCTGTGCATGCCCTAGATAGTTGACCATTAGGGTCAGGGCTGATTAGGGAGGCCACCGCTCCACTAGACATGGTTACGCAGGAGGGTCACAAGGAGAGAATTAGTCTCTTCCCTATTGATTCTCCTGCGTTTCCCGTGGTGCTGGGACTACCCTGGTTGGCCTGTCATGACCCCACTATTTCGTGGCAACAGAGGGCTCTCAAGGGGTGGTCACGAGAGTGCTCAGGGAGGTGTGTAGGGGTTTCCATCGGTGCGACAACGATGGAAATTCCAGACCAGGTCTCCACCATGCGCATCCCCTCAGAATATGCCGATTTGGCTCTCGCCTTCTGTAAGAAAAGGGCGACTAAATTACCACCCCATCAATGGGGGGATTGTGCGATAAATCTCCTGGTAGACGCAGCACTTCCCAGGAGTCACGTGTATCCTCTGTCAACATATGTCTCCGAATCCCTGGGGCAGGGATACATTCGGCCCTCCACTTCCCCTGCCTCCTCGAGTTTATTTTTGTGAAGAAGAAGGATGGGGGTCTGTGGCCGTGTATTGACTATCGAGGTATCAATCAGATCACTCTGAGGTACTGCTACCTGCTGCATCTCATCGCCAGTGCGATCGAGTCAATGCACGGGGCGTGCTTCTTCACAAAATTGGATCTCAGGAGCGCTTACAACCTGGTGCGTATCCGGGAGCAGGACGAGTGGAAGACGGCATTTAGTACCACCTCAGGGCACTATGAATACCTCGTCATGCCATACGGGTAGATGAATGCTCCATCAGTCTTCCAGACCTTTGTTGACGAGATTTTCCGGGACCTGCACGGGCAGGGTGTAGTGGTGTATATCGACGACATTCTGATATACTCCGCTACACTCGCCGAGCATGTGTCCCTGGTGCGCAGGGTGCTTGGTAGACTGTTGGAGCATGACCTGTACGTCAAGGCTGAGAAATGTCTGTTCTTCCAACAGTCCGTCTCCTTCCTACGGTACCGCATTTTCACTCTAGGGGTGGAGATGGAGAAACCGTGCAGCGGTTTCTAGGGTTTGCCAACTACTACCGGAGGTTTAGCCGGGGTTTTGGTCAGGTAGCAGCTCCCATTACCTCACAGCTGAAGGGGGGACCGGTGCGGCTGCAGTGGTCGACTGAGGCGGACAGGGCTTTCGGTCACCTCAAGGCTCTGTTTACCTTGGCTCCCGTGCTGGCTCATCCGAATCCCTCTTTGGCGTTCATAGTGGAGTTGGACGCGTCCGAGGCTGGGATAGGAGCCGTGCTCTCTCAGCGCTCGGGCACGCCACCAAAGCTCTGCCCCTGTGCTTTCTTTTCGAAGAAGCTCAGCCCGGCGGAGCGAAACTATGATGTGGGGGACCGGGAGCTGTTGGCTGTTGTGAAGGCTCTGAAGGCGTGGAGACATTGGCTTGAGGGGGTTAAACACCCTTCTCATCTGGACTGACCACCACAATCTGGAGTACATCCAGGCGGCGAGGAGACTGAACCCTCCCCAGGCAAGGTGGGCCATTTTCTTTACCCGTTTTGTTTTCACTCTGTCCTACAGACCACGTTCGCAGAACGCTAAGGCAGACACACTGTCCCGGATGTATGACACAGAGGAGCGGTCCATGGATCACACTCCCATACTTCCGGCCTCTTGCCTGGTGGCACCTGTGGTGTGGGAGCTGGACGTGGACATCGAGCGGGTGTTACACACAGAGCCCACTCCCCCCAGTGTCCAGCTGGGTGCCTGTACGTTCTGTCTGCTGTCTGCGACCATTTGATCTATTGGGCCCACACGTCACCCTCCTCTGGTCACCCTGGCATCGGTCGGACGGTGCATTGCCTTAATGGGAAGTACTGGTGGTCCATCTTGGCCAAGGACGTGAGGGTTTATGTTTCCTCCTGCTCGGTGTGCGCCCAGTGCAAGGCTCCCAGGCACCTGCCTAGAGGGAAGTTATAACCCCTACCCGTTCCACAACAGCCGTGGTCGCACCTGTTGGTGGACTTCCTGATGGATCTTCCTCCCTCACAGGGCAACACGACGATCCTGGTCGTTGTGGATTGGTCTTCTAAGTCCTGCCGTCTCCTCCCTTTGCCCGGTCTCCCTACGGCCCTACAGACTGCGGAGGCCCTGTTCACTCACGTCTTCCAGCACTACGGGGTGCCTGAGGACATGGCTCTGATCGGGGTCACCAGTTCAGTGTTCATGGAGCATTTGGGGGTCTCGGTCAGCCTCACCTCAGGTTTTCACCCGAGAGTAACGGGCAGGTGGAGAGAGTAAACCAGGATGTGGGTAGGTTTCTGGGGTCATATTGCCAGGACCGGCCGGGGGAGTGGGCGGCATTCATCCCCTGGGCAGAGATGGCCCAAAACTCACTCTGCCACTCCTCCACTAACCTCTCTCCCTTCCAGTGTATACTGGGGTATCAGCTGGTTCTGGCACCTTGGCATCAGAGCCAGATCGAAGCACCTGCGGTGGACGAATGGTTTAAGCGCTCGAAGGAAACTTGGGATGCCGCCCATGTGCACCTGCAATGGGCCGTGAGGCGGCAGAAGGCGAGCGCTGACCGCCACCGCAGTGAGCTTCCCCCAGATTACCGTATTAATCCCTCATTCCATGTGTCTCTCCTCAGGCCGGTGGTGGCTGGTCCACTCCAGGAGTCTGAGGTGCGGGAGGTTCCTCCGCACCCTCTGGACATCGAGGGGGCCCCGGCGTATGCTGTTCGATCCATCCGGGACTCGAGGCGTTGGGCGAGGGGCCTTCAGTACCTCATGGAGTGGGAGGGGTACGGACCGGAGGAGAGATGCTGGGTGCCGGTGGAGGACATCTTGGACCCTTCGTTGTTGTGGGAGTTCCACCGTCTCCATCCGGATCGCCCTGCGCCTCGTCCTCCGGGTCGTCCCCGAGGTCGATGATGGCGCGCGGCTTGTGCCGCGCATCAAGGGGGGGTACTGTCACGACTTCCGCCGAAGTCAGTCCCTCTCCTTGTTTGGGCAGCATTCGGCGGTCGACGTCACCGGCCTTCTAGCCATTACTGATCCACTTTTCATTTTCCATTTATTTTGTATTTGTCTTAAACACCTGGTTTCAATTCCCCAATTACTTGTTCATTATTTAACCCTCTGTTCCCCCAGGTTTGTTTGTGAGTAATTGTTCGTTGTAAATCGGTCTGTTATTGTGGGCTCGCTTTATTGCATTGTATTTGTGTATTTTGAGTAAAATACTTTGATTACTCATATCTGCTGTCCTGTGCCTGACTCTCTACACCAGCTGCATACAGGACCTTTACACCTACCTTCAAACTCAGTGCCAATGCTTGAAATGGGAAAATCAAAAGAAATCAGCCAAGACCTCAGAAAGAAATTAGTAGACCTGGTTCATCCTTGGGAGCAAATTCCAAACGCCTGAAGGTAACACGTTCATCTGCACAAACTATAGTACACAAGTATAAACACCATGGGACCACGCAGCCGTCATACCGCTCAGGAAGGAGACGCGTTCTGTCTCCTAGAGATGAACGTACTTTGGTGCAAAAAGTGCAAATCAATCCCAGAACAACAGCAAAGGACCTTGTGAAGATGCTGGAGGAAACAGGTACCAAAGTATCTATATCCACATTAAAACGAGTCCTATATCGACATAACCTGAAAGGCCGCTCAGCAAGGAAGAAGCCACTGCTCCAAAACCACCATGAAAAGCCAGACAACGGTTTGCAACTGCACATTGGGACAAAGATCGTAATTTTTGGAGAAATTTCCTCTGGTCTGATGAAACAAAAATAGAACTGTTTGGCATAATGACCATCTTTATGTTTGGAGGAAATGGGGACGCTTGCAAGCTGAAGAACACCATCCAAACTGTGAAGCAGCATTATGTGGCAGCATCATGTTGTGGGGGTGCTTTGCTGCAGGAGGGACTGGTGCACTTCACAAAATAGATGGCATCATGAGGAAGCAAAATTATGTGGATATATTAAAGCAACATCTCAAGACATCAGTCAGGAAGTTAAAGCTTGCTCGCAAATATGTCTTCCAAATGGACAATGACCCCAAGCATACTTCCAAAGTTGTGGCAAAATGGCTTAAGGACACCAAAGTCAAGGTATTGGAGTGGCCATCACATGCCCTGACCTCAATCCTATAGAAAATGTGTGGTCAGAACTTAAGAAGTGTGTGTGAGCAAGGAGGCCTACAAACCTGACTCAGTTACACCAGCTCTGTCAGGAGGAATGGGACAAAATTCACCCAACTTATTGTGGGAAGCTTGTGGAAGGCTACCCAAAACGTTTGACCCAAGTTACACAATTTAAAACCTGTTCGGGATAGGGGGCAGTATTTTCACGTTAGGATGAAAAGAGTGCCCAGAGTAAACTGCCTGCTACTCGGGCCCAGAGTCAAATATTTGCACATTATCAGTGGATTTGCATAGAAAACACTCTGACGTTTCTAAAACTGTTTGGATGATGTCTGTGAGTATAACAGAACTCATATGGCAGGCAAAAACCTGAGAAAAATCCAACCAGGAAGTGGGAAATCTGAGGGTTGTAGTTTTTCTTTCTAATCCCTATTCAAACTACAGTGTCTGTGGGGTCATATTGCACTTCCTAAGGCTTCCACTAGATGTCAACAGTCTTTAGAACCTTGTTTCATGCTTCTACTTTTACTGCGCAGAGAATAAGAGCCCAGTCAATCAGTGGACTACCTGGGACCAGTGAGTTGTTTACTGCACGAGTACGCAGGCGTGCCGCTCCTTCTTTTTCCTCTGTAATGAATACGTCCGGTTGGAATATTATCAAGTATTTATGTTAAAAAGACCCTAAGGATTGATTGTAAACATCGTTTGACATGTTTCTATGAACGGTAATGGAACATTTAGACTTTTTGTCTCTGGTTATACGCTTGCGCATTTTGCCTTTGGATAGTGATCTGAACGCGCAAACAAAAGGAGGTATTTGGACATGAATATGGAGTTTTTCGCACAAAAATAACATTTCTTGTGGAAGTGGAAGTCCTGGGATTGCATTCCCGACGAAGATCAGCAAAGGTAAGTGAAGATTTATAATACTTTTTCTGAGTTTTGTTGACTCCAGAACTTGGCGGGTAACTGTATAGCTTGCTTTGATTGCTGAGCTCTGTACTCAGAACATTGAAAAATGTGCTTTCGCCGTAAAGCTATTTTGAAATCTGACACTGTGGTTGCATAAAGGAGAAGTGTATCTATAATTCTTTCAATAACTGTTGTAAAGTTAATCGACGTTTATGATGAGTATTTTGGCTGTTGGCTAGGGGTCCCGCTGGCGGAACGGGGTTCCGCTAGCGGAACTCCTGCCCATAACAGGTTTTAAAGGCAATGCTACCAAATACTAATTGAGTGTATGTAAACTTCTGACCCACTGAGAATGTGATGAAAGAAATGAAAGCTGAAATAAATCACTGTGTACTATTTTTCTGACATTTCACATTCTTAAAATAAAGTGGTGATCCTAACTGACCTGAGACAGGGTATTTTTACTTGGATTAAATGTCAGGAATTGTGAAAAACTGAGTTTAAATGTAGTTGGCTAAGGTGTATGTAAACTTCCGACTTCAACTGTATATTAATTTGTATGAAGATGGTAGTGTTGTATTTCATTGCTCCATAGGATGGCCAAGCCTTTTCACATTTGAAGTCTGATTTTAAAGCACTGCAGAGGTCACTATTGGATCTAAAGTTAGTGCTCAATGCATTCTTTTTTCTTGGTCTCATACAGATGGTTAGCAGATGTTATTGCGAGTGTAGCGAAATGCTTGTGCTTTTAGTTCCAACAGTGCAGCAATATCTAACAAGTATTCTAAATTCTACAGGGACTTCAGTTTATGAAAAAAATAAAGTATGGGAACTGTAAAAATATCTGAACACTATGAAGTGGATATGAACACACACGTACTCAATTACATGTTCACTTACACATACAGACTAATACATACACATACACATTTGATCTCGCTCTCTTCTCTCACTCTCTCTTTTCTCTTCTCTTCTCTTCTCTCCCTCTCTCTATTGTCGAGAACTGTTCTATAATTTAATATATTTCTTGTTTGTCTATATTTTCTATGTCTTTGTCTACATGTTTATATATGTTTACAACAAGCAAGGGGAAGATATCAGAGTAGGGACATTGGGGAATAATAACATATTGTACGGGATATATTTGTACTGTAGTGAAGCCGTCACTATAGTAATGCAAAGTCTCTTTCATGATCATGTGAAACGTCAACTGATATTATTTATTTCGACATCACACATTATAGTCTTACTCTTATACAGACATCGTACACACTCTCACTAAATCACATCCAATATCATACACCTAAACTTACTCAGATTTACTACACACATAATATCTTGTCTCAATTTTCTAACATCTGTGACATTGACTCACAGGCAAACAGGCAAGGGAATAAAACATATATTGCTAGAACCTATTTCTTGAATTCTAAATATCAGACATTTGAAAGCTCTAGTTTTGGTTGTCATAATACCACTGATGGCAGTAACTTTCCAAGCACTAATTATGGTCAATTTAGACTGAGAATAGTATCTTGTTATGGTAAGGGGTGAGATAAGTATAGCCAGTTATAATTGTAAAGGTTTAGCAGATTATAAAAAAAGAAGATCAGTCTTTCTGTGGCTAAAAGAAAAGGAATTTAACATATACTGTTTACAGGAAACTCGCTCTACATCCTTAGATGAAGTTGCGTGGAAAAAAGAATGGGGTGGTGAAATAATTTTCTGTCAAAGACAAAGAAACTCAAAAGGTGTGATGATGTTAATTAACAAAATGTTTTGTTTGAATATGCACATAGTTAGGAATGATTCGCAAGGAAGGTGGATCTTTTTGAATATGAAAGTAGACGAAAAAGAGATTTGGCTAATTAATCTATATGGTCCAAATCAGGATGATCCATACTTCTTTGAAAATATTTATACCAATTTATTGAACCTACAGGCAACAAATGATCAAATCATTATGGTAGGAGACTATAACAGAGTGTTAAGTACCTCAATGGACCGTAAAGGAAATCACTCTACAAACTATCATCACCGTGCCCTTAAGGAAATCACAAATATTATGGGCACATTAGAAATAGTGGATATTTGGAGAATAAAAACCCCGAGCTAGGGAGATATACATGGAGGAGACTTAATGGAATGGGAAAAAAAATGTATGAAATGTATGCATTCACTACTGTAAGTCGCTCTGGATAAGAGCGTCTGCTAAATGACTAAAATGTAATGAAAAATGTTAACATGTTAGGGCTAGGGGGCAGTATTGACACGGCTGGATAAAAAACATACCCGATTTAATCTGGTTACCACTCCTACCCAGTAACTAGAATATGCATATACTTATTACATATGGATAGAAAACACCCTAAAGTTTCTAAAACTGTTTGAATGGTGTCTGTGAGTATAACAGAACTCAAATGGCAGGTCAAAACCTGAGAGATTCCTTTACAGGAAGTGGCCTGTCTGACCATTTCTTGAACTTCTTTTCCATCTCTATCTTTTACTAAGGATCTCTGCTCTAACGTGACACTTCCTACGTCGTCCATAGGCGCTCAGAGCCCGGGAAAAACCTGAATGTCGTCATCCCAGCCCCAGGCTGAAACACATTATCGCCTTTCTCAAGTGGCCGATCAAGGGACTCTGGGCTTAGGCGTGTGACCCGACCGTCCCCGCCTTTGTGATTTTTTCCTCTGTTTGCCGAAAAGGAGATTCCCGGTCGGAATATTATCGCTTTTCTACGAGAAAAATGGCGTAAAAATTGATTTTAAACAGCGGTTGACATGCTTCGAAGTACGGTAATGGAATATTTAGAATTTTTTTGTCACGAATTGCGCCATGTGCACGACCCTTCTTTACCATTTCGGATAGTGTCTGGAACGCACGAACAAAACGCCGCTATTCGGATATAACGATGGATTATTTTGGACCAAACCAACATTTGTTATTGAAGTAGCAGTCCTGGGAGTGCATTCTGACGAAGACAACAAAAGGTAATCAAACTTTTATAATAGTAAATATGATTATGGTGAGTGCTAAACTTGCCGGGTGTCTAAATAGCTAGCCCGTGATGCCTGGGCTATGTACTTAGAATATTGCAAAATGTGCTTTCACCAAAAAGCTATTTTAAAATCGGACATATCGAGTGCATAGAGGAGGACTGTATCTATAATTCTTAAAATAATTGTTATGCTTTTTGTGAACGTTTATCGTGAGTAATTTAG
This sequence comes from Salmo salar, assembly GCF_965601325.2. Lineage (NCBI taxonomy): Eukaryota > Metazoa > Chordata > Actinopteri > Salmoniformes > Salmonidae > Salmo > Salmo salar. The sequence goes on from NC_138300.1 coordinate 110,975,374, forward strand.
TAAAATGTTAGCGAATTCCCCGGAAGTTTGCGGGGGGTATGCTAGTTCTGAACGTCACATGCTAATGTAAAAAGCTGTTTTTTGATATAAATATGAACTTGATTGAACAAAACATGCATGTATTGTATAACATAATGTCCTAGGGTTGTCATCTGATGAAGATCATCAAAGGTGAGTGCTGCATTTAGCTGTCTTCTGGGTTTTTGTGACATTATATGCTAGCTTGAAAAATGGGTGTCTGATTATTTCTGGCTTGGTACTCTGCTGACATAATCTAATGTTTTGCTTTCGTTGTAAAGCCTTTTTGAAATCGGACAGTGTGGTTAGATTAACGAGAGTCTTGTCTTTAAATAGCTGTAAAATAGTCATATGTTTGAGAAATTGAAGTAATAGGATTTTTAAGGTTTTGAAAATCGCGCCACAGGCTTCAAGTGGCTGTTACGTAGGTGGGACGAATTCGTCCCACCTAGCCCAGAGAGGTTTTAACAAGGTAGACAAAATTAGGGCAAATTTAAATGAATTTGTAAAGACTAGTTTGAATGGTACACAAATTGAACAAGTTCTTTCCTACAAATATCTTGGTATCAAACTTGATGACAAACTGTCATTTAAAAAACATGTCACTGAGCTGGTGAAGAAGTTGAAGTTCATGGTTGGTTTATTTTACAGAAAAAAAGCATGTCTGACTTTTGTTAATAGGAAGGAAATTGTCCAGGCCACTTTTATGTCCATTTTAGATTATGGGGATTTTATCAAAACTGAACAAAAATATAAACTCAAAGTGTTGGTCCCATGTTTCATGAGCTGAAATGTTCCATATGCACAAAAGCTTATTTCTCAAGAATGTTGTGCACAAATTTGTTTACATCCCTGTTAGTGAGCATTTCTCCTTTGCCAAGAAAATCCTTCTAGCTGACAGGTGTGGTGTTACACAGGTGCAGCTTGTGCTGGGGACAATTAAAGGCCACAAAATAAAATGTGCAGTTTTGTCACAACACAATGCTACATATGTCTCAGGTTTTGAGGGAGTGTGCAATTGGCATGCTGACTGCAGGAATGTCCACCAGAGCTGTTGTCAGAGAATTTAATATTAATTTCTCTACCATAAGTGGCCTCCAACGTCGTTTCAGAGAATTTGGCAGTACGTCCAACCGGCCTCACAACCGTATACCACGTGTAACAACGCCAGCCCAGAACCTCCGCATCCGGCTTCTTTACCTGCGGGATCGTCTTTGTTGAGGAATATTTCTGTCTGTAATAAAGCCCTTGTGTGGAAAAACTCATTCTGATTGGCTGGGCCTGGCTCCCCAGTGGGTGGGCCTGGCTGACAAGTGGGTGGGCCTATACCCTCCAAGGCCCACCCATAGCTGCAACCTTGCCCACTCATGTGAAACCCATAGATTAGGGCCTAATGAATTGATTTCAATTGACTGATTTCCTGTAACTCAGTAAAATCTTTGAACTTGTTGCATGTTGTGTTTATATTTTTGTTCAGTATATACAGTATTCATGCAGCAGCATCTAAACTTAAACCACTATATGCTGTTTTCCATTGTGCCCTTAGGTTTATTACTGATGATGGTTATAGAACTCATCGTTGTGTTTAGTATCAAAAAGTGGTTTGGGCCACTTTTTATGTAAAGAGAGAGCAGCATTTTCTTGTGTTTATCTACAAGGCACTCATGCAGAAACTATGTATCTATCATCATTAATTCAATTTAGACTTACAAATGACCAAACCAGGCTTGGATAACACTGGAGGTCCCTTCGATCCCCACAGAGCTGGGTAAAGCTGCTTTTAGTTTTTTTTTGCCATTTATGTAGAACAATTTACAGAGCTCTCTGAAATGAGATGTTCTGGTCCCCCTTGGTCAGTTCAGAGTAATGACCGGAGACCTCTATGCTGATATATGTGTCTGCTTTTCTTAATTTGTTTTCTAATTTTGTATATTGTATGTGTATAATTTATTTATGCAGGGCTCATCTGTAAAAGATACAGAGACTAGAGTATGACTTCCCTGTCAAAATAAAGGTTAAATAAAAACAATTTGGGGAATAGGGTGCCATTTAAGATGCATTCCAGACCAGACACCGCTTACAGACAGGTGCATAATGACCTGCCACTGGGTTGTACACCCAGAAACTAGGAACAAAACAGACAACAATAATATGACACACTAAAATTCAAATTAGCCATTCTAGGGAGAAAAATATAGGTGTCTTTCCATGCCTTACAGGATGAATATTTCATAAAAAATAGACTAGATCGTTTCATTTGCATAATATTTGAGTCTAAGGTCCAGTGACGTTATTGGCACACGACACATCTCCTCCTCCAGATAGAGAAGTGTAAAAACGATGTGTGTCTCCAAAATTGCACTCTATTCCCTATAGAGTGCACTACCATATGGGCCCTGGTCAAAAGAAGTGCACAAAATAGAGAATAGGATTCCATATGGGACATAGCCACCATTGGCAAAAAGCTGGTCATACTGAAGTGGATCCATTAGATCTTAGTCTATAATAGGATCTTCGTCTACAATAGGATCTTCGTCTATAATAGGATCTTCATCTATAATATGATCTTCGTCTATAATAGGATCTTCGTCTTGGCTTGGACCACAAAGTACTAAGTCTGCATTAAATGTACTGTATATTATGAACAGTCATCAGTGGCATTGACAAGCAACAGCAGAGCTCCCTGTAGTCTACTGAAAATTAGCCTGCGGTAGCTACAAACAATGATCACTCCCACCTCCAGAAATGGGCCTGGATTAAAAATGAACAAGCTGAGAGGTTGCACTACTTTAAGTGGGGTAACACTGCAGGCTTAATTGCTTGCATAATGGTAACCTGTACAAAGGCCCACTGATTTTAAAAAGGAAGAGGTCACATCGTTGAGTGACTTTGATGTCAAATAGCCTCAAATAATGATACCAGCCTCTTGGGGAGTTCTAGAATCCTCCCAAGGCCTTTGTTCTGTTCTGTCATTGGTGTGTAATGGAAGCATCCCAAATGACTCCCTATTCCCTATTTAGCCCTATGGGTCCTGGTCAAAAGTAGTGCACTATAAAGGGAATAGGGTGTCATTTGGGACACATCCAATATCTGCTGCAAGCCGCACTGTTTCTTACCATGGCCTTCAACACAGGACCGTGTCCAGCTCAATGGCTGTGCTTTATGCTGGCACTTCCCATTGATTTCAGAAGGGTATCCAAAGATTTAATTACACAAGTAACACATAAACTGTCCCATGCCAATAGTAGTTACAGGCTGGGGAAAATATGGCCATGCCCTGTTAAAGTAATGGCTGGAGTTGTTTGTGAGGCAATAGCTTAGTTTACTGGTGTAGAGCACTTCAAGGCTTTTGGAGTTGTTCTGCTAGTCCAATATGGAGTCCAGAGAACAGTTACGTTAACTTACAGACCTCTCGGTCTCCGAGCAACAATTACTTAGCAGCTGAAGTTTAATTAGTGGAAACAGTCCTGAACTTCCCGCCTAACTCGTTTGAGGCAATTAGTCAAAGTCACATCTACTCATTTTCACACCGGTTTCCTAATGGTCTCCTACGTTTCAATGGGTAAACAGTCTACCTCAGCAAATGTTACACAGCTACAGGGGGCATATTGTTGTGTCTCAACAGGATCATCAAGAGAATTGTAGTGTAGTTTCACAGCATAGCTATATTTTAAATTCTATATCATTAACTGACTAAGACCAGTATGGGAAACCAGGTGATGTGATTGACCTCTCTGGCCAATCAATCCGTCAATCCAATAATTGATAATTAAGTAAATGGGATGAAATAAAACCATCAGAAATGTCTAGTCCGTCCTCATTGACTGACTAGAGGTGAATAGTGAATAGGCTTACCACTGCTGTTCTGGTTTAAATTGTCTTTCAAAGTGCATCTATAGTACTTCATTCTATTACATCTTTGCCTCATAAATTCCACACCCACCGACTCACAATTATTTTCATCACGTTATAACTGCCTGTCAAATCCATCCACTGGACAGAGCCAAGTGAGTGACTAGGATTCCGCTGAGCGAGGAGCCCTTTCAGTCAGTACTGGTTTTGGGTTATGACTGAGATTTCAGTTACCTGCATCTCCTGACAGACAGAGCATGTTATGCTGCTTCCCAAATGGCAACCCTATTTCCTATATAGTGCACTACTTTTGAACAGGACCCATAGGGCACTATAAAGGGAATAGGGTGCCATTTGGGACACAACCTAGGTTGCATGCCTCTACCTGACAAATCATGTCGACTGCATCTTATCTCATCATAACTGGAAATTCACATGCAGCAGTACACCAGCCAGGCCAACGTTCCAGTCACTTTTCCCAGGAGAAATCACACCAATTGCCATTTGGAAAATTAATTCAGTGACCTATGATAATGTAAGATTAATTTGCACTGTGTGCTTGCTTGCTGTATTTGAACTACAAATGTGTGCTTTCTCTTTCTATAGCCATGCCTTTCTCTTTCTCTAAATTAATTTGAGATAATTATCACATGGCAGAATCCTATACACAACAAAGCAGAATCCAATACACAACAAGGCCGAATCCTATACACAACAAGTCAGAAAACAGAGCAAAAGGAGAAAGGGATGACTAAATCTTCTACTAATTAAGACCAAACATTTGATCCAGTGCACAATTACTTTAGTGCTTAAATGACAGAGCCCAATGAATATACCTAAGCATTCAGTGAACACATGACATTCTCTTTGCAAAAGGACATTGGTTTTTGATAGGCCCCTAAATAGAGAAAATTCAGGAAATGCTTAGAAAAATAATGCAAACTGATACGAACTGGCTATTTCTGGGGAGAGCTAAAACAATCTGTAAAAATAGTAGGCAGCTTTCATGGGCAAAATCTTTCTCCACAGGACTGTTTTTCTCTCAGTTAGACAAAGGAAAATATTCAGATTCTTATTTGGATGTGACAGGAAACTATATCATAAAGACAATGATTGATGATTCAAAGAAAGGTTACAGAAGAAAATATTTAGATTTTATCTATGAATATCTATGTGTGCCAGCCTCTTACAATCATGTTTGAGGAGGACACTTTTGATGTTGTTCCATTACATCGAATTTAAGATATCCACATTGGAGTAATAAGAAGTGAGTGTACGACTGAATACTGTCAAAATACAGACCCAACAAACTGCAAACCTAACTGCCTGTAGCCAATAACATCCACCACACATGATGCATCATGAACAAATCATAAAGAAGAAATACACCATCAAAGAAGCTCAATCCAAAGCAATCTCCTGCAGTGTCATGGCAGGGGAAAGGAGGGGAGCCAGGAAGCTCTTGGCTGTCATAGTAACCAGCAGAGAGCAAGGTCATGCGTTCTACTGCCACCTGTCAGCCAGCCAGAGGACGGGGGCCATGGCAACCATCGCTTAATTAGTCTTAAATGACTCAGCCAGATGAAACGACTCACTCACTTACTCACTCACTCAATCACTCACTTCCTTTGAGCCAGCAACAAAGGATCCCCACTTCAGTCAGTCTTTGGACATCTGCCTGACTGTACCCCAGCTCTGGTTGTTGGAGCAATAGAATAAGAACAATAATTGAATAGGATCTCTATGGTCGGAGCTTGGTTTAGTTTTTTTTGTTATCCACATTATATTTTACTTTGTGAATGAATTAAACCAAAAGGTGTGCTTCTTGGGAAAATTCACAGTGTTACACACCACAGCCTATTCATTGCTGCTGCCTTGAACTCAAAGGACCTAGCTAAGTATAATCAACAAATAACAATGAAAATGCAAATGAAAATAAATGGAACAAGAGCAGGAAATCATTGGCAGTGGTGGAAAAAGTAATCTTTTTTTATTTAATAATTTTTTATTTGTTTCGTATTTTTTTAAATACATTTTTTATTCTTATTAGTTTTTTAAAATAAAATAACTATTTGATATCAGAGCGGCAGTAACTTACCAGCAATACGACCAGGAAAATGACTTTCCCGAAGCGGATGCTTTGTTCGCACCACCCGGGGCAATTGAACTGATTCCAGAGGCCGACCCAAAACAACGCCGGGGGGGAGAAGAGGGATTCGGAGCGGTCTTCTGGTCAGACTTAGGAGGCACGCACACCACCCACCGCTTCTGAGTATATTACTTGCTAACGTTCAGTTGACAAGATCAGGGCAGTGGTTTCTTTCCAGAGAGACATCAGGGATTGTAACATATTCTGTTTCACGGAAACATGGCTTGGGATATACTGTCGGACTCGGTCCAGCCATTTGGATTCTCAGTACATCTCACCGAATAAACAATAAACATCTGTCCCGGAAGAAGAATGGCGGGGGTGTATGTTACATGATTAATGACTTATGGTGTAATTGTACTAACATACAGGAACTCAAGTCCTTTAGTTCACCCAACCTAGAATACCTCACTATCAAATGCCGTATTATCTCCCAAGAGAATTCTCTTCAGTTATTGTCACAGCCGTGCATATCCCCCCTCAAGCCGATACCACGACTGCCACTCAACGAACTTCACTGGACTTTATGCAAACTGGAAACCATATATCTGCATTTATTGTAGCTGGGGACTTTAACAAAGCAAATTTGAGAAAAAGGCTACCTAAATTCTATCAGCATATTGACTGTAGTACTCGCGCTGGAAAACACTCGACCATTGTTATTCCAACTTCCGGGATGCATACAAGGCCCTCCCCCGCCTTTCTTTCGGGAAATCTGACCACGACTCCATTTTTCTCTTCCCTTCCTATAGGCGGAAACTCAACCAGGAAGTACCCGTGCTAAGAACTATTCAACGCTGGTCTGACCTATTGGAATCCACGCTTCAAGATTGTTTTGATCACGCGGACTTGGATATGTTCCGGGTAGCTTCAGAGAATATTATCAATGTACACTGCTCAAAAAAATAAAGGGAACACTTAAACAACACAATGTAACTCCAAGTCAATCACACTTCTGTGAAATCAAACTGTCCACTTAGGAAGCAACACTGATTGACAATAAATTTCACATGCTGTTGTGCAAATGGAATAGACAACAGGTGGAAATTATAGGCAATTAGCAAGACACCCCCAATAAAGGAGTGGTTCTGCAGGTGGGGACCACAGACCACTTCTCAGTTCCTATGCTTCCTGGCTGATGTTTTGGTCACTTTTGAATGCTGGCGGTGCGTTCACTCTAGTGGTAGCATGAGACGGAGTCTACAACCCACACAAGTGGCTCAGGAAGTGCAGCTCATCCAGGATGGCACATCAATGCGAGCTGTGGCAAGAAGGTTTGCTGTGTCTGTCAGCGTAGTGTCCAGAGCATGGAGGCGCTACCAGGAGACAGGCCAGTACATCAGGAGACGTGGAGGAGGCCGTAGGAGGGCAACAACCCAGCAGCAGGATCGCTACCTCCGCCTTTGTGCAAGGAGGAGCAGGAGGAGCACTGCCAGAGCCCTGCAAAATGACCTCCAGCAGGCCACAAATATGCATGTGTCTGCTCAAACGGTCAGAAACAGACTCCATGAGGGTGGTATGAGGGCCCGACGTCCACAGGTGGGGGTTGTGCTTACAGCCCAACACCGTGCAGCACGTTTGGCATTTGCCAGAGAACACCAAGATTGGCAAATTCGCCACTGGCGCCCTGTGCTCTTCACAGATGAAAGCAGGTTCACACTGAGCACATGTGACAGACGTGACAGAGTCTGGAGACGCCATGGAGAACATTCTGCTGCCTGCAACATGGTGTGGGGTGGCATTTCTTTGGGGGGCCGCACAGCCCTCCATGTGTTCGCCAGAGGTAGCCTGACTGCCATTAGGTACCGAGATGAGATCCTCAGACCCCTTGTGAGACCATATGCTGGTGCGTTTGGCCCTGGGTTCCTCCTAATGCAACACAATGCTAGACCTCATGTGGCTGGAGTGTGTCAGCAGTTCCTGCAACAGGAAGGCATTGATGCTTTGGACTGGCCCGCCCGTTCCCCAGACCTGAATCCAATTGAGCACATCTGGGACATCATGTCTCGCTCCATCCACCAACGCCACGTTGCACCACAGACTGTCCAGGAGTTGGCGGATGCTTTGGTCCAGGTCTGGGCGGAGATCCCTCAGGAGACCATCCGCCACCTCATCAGGAGCATGCCCAGGCGTTGTAGGGAGGTCATACAGGCACGTGGAGGCCACACACACTACTGAGCCTCATTTTGACTTGTTTTAAGTTGGATCAGCCTGTAGTGTGGTTTTCCACTTTAATTTTGAGTGTGACTCCAAATCCAGACTCCATGGGTTGATAAATTGGATTTCCATTGATTATTTTTGTGTGATTTTGTTGTCAGCACATTCAACTATTTAAAGAAAAAAGTATTTAATAAGATTATTTCATTCATTCAGATCTAGGATGTGTTATTTTAGTGTTCCCTTAATTTTTTTGAGCAGTGTATATACCGAGACTGTCACTGAGTTTACCAAGAAGTGTGTAGGAGATGTTGTACCCACTGTGACTATTAAAACCTACCCAAACCAGAACCCGTGAATAGATGGCAGCATTCGCGCAAAACTGAAAGTGCGAACCACCGCATTTAACCATGGAAATACTCAGACTTGAAATCATTGGCCACTTTAATAAATGGAACACTAGTCACTTTTAATAATGTTTACATATCTTGCATTATTCATCTCATATGTATATACTGTATTCTATACTATCTACTGTATCTTAGTCTATGCTGCTCTGACATTGCTCATCCATATATTTATATATTCTTAATTCCATTCCTTTACTTAGATTTTTGTGTATTAGGTATTTGTTGTGAAATTATTAGATATTACTTGTTAGATATTGCTGCACTGTCGGAACTAGAAGCACAACATTTCGCTACACCCGCAATAACATCTGATAAACACGTGTACAGTATGTGACCAATACAATTTTATTTGATTTGTGTAAAAGTAAAGATACCTTAACAGAAAATGACCAGTGGCAACCCGTCATTCAGGGCAGGTGGGGAAGAGACCCTCCAGTTTTGAGCCCCACATTTTTTGTGGGGTAGCCTCTTTTACATGTTATTTTGTCATTAATACCTGCCACACATCCGTTTGCAAAAAACAGTACCGGTCAAAAGTTTGAACACCTACTCATTCCAGGGTTTTTCTTTATTTGTACTATTTCTACATTGCACAATAATAGTGAAGACATCAAAACTATGAAATAACACATATGGAATCATGTAGTAACCAAAAAAAAGTGTTAATATTCCATATTCCCTATTTCATTCCCTGTTCCCAATTCACATTCCCTATACCCTATCCACTACTCCCTATCCACTATTTCGTATTCACTATTCACCACATCGACTCCTGCTGACGTTTGGAAACCCTCTGTTTCAGCGTGAAAATGGCACAGAGCATCTGGTCTGTGTTGTACTGTGCCATGAGATGAGATGCCATCGAGTAGATATAACACCATCTGTTACAGCGAGCCCAGTGCGATGGTGGCAATACGTAGTGGTGATGGCTTCCCACGATAAGACAAGCAGCAGAATGAGATGTCGGGCCTCTCCTGTGAGGGTGTATTTATGAGTCTGAGATGTCTCACAGTGTAATGCCTTTTGAAGGGCCTGTTTTTAGGAACTCTCTAACACAGATAATCAATCTCTGTCATACATCTAGATGTACTCCCTCCTATGGTTTGTTTCTGTTTCCCACACTCCCTTGTGATTGATATAATGCTGTGTGATGTAATGTTGATGTCTCTTGCCAGTTCGTTCAAGCAGTTGGACAGACACACTTTATTTGTTTATTCAATCTTTATTTAGCCAAGAAAGTCAGCTAAGTACACTTTCTGATTTACAATGACATTTACCTGAATTGAATTGATATTGACAAGTTTTAGTATTATAGCAATTATCTGGTTTTCCTGCCATTAACATGGAGTTGGTTTGAACTCCGTGGTTGATAGCACACTGCAAATGACTTGATTAGTGCAGAACATGGGTTGACAAAATGGGCCTCATTAGTATGAAGATAGCACTCTGTTAGTTTGGCTAATTGTTTTTCTGAATTCTATTTACAGTCATGATGAATGTAGATATGAACAGTCCCTGACATTTCTGTTGTAAACGCGAGAACATTACCCCACACTTGTAGTATTTGAATTAATTTACCATTTATCCCAGAAGGTAACAATACAGCAGTGGTCTGATTGAACCGACAGTATGTAACCAACCGCTTAATCTGGCTGAGCGGGTTCAGGCTACACTGTGTCCACTCTCAATGTCAGGCCAGGAGTCAGGGCACAGGAGAGCAAAGTAACGCTAACATTACGTATGGCTGACGTTATGAATTGTTGACGTTACGTATGATTGTCCTTCAAAATGTATTCTACATTCTGCAACTGACCATTGATAGAGACGAGACAAGCTACACTGTGTCCAACTGCCCACGTCATGCCACACGGGTACAGTACTTCAGCAAGTACAGTGGAGGAAAAAAGTATTTGATCCCCTGCTGATTTTGTATGTTTGCCCACTGATAAAGAAAGGATCAGTCTATAATTTTAATGGTAGGTTTATTTGAACAGTGAGAGACAGAATAACAACAAAAAAATCCAGAAAAACGCATGTCAAAAATGTTATAAATTGATTTGCATTTTAATGAGGGAAATAAGAGGAGAAAAAAACGGAGAAAAAAAAATATGAAAAAAAAAGTATGAAATGTATTCACTACTGTAAGTCGCTCTGGATAACAGCGTCTGCTAAATGACTAAAATGTAAATGTAAATGTAAGTATTTGACCCCCTCTCAATCAGAAAGATTTCTGGCTCTCAGGGTCTTTTATACAGGTAACGAGCTGAGGTTAGGAGCACACTCTTAAAGGGAGTGCTCCTAACCTCAGCTTGTTACCTGTAAAAAAGACACCTGTCCACAGAAGCAATCAATCAATCAGATTCCAAACTCTCCACCATGGCCAAGACCAAAGAGCTCTCCAAGGATGTCAGGGACAAGATTGTAAACCTACACAAGGCTGGAATGGGCTACAAGACCATCGCCAAGCAACTTGGTGAGAAGGTGACAACATTTGGTGCGATTATTCGCAAATGGAAGAAACACAAAAGAACTGTCAATGTTCCTCGGCCTGGGGTTCCATGCAAGATCTTACCTCGTGGGGTTGCAATGATCATGAGAACGGTGAGGAATCAGCCCAGAACTACACGGGAGGATCTTGTCAATGATCTCAAGGCAGCTGGGACCATAGTCACCAACAAAACAATTGGTAACACACTACGCCGTGAAGGACTGAAATCCTGCAGAGCCCGCAAGGTCCCCCTGCTCAAGAATACATATACATGCCCGTCTGAAGTTTGCCAATGAACATCTGAATGATTCAGAGGACAACTGGTGAAAGTGTTGTGGTCAGATGAGACCAAAATGGAGCTCTTTCGCATCAACTCAACTCGCCGTGTTTGGAGGAGGAGGAATGCTGCCTATGACCCCAAGAACACCATCTCCACCGTCAAACATGGAGGTGGAAACATTATGCTTTGGGGGTGTTTTTCTGCTAAGGGGACAGGACAACTTCACCGCATCAAAGGGACGATGGACGGGGCCATGTACCGTCAAATCTTGGGTGAGAACATCCTTCCCTCAGCCAGGGCATTGAAAATGGTTCGTGGATGGGTATTCCAGCATGACAATGACCCAAAACACATGGCCAAGGCAACAACAGAGTGGCTCAAGAAGAAGCACATTAAGGTCCTGTAGTGACCTAGCCAGTCTCCAGACCTTAAGCCCATAGAAAATCTGTGGAGGGAGCTGAAGGTTCGAGTTGCCAAACGTCAGCCTCGAAACCTTAATGACTTGGAGAAGATCTGCAAAGAGGAGTGGGACAAAATCCCTCCTGAGATGTGTGCAAACCTGGTGGCCAACTACAAGAAACGTCTGACCTCTGTGATTGCCAACAAGGGTTTTGCCACCAAGTACTAAGTCATGTTTTGCAGAGGGGTCAAATACTTATTTCCCTAATTTAAAATGCAAATAATTTTATAACATTTTTGACATGCGTTTTTCTGGATTTTTTTGTTGTTATTCCGTCTCTCACTGTTCAAATAAACCTACCATTAAAATTATAGACTGATCATTTCTTTGTAAGTGGGCAAACGTACAAAATCAGCAGGGGATCAAATACTTTTTCCCCCCACTGTATAGCTAACACACTGTTATCCCAGTGAGTGGATGTTATGTATGGTTGGTCAGGTAGGGTCGTCCGAGCAGTGGTGAGTCTCTCAGGGCTCTAGTGCCGGTCCTTGCTGGCCACAGTGATTGTTGATTATGTTAAGTGCCAGCCTGTGAGCACAAGGGCCCAGTCAGAGAGATATGTCACTTTTATAAATTGTGTCTGCCTCTTTTGTCACTGGTTCTTATCACCATTTTAATTAGACAAAGGGAGAGAAAGGGAGATGAAAGGGAGAGTGAGGGAGGGAGAGTGAGAGAGAGAGAGAGAGAGAGAGAGGTAGATAGTGAACATGAGAGGGACATGAGAAGGACGAGCGTGAGAGCGATAGAGAGAGAGTGAGAAAGAGATGAGAGAGAGAGACATGAGAGAAGGGAAAGAGAAGGGGAGGGAGGGACATGAGAGAAAGGGAGGGAAAGAGAAAGGGCTGGGAGGGAGGGAGGGAGGGAGGGGGGAGGGAGGGAGGGAGGGAGGGAGGGAGGGAGGGGGAGGGAGGGAGGGAGGGAGGGAGGGAGGGAGGGAGGGAGGGAAAGATGAGAGACATGAGAGAAGGTGGAGGGAAAGAGAAAGGGAGGAAGGGAGATGTTTTGATAGCATGCTGGAGGACAGTGCGATGAATGAGGAGGGAGAGAGATTTTTTGATAGCATGCTGGAGGACAGTGGGATGATTTTTTGATAGCATGCTGGAGGACAGTGGGGTGATTTTCTGATAGCATGCTGGAGGACAGTGGGGTGATTTTCTGATAGCATGCTGGAGGACAGTGGGGTGATTTTTTGATAGCATGCTGGAGGACAGTGGGGTGAATGAAAGTCTGGTTGGACTTAGTGTAGCGAGCAAACACTACCCACCTGCAGAAATTCTCCTTCACTGCCTCACAGCATTATATCCTATCCAGTGGATTTTGACTGTAGTATTATTATATGCATGCACAAGAAACATGATGTTGGCATCATGAAAATCATATGCAGTGGTGGTGTCTGGTATAGAAAGCCAGGCTACAGTACAGAACTGTATTGTGTGTACTTAGATAAGATTGCCATTCATTTCAGTGTGTTGTTGAGTTGTGGACAGATGTACACAGAGGATGAGGTTGATAAAAATCAAACCTGTTCTGTAGTACGAGACTGCTGCACAGCTGTCAGACGCAAAGAAGCCGAACAAGTCTGTTGCACGGTTCCCTGGGAAACGCTCCAGTACCTTTACCTTTATGCTTGCTCCCCCTCCCCTCTCTCTCTCTCTCTCTCTCTCTCTCTCTCTCTCTCTCTCTCTCTCTCTCTCTCTCTCCTTCCTTACCTCTCTCATTTTTTCTATGTCTCTCTTCTCTCTCTCTGCCTTTCTCTATCTCTGTTTCCTCTCTCTGTCCTTCCCTACCCCTCTCATTCTTTCAAAGAAGCCAAACAAGTCTGTTGCACAGTTCCCTGGGAAACGCTTCAGCGCCTTTACCTTTATGGTTGATCCACGCCCCCCCCCCTCTCGCTCTCTCTCTTGCTCTCTTTTTCCACTCTCTCCTCTCTCTCTCCTTCCCTACCTCTCATTCTTTCTGTTTCTCTCCTTCCCTACATCTTTCGTTCTTTCTCTGTCTCTCTCGGTCTATCTCACTGTCTTTCGTTCTTTCTCGGTCTCTCACTCTCTCTCTCTCTCTCTCTCTCTCTCTCTCTCTCTCTCTCTCTCTCTCTCTCTCCCTCTCGCTCTGTCTCTCTGTCTCTCTCTCTCTCCATCTCTCTCCCTCTCTCTCTCTCTCTCTCTCTCTCTCTCTCACTCTCTCTCTCTCTCTTTTTCCTTCAAATCCTGCCACCAGACACCCGCCACCCGGCACCTGCAGACTCCCATCTCCCATCTGTCTCAAATTAGATCTCATCTCCAGATACTGATGTCTTTTATGGTACAAGCAGTGGAGGAGAGGGGGATAAAATGACAAAGTGAACTGTCCCTGTTGAATTAATGGTCTGGCGTGCTGCAGCACCTTGTGTGTGTGTGTGTGAGCTTGCTTGTGTGTGCAAGAGAGTATGTTGTGTGTACTGTATATGACAGAGAACTTAGAGAGAGAAGGAAAGAAAGAAAAGGAAGGGTTAGCTGCCGTCAGTGTGCATTAGCGTCTGGATCCATCTTTCCTCGCTTAAACCCTTGTTTGTTACTGATGACGAGGCGCGACTACGAGTCCTGCTCTACGTCCAGGGGTCCTGCTCTACGTCCAGGGGTCCTGCTCTACGTCCAGGGGTCCTGCTCTATGTCCCGGGGTCCTGCCCTACATCCAGGTGTCCTGCTCTATGTCCATGAGTCCTGCTCTACGTCCACGGGTCCTGCTCTACGTCCACGAGTCCTGCTCTACGTCCACGAGTCCTGCTCTACGTCCACGAGTCCTGCTCTACGTCCACGGGTACTGCCCTACGTCCAGGGGTCCTGCTCTATGTCCCGGGGTCCTGCCCTACGTCCACGGGTCCTACTCTACGTCCACGGGTCCTGCTCTACGTCCACAGGTTCTGCTCTACGTCCACGGGTCCTGCCCTACGTCCACAGGTTCTGCTCTACGTCCACGGGTCCTGCCCTACGTCCACAGGTTCTGCTCTACGTCCACGGGTCCTGCTCTACAGATGAAGGATGGGTGCTGGTGGGGGATAAACAGAGCAGCCCAAGGCTTTAAATCACTACCTCCCACTCATCTCTCTCTCCTGCTCTCTCTTTCTCTCTCTCTCCCGCTCTTTTTCTCTCTCCCTTTTTCCTGTCTCTCCCCTTTCTGCTTCTCTCCTTCCCCTTTTCCTGTATTTCTCTCTTTTCCTCTCTTTGTCTCTCTTTTCCTCTCTTTGTCTCTAATTTCCTCTCTGTCTCCCTATCCCTCCCTTCCCCTCTCCCCTTGTGTCGCTCTGCTGAAAGCGACTATATTTCTATGGTTTTATAGTGTATCCTTGTATGAGGCTATGAGCCCTGTGTGGGTGGGTGGGCGGTTGGGTGTATGCATGGAGAGCCACTGGCTTTGGATCTGAAAGGATTATGATTGGCCCTGTGATCTCTCATACCATCTCACGGATGACACAGCACCATTAGCCTGTTTTCTGAGGTCTATCCTCAGTTGTTGTCCAATTTGTTGAGTGAGCAGCTGGATGGCTCCTTCCTTATGCCCCTTTGGGTATACAATCTATTCAAGAGCTAGTCAGAAAATAGCTCATTTTGACATGAAAGTGGAATCTTTTTCATGTTTGGATTTTTATCAATGTATGATGTGCTTTCAGAATGTGTCCCTTACTTTGTTGAAGTAAACATCTTTATAGTATTAAATGTTGAAAGACATAAATGATGACAAGAGGCAAGCAGTGCTTGTTATTTTTCAAGTTTGAGTGAACCTTCATTTATATGTGTCATTGTTATGTTGCGCTACCAACTAAATTCAGTCTGGGCAGCCAGTAGTTCACGTTTCTCCATCTTGAACATTATTCAGAGAATATACTTTTATTTCTCTCTCTCCTGTCTCTCTCCTCTCTCTCTGTCTCTGGGTGTCTCTCTGTCTCTCACTGTTGCTTTTCCATTAACGGGGGAACATTTCTAAATGTCAGTGTGAAATTAGGCCACCTAATTGGCAGGCTAATGAGCAGATAGACTAGCATTAAGTGCATCAATATGCAGTCATAGGCATTTTAGGCAGGCTTACCTGCCTGCTGTTTGCTCTCCTTTTTATTGAATTATTTCCCTCTGTCTGTGGGTCAGACAGGAGGACACACCGTCAAAGAGAGCAGCACCACACCGTACGGAGTACCGTATGGAGACAAACAGGCTGTTTTGATGTTAGAGGACAGAATGGCTTTGAGGAGAGAGACTAGCAAGAGAAAGATACAAAAAACTCTTCTCCACTTAATGTCTGTGTTGCATGATAGACCAGCGCTTAGCAACATTGGATTTCAGGAGCTACACACAGAATGCTAACTTTGTGTCCCTGGTGCTCTAAAAGACCCCAGCCACCACTGGAGTAGAACAGTGGAACGGTAGAGATTGGCTACTGGCTACTAGAATAGTAGAGCTTGCCTACTGAAGTGAACAGTAGAACTGGAGTGAACAGTGGGACAGTAGAGCTTGGCTACTGGAGTGAACAGAACGGCAGAACTTGGCTACTGGCTACTAGAATGGTAGAGCTTGGCTACCGAAGTGAACAGTAGAACTGGAGTGAACAGTGGAACAGTAGAGCTTGGCTACTGGAGTGAACAGTAGCACATGGCTATTGGAGTGAACAGAGAACTGGAGTGAACAGTAGAATGGTAGAGCTTGGCTACGGCTCCTGCAGGGCTTGAAAACTATTACGGACTACAAAGGGAAACCCAAACGCAAGCTGCCCAGTGACGCGAACATACCAGACCAGCTAAATGCATTTTTGTGTTTTGACCTTCGCCTCTCTCTCTCGAGTCCTTACGGGAGTTGCAGCGATGAGACAAGACTGTAACTACGAATTGGATACCACGAAATTGGGGAGAAAAGGGGTAAAAATGTTTTTTACATCAACAGGGCTGTAGTGGAGCAGGTTGAGAGTATCAAGTTCCTTGGTGTCCACATAACCGAACTATCATGGTTCAAACACACCAAGACAGTCGTGAAGAGGGCACGACAAAACCATTTCCCCCTCAGGAGACTGAAAAGATTTGGCATGGGTCCCCAGATCCTCAAAAAGTTTTTCAGCTGCACCATCGAGAGCATCCTGATCAGTTGCATCACCACCTGGTATGGCAACTGCTCGACATCTGACCGTACGGCCCAGTACATCACCGGGGCCAAGCTTCCTGCAATCCAGGACCTATATAATAGGCGGTGTCAGAGGAAAGCCCATAAAATTGTCAGAGACTCCAGTCACCCAAGTCATAGACTATTTTCTCTGCTACCGCCCGGCAAGCAGTACCGGAGTGCCAAGTCTAGGACCAAAATCCTCCTTACAGCTTCTACACCCAAATCATAACACCGCTGAACAATTAATCAAATGGCCACCGGACTATTACATTGACCCCCCCCCCCCTCCCATTTGTTTTGTACACTGCTGCTACTCACTGTTTATTATCTATGCATAATCACTTTACCCCTACCTACATGTACAAATTACCTCAACTAACCTGTACCCCCGTACACTGACTTGGTACTGGTACCCCCTGTATATAGCCTCAATATTTTTATGTCATTGTGTTACTTTTTATTCTATTTTTTTTTACTTTAGTTTATTTGATAAATATTTGCTTAACTCTTCTTGAACTGCGCTGTTGGTTAAGGGCTTGTAAGTATGCATTTCACAGTAAGGTCTACACTAGTTGTATTCGGCGCATGTGACAAATAATGTTTGATTTGATTTGGAGTGAACAGTAGAACGGCAGAGCTTGGCTACTGGATGTGAACAGTAGAACGGCAGAGCTTGGCTACTAGAGTGAACAGTAGAACGGCAGAGCTTGACTACTGGAATGAACAGTAGAACGGCAGCGCTTGGCTACTAGAGTGAACAGTAGAACGGCAGAGCTTGACTACTGGAATGAACAGTAGAACGGCAGAGCTTGGCTACTAGAGTGAACAGTAGAACGGCAGAGCTTGGCTACTAGAGTGAACAGTAGAACGGCAGAGCTTGGCTACTAGAATGAACAGTAGAACGGCAGAGCTTGGCTACTAGAGTGAACAGTAGAACGGCAGAGCTTGACTACTGGAATGAACAGTAGAACGGCAGAGCTTGGCTACTAGAGTGAACAGTAGAACGGCAGAGCTTGACTACTGGAATGAACAGTAGAACGGCAGAGCTTGACTACTGGAGTGAACAGTAGAACGGCAGAGCTTGGCTACTGGAGTGAACAGTAGAACGGCAGAGCTTGGCTACTGGAGTGAACAGTAGAACGGCAGAGCTTGACTACTAGAGTGAACAGTAGAACGGCAGAGCTTGACTACTAGAGTGAACAGTAGAACGGCAGAGCTTGGCTACTGGAATGAACAGTAGAACGGCAGAGCTTGGCTATTAGAGTGAACAGTAGAACGGCAGAGCTTGGCTACTAGAGTGAACAGTAGAACGGCAGAGCTTGGCTACTAGAATGAACAGTAGAACGGCAGAGCTTGGCTACTGGAATGAACAGTAGAACGGCAGAGCTTGGCTACTGGAATGAACAGTAGAACGGCAGAGCTTGACTACTAGAGTGAACAGTAGAACGGCAGAGCTTGACTACTGGAGTGAACAGTAGAAGAGTGGAGCTAGGCTACTCTACTTTTAGTCCCTGTTTTATTGCTGGCCTTCTTAAGTTTACTTCATACAGACAAGAATAGAAGAACTGAAAATCACATTGACTCTCACTTAGGCCTGTACTTGAGGTCCAAGAAGAGACTTTCAGTCCACTCAATAGGAATGCATGATCTGAGTCCTCAGACAATCAGTGTATTACTTGGTAATCATGTTACATTACTTAATTATCCCCTAATTAACTGGGGGATATTTTCATAATGAAAACCCATATATCATAGCTTGTATCATGTGGATTATGCCAACCAGACTAGCTGTGTTGGAATGTTGAATACTCATAAAGTCACCGATGGCTGCTGGCAAGTTTTAGGAACTAGTAGCACAGGTTCCCATGACAAGATGGCTACTTGATGTAGGCTTAAACCCCTCTGTAATAGACTACTGCGAGTGTGTCTTTGTCTGTGTTAGTGGTGAATCGGCTTCATTAAACTAAGAAAGAGCTCTTAGTAGAATATTATGATCAACCAGATGGATCATTTCTGACGATGCGTGAACACAAACAACAATGACAGGTTTTAAATGGTTGTCATGGAGCGATATAAAGACTTGTGTCCTGCTGTTAGGGTTTATGGACTCTTCCTGCTGAGAGCAGTACAATGTTGTCCTCCCCTCAACTAGGTATATACTAGCCTGGTCCCAGATCTGTTTGTGCTTTTGTCTACTCCATTGTCATTGTCAAGCCAAACATTTGTCATGACAATTCCATAAGGAGTTGGCAAGAGCGCAGAAACGGATCCAGAACAGTTATTCAGACAGACTACAAAACAATGCAAAATTAATCTCTCACCACGGGGCAATTAAATGGGATGAAAAAGAGGAAAGAAAGCACATAGACATAGTAGTGTACTGTACTGTACTTATAGCTAGGCCAATTCTTAAGTCCAGCCCTTATGCTATGTCGAACAGATAGGTACAGTACTTTAGTGCACCCCATAGCTAGGTATGACCAACTATCTGAACTCATTTATTATCCTCCTACTGTTTTTGGGGTAGGGTATTTCATGAGCATTAACATTCCAACACAGCCTGTAGCTCAGCACAGGGTTCATTACACCACCGCTAAATCAAGTCCACCCCTTATTCCTGCCAGGGATTCAATGTTATTCACATAGACTTAGAGAGTCTATTATTGTCTTTTGGGGTGGATTTAAAAAAAAATACAATATCAAACATACACGTACAAACGACAGCATACAAACCAACACACACATCAACGGCATCACACCTGCCCAAACCCACCTGCTCACACCCCCATCTCCAGCGCTGCATCACTCCCTGCCACATGGCCTCAAACTGCGGCATTTTGTTTCTCTCTGTCGCCCATGCACTTTTAATATTTAGAAAACAAAGCATTTGAATATTCCATTGTGTTAATGATGGAGTTTGGGTTGAGTTCAAATTTTTAAGTATAAGTCTTTTCAAGATGATTGACAAGAAAACTTTTGTCCAACCCATTGGATACTCTTGACAGCCAACTTTCTAACTCCGCCCATAACTTTGGACTTTATAGCATTCCCAGAAGGTATGGATTATTGTGTAATTCTTAGTTTTACACTTGTCTTTTGTATAACAAATGCAGCTATGGAACCCTGACCTGTTCACCGGACGTGCAACCTGTCCCAGACCTACTGGAACCCTGACCTATTCACCGGACATGCTACCTGTCCCAGACCTGCTGTTTTCAACTCTCTAGAGACAGCAGGAGCGGTAGAGATACTCTCAAAGATCGGCTATGAAAAAGCCAACTGACACTTACTCTTGTGTTACTGACTTGTTGCATCCTCGACAACTACTATGATTATTATTATTTGACAATGCTGGTCATTTATGAACATTTGAACATCTAGGCCATGTGCTGTTATAATCTCCACCCGGCACAGCCAGAAGAGGACTGGCCACCCCTCATAGCCTGGTTCCTCTCTAGGTTTCTTCCTAGGTTTTGGCCTTTCTAGGGAGTTTTTCCTAGCCACCGTGCTTCTACACCTGCATTGCTTGCTGTTTGGGGTTTTAGGCTGGGTTTCTGTACAGCACTTTGAGATATCAGCTGATGTAAGAAGGGCTATATAAATAAATTGGATTTGATTTGATTTGATTAAGCAATAAGGCCAGAGGGGGTGTGGTATATGGCCAATATACCATGGCTAAGGGCTGTTCTTAAGCACAACACAACGCGGAGTGCCTGGATACAGCCCTTAGCCGTGGTATATTAGCCATATACAGTATCACAAACCCCCAAGGTGCTTTAATATTATTATAAACGGGTTACCAACGTAATTAGAGCAGTAAAAATAAATGTTCTGTCATACCCGTGATATACGTTATATACGTATATACAGTACCATGGCTGTCAGCCAATCAGCATTCAGGGCTCGAACCACCCTGTTTATAAATTAGTTCATAGTGGATTAAGTGTACATTTTCGTAACTGTAATTCCCTTAGTTATGTTCCAACATTCCCTCCATCTCTTGCCGGTATCAGTTATTTTTAAGTCTTGGTGCCAATACCGTAAATTCCGGACTATAAGCTGCAACTTTTTTCCAGCAAAACAAGAAACAATCTCCCACAACACTACACCAAACAATTACCCATATATAGGACTCTCAATCAGAGGCAACGAGAAAGCACCTGCCTCCAATTGAGAGTCCAACCCCCCATAAACCTACACATAGAAATACCACAAACCAGAAAGAACATAGAGATACAAAACATAGAACATTGACCAAAACCTGGAAATAATAAATCAAACACCCTACTACAAAAATCACCAGCCCGAACCACATAAACAAAATACCCTCTGCCACGTCCTGACCAAACTACAATAACAAATAACCCTTATACTGGTCAGGACGTGACATCTGATTTCCAAAAGATTTCAAATAAAAATTTTGTGATGTGAATCTTTTAATTGCATTTAATCGCAAATATCTACATTGGTCAGTCCTAAATTGCTTTTTTATTCTGTCATAGAAATAAATGTATTTACAGTTGAAGCCTTAAGTTTACATACACCTTAGCCAAATAAATTTGAACTAAGTTTTTCACAATTTCTGACATTTAATCCTAGTAAAAATTCCCTGTCTTAGGTCAATTAGGATCACCACTTTATTGTAAGAATGTGAAATGTCAGAATAATACTAGAGAGAATGATTTATTTCAGCTTTTATTTCTTTCATCACATTCCCAGTGGGTCAGAAGTTTACATACACTCAATTAGTATTTGGTAGCATTGCCTTTAAATTGTTTAACTAGGGTCAAATGTTTTGGGTAGCCTTCCACAATTCCTCCTGACAGAGCTGGTGTAACTGAGTCAGGTTTGTAGGCCTCCTTGCTCGCACATGCTTTTTCAGTTCTGCCCACAATTTTTCTATAGGATTGAGTTCAGGGCTTTGTGATGGCTACTCCAGTACCTTGACTTTGTTGTCCTTAAGCCATTTTGCCACAACTTTGGAAGTATGTTTGGGGTCATTGTCCATTTGTATGACCCATTTGCGACAAAGCTTTAACTTCCCCACTGATGTCTTGAGATGTTGCTTCAATATATCCACATCATTTCCCCTCCTTGTGATGCCATCTATTTTGTGAAGTGCACCAGTCCCTCCTGCAGCAAAGCACCCCCACAACATGATGCTGCCACCCCCGTGCTGCACGGTTGGGATGGTGTTCTTTGGCTTGCAAGCCTCCCCCTTTTTGCTCCAAACGTAACAATAGTCATTATGGCCAAACAGTTATATTTTTGTTTCATCAGACCAGAGGACATTTCTCCAAAAAGTACGATCTTTGTCCCCATGTGCAGTTGAAAACCGTTGTCTGGCTTTTTTATGGTGGTTTTGCAGCAATGGCTTCTTCCTTGCTGAGCGGCCTTTCAGGTTATGTCGATATAGGACTCGTTTTACTGTGGATATAGATACCTTTGTACCTGTTTCCTTCAGTATCTTCACAAGGTCCTTTGCTGTTGTTCTGGGATTGATTTGCACTTTTCGCACCAAAGTACGTTCATGTCTAGGAGACAGAACGCATCTCCTTCCTGAGTGGTATGACGGCTGCGTGGTCCCATGGTGTTTATACTTACGTACTATTGTATGTACAGATGGACGTGATACCTTCAGGCATTTGGAAATTACTCCCAAGAATGAACCAGACTTGTGGAGGTCTACAATTTTCTTTCAGCAATCTTGGCTGATTTCTTTTGATTTCCCCATGATGTCAGGCAAAGAGGCACTGAGTTTGAAGGTAGGCCTTGAAATACATCCACAGGTACACCTCCAATTGACTCAAATGATGTCAATTAGCCTATCAAAAGCTTCTAAAGCCATGACATCATTTTCTGGAATTTTCCAAGCTGTTTAAAGGCACAGTCAACTTAGTGTATGTAAACTTCTGATCCACTGGAATTGTGATACAGTGAATTATAAGTGAAAGATTCTTTCTGTAAACAATTGTTGGAAAAATGACTTGTGTCATGCACAAAGTAGATGTCCTAACCGACTTGCCAAAACTATAGTTTGTTTAACAATAAATTTGTGGAGTGGTTGAAAAATTAGTTTTAATGACTCCAACCTAAGTGTATGTAAACTTCCGACTTCAACTGTATCAATTGTATCTATTAGCATGTCATTTACAGGTTTCTATGCTTGTAATTTTCCATGTGGATCAATTTATCTGTGAATTCTGAAAAGCTATCCAAGGATTGTTCTGTAGGGGTGTGTTTTTAGGGAGTAATATTGGTTCTTCTATAATACAGTATGTTTAATTTTCTTACATATTGTTAAAGTGTTCTTAACTATGAAGTTGTTAATGTTCTTAGATGTATCCTTTGAAAATAGACAGGTAAACAGATTCTAGGGATGAGCATGTGCATCTTCAATGTATACCCATTGTTCCTCTTTAGTGCATTTTAACTATACAGTATGTCTCAAGTAAAAGCCTTTTGTGGCAAAATGATACAATTCCAAATCTGGAAGGTTAAGACCACCCTCAGACATAGGAAAATGTAAAACTTTCCTTTCTATTCTACGAGTTTTATTTGTCCATATAAACTCTATTTTGACCTAGTATACTTTTTGAAAGAATATGCCAACTTTTGGAGCCATGACATTCTGGAGAGGTTTGTTCTACCTGTAAGATTTTTGGCAAGATTGTTGAATTTAATTAGATCTGCTTTCATATATGTCCCTCTTTATGTCCAAAAATTCCGTTTTGTTGGTGCGTTTAGTTCAGTAATCCAAAGGCACAAAGCGCGCTCTCAACACCCAGAAGAAAAGTCAAAAAAGTACAATAAAAGTTTGTAGAAACATATCAAACGATGTTTAAAATCAATCCCCAGGTTGTTTTTGTCATAAATAATCAATAATATTTCAACCGGATAAAAGCTTCATCAATAGAAAAGGAGAAACAAGAAAGGCGCACTCCCGATCACGCGCTGGACTCATGTCTGGAAATTTCTACTGTCCAGTCATTGAAAGTGCTGTATCTCCCTCATTTTTCAGAGTAAAAGCCTGAAACAATGCCTAAAGACTGGCCACATGTAAAAGAAGCCATAGAGATCGTGAACTTGGTTCGAAGTCTTTGTATGGTGGATAGGCTTTCAATGGAAAAACAGCCTTTCAAAATAATAGTACTTCCTGGATGGATTTTCCTCAAGTTTTCGCCTGCCATATCAGTTCTGTTATACTCACAGACATTATTTTAACAGTTTTGGAAACTTCAGAAATGTTTTCTATCCAAATCTACCAATTATATGTATATGCATATCCTTGCTTCTGGGCCTGAGTAGCAGGCAGTTTAATTTGGGCACACTTTTCATCAAAATTTCCGAATGCTACCCTAGTGAAGTTAAACAATTTGTATTTGTATTTATTAAGGATCCCCATTAGCTGTTGCCAAGGCAGCAGCTACTCTTCCTGGGGTCCAGCAACATTAAGGCAGTTATACACAATTTAAAATTTTGCATGACATTACATTTCATAACACTTTACTGAATAAATTTAGTGTGTTCCCTCAGGTCACTACTCCACTATCACATATTTACAATACAACATCAATGTGTACGTGTGTGTAGAGTGTGTGTCTTATCGTGTGTATGTTTGTTTGTGCCAGTGTTCGTGTTTCTTCACAGTCCCTGCTGTTCCATAAGGTGTGTTTTTATCTGTTTTTAAATCAGATTTTACTGCTTGCATGAGTTACTTGATGTGGAATAGATTTCCATGTAGTTGTGACTCTATGTAGTACTGTGCATAGTCTGTTTTGGTTTTGGGGACTGTGAAGAGACCTCTGGTGGCATGTCTTGTGGGGTATGCATCGGTGTCCGAGTAGTTCAAGCAAACAGCTCGGTGCATTCAACATGTCAATACCTCTCACAAATACAAGAAGTGATGAAGTCAATCTCTCCTCCACTTTGAGCCAGGAGAGATTGACATGCATCATTTTAATGTTAGCTCTCTGTGTACAGCCAAGGACCAGCCGTGCTGCCCTGTTCTGAGTCCCTCTTTGTGCCACCTGACCACACTACTGAACAGTAGTCCAGGTGTGACAAAACTAGGGCCCGTAGGACCTGCCTTGTTGATAGTGCTGTTAAGAATGCAGAGCATTGCTTTATTATGGACAGACTTCTCTCCATCCTAGCTACTGTTGTATCAATATGTTTTGACCATGACAGTTTACAATCCAGGGTTACTCCAAGCAGTTTAGTCTCCTCAACTTGCTCAATTTCCACATTA
The DNA here is from genome assembly GCF_965601325.2 of Salmo salar. Classification (NCBI taxonomy): domain Eukaryota; kingdom Metazoa; phylum Chordata; class Actinopteri; order Salmoniformes; family Salmonidae; genus Salmo; species Salmo salar. The sequence continues at coordinate 111,000,559 of NC_138300.1, forward strand.
TTCATTACAAGATTTAGGTGAGGCTTAAGGTTTAGTTAATGATTTGTCCCAAATGCAATGCTTTTAGTTTTTTAAATATTTAGGACTAACTTATTCCTTGCCACTAATTCTGAAACGAACTGCAGCTCTTTGTTAAGTGTTGCAGTCATTTCAATCTGTCACGATCGTCATATAAATAATTGGACCAAGGCGCAGCGTGAGTAGAGTTCCACATTTTAATAATAGTGAAACTTCTCAAAACAACAAAGCTATAACAATGTGAAATACGGAGCGCACATAAGCACACATACAAAACAAAACAATATCCCACAACGCAGATGGGAAAAGGAACACACTAAGTATGATCCCCAATTAGAGGCAACGATTATCAGCTGCCTCCAATTGGGAACCATACACATACACCAACATAGAAATATACTATCTAGAAACCCCCCTAGTCACGCTCTGACCTATTACACCATAGAGAACCTCGAGGGCTCTCTATGGTCAGGGCGGGACAGTACCCCCCCCCCCCCCAAAGGTGCGGACTCCGACCGCGAAACCTGAAACTAGATGGGGAGGGTTAGGGTGGGCAACTAGCGTCGGTGACGGCTCCGGTGTGGGACGTAGCACCCGCTCAGACCGTGGATCCGACCATGGAGCCGGGCTGAACGCCGTGCCCGGACTGGGCACCGGCACAGAGGAAGGCTCCGGCCATGGAGCGGGACTGGACGCCATGCCTGGACTGAGCACCGGCGCAGAGGAGGGTTCCGGCCATGGAGTGGGACTGGACACCGTGCATGGACTGGGCATCGGCGCAGTGGAAGGCTCCGGACATGGCACCGATGCAGGAAGCTCCGGGCCGTGGGCCGTCACTGGAGGCTCCGGACCGTGGACCGTCACTGGAGGCTCTGAACTGTGAACCGTCGCTGGAAGCTCTGGACTGTGAACCATTGCTGGAAGCTCTGGACTGTGAAGCGTCGCTGGAGGTTCCGGGCTGTAGACCGTTGCTGGAGACTCCGGACTGTACACACGCACTGGTGGACGAGTGTGGGGAGCCGGCACAGGACGTACCGGGCTGGGAAGACGCACTGGAGGCCTGGTGCGTGGAGCCGGCACAGGTTGCACCGGACTGATGACACGCTCCTCAGGGCGAGTGCGGGGAGTCGGCACAGGACATACCTGGCTGGGGAGGCGCACTGGAGGCCTGGTGCGTGGAGCCGGCACAGGTTGAACCGGACTGATGACACGCTCATCATGGTGCCTGTGCTGCAGAATACACTTAACCAACATCTCTCTCCGATATCCCTCTGTCACGTCCTGACCAGTATAAGGTTAATTGGTATTGTAGTTTGGTCAGGACGTGGCAGATGGTATTCGTTTTATGTGGTTCGGGGTGGTGTGTTTTGTTGAAGGGGCATTTGGGTTAAGTATTCCAGGGTTTTTGGGCACTGTTTGGTTTTCAGGTATTCTATGATTTTGTCTAGTATGTCTGTTTCTATGTTTGGTTAATTGGGGTTGGGACTCTCAGTTGAAGGCAGGTGTTGTCTATCTGCCTTTGATTGAGAGTCCCATATATGAGGGTGTGTTTGTGTTTGTTATTTTGTGGGTGATTATTCTGTGTTTAGCCTTGTGCCTTACCAGACTGTTTTTGTTGATCGTTCGTTCTTTGTTATTTTGGTGTTCATTTTGTATTTATTAAAAAAGCAAGATGAGCATACACATACCTGCTGCGTTTTGGTCCTCCATTTCCAACGACAAGCGTGACAGAATCACCCACCAACTATGGACCAAGCAGCAGAAGAAGGAGCAGAGGGACTTCGAGTTGGACTGGCGGGAGAAGTGGACCTGGGAGGAAGTTCTGGACGGGGCCGGACCTTGGCACCAGGCTGAGGATTATCGCCGCCCGCAGTGGGAAATTGAGGCAGCCAAGGCAGAGAGGCGGAGGTACGAGGCCAAGTACGCGCTGAGGGTGAAGCACGAGAGGCACCCCCAATACATTTTTTAGGGGGGGCACACGGGTAGTTTGGCTAGGCATAGGAAGAGCCGGAAGCCAGCTACCCGTGGTTATATGGAGGAGCGTATGGGGTGGAGAGCGCCATGTTTCGCTGAGGAGTGCACTATCTCACCCATACGCACGCACAGTCCGGTGCGCGTTGTTCCAGCCCCTCGCAGGTGCCGTGCTAGAGCGGGCATCCAGCCTGGTAGGAGGATGCCTGCGCAGCGCATCTGGTCGCCGGTACGCCTCCGAGGACCAGGCTACCCAACTCCCGCTCTACGCACGGCTACCATCAGGCCCCTGCACAGCCCAGTCTGCCCTGTACCAGCACCCCGCTCGTACAGGGCTACTAGTTCCATCCAGCCAAGACGGGTTGTGCAGGAGGTAAGATCAAGACCGACTGTGTGCCTCCATAGCCCTGGGTTTCCAGCTCCTGTCTCTCGTGCGGACCCGGAAGTGCGTCAACCCAGTCCGACTCGTCCTGTTCCCGCTCCCCGCACTAGCCTTCAAGTGCGTAAACCCAGCCACGCCAGTCAACAGTCACCGGAGCTGCCCGCCAGTCAACAGTCATCATCAGAGCTGCCCGCCAGTCAACAGTCGTCATCAGAGCTGCCCGCCAGTCAACAGTCGTCATCAGAGCTACCCGCCAGTCAACAGTCGTCATCAGAGCTGCCCGCCAGTCAACAGTCGTCATCAGAGCTGCCCACCAGTCAACAGTCATCATCAGTGCTGCCAGCCAGTCAACAGTCGTCGGAGCTGCCCGCCAGTCAACAGTCGTCGGAGCTGCCCGCCAGTCAACAGTCGTCAGAGTTGCCCGCCAGTCAACAGTCGTCAGAGCTGCCCGCCAGTCAACAGTCGTCCGAGCTGCCCGCCAGTCAACAGTCGCCAGAGAGGTCAGACTGCGCTGAACTGCCGGAGTGGCCAGACTGCGCTGAACTGCCGGAGTGGCCAGACTGCGCTGAACTGCCGGAGTGGCCAGACTGCGCTGAACTGCCGGAGTGGCCAGACTGCGCTGAACTGCCGGAGTGGCCAGACTGCCCTGAACTGCCGGAGTGGCCAGACTGCCCTGAACTGCCGGAGTGGCCAGACTGCCCTGAACTGCCGGAGTGGCCAGACTGCCCAGACTGTCCCGAGTTGCCAGACTGTCTCGACTGTCCCGAGTTGCCAGACTGCCCCGACTGTCCCGAGTTGCCAGACTGCCCCGACTGTCCCGAGTTGCCAGACTGCCCCGACTGTCCCGAGTTGCCAGACTGCCCCGACAGCCTGGAACGGCCTGAGCCGGAGCCACCTCCAGAGATAGGTGGGTTGGGGAGGGGGGGTGTAGCACAGTGCCGTCGTTGACGGCAGCCACCCTCCCTTCCCTATCCTTTAGTAAGGGGGATATTTTTTTTTTGGTGTTGCTTGGGGTTATTTTTGTTAAGGTGCTTCCGGGGTTAGCACCTTTAAGGGGGGGGTACTGTCACGTCCTGACCAGTATAAGGTTAATTGGTATTGTAGTTTGGTCAGGACATGGCAGAGGGTATTCGTTTTATGTGGTTCGGGGTGGTGTGTTTTGTTGAAGGGGCATTTGGGTTAAGTATTCCGGGGTTTTTGGGCACTGTTTGGTTTTCAGGTATTCTATGATTTTGTCTAGTATGTCTGTTTCTATGTTTGGTTAATTGGGGTTGGGACTCTCAGTTGAAGGCAGGTGTTGTCTATCTGCCTTTGATTGAGAGTCCCATATATGAGGGTGTGTTTGTGTTTGTTATTTTGTGGGTGATTATTCTGTGTTTAGCCTTGTGCCTTACCAGACTGTTTTTGTTGATCGTTCGTTCTTTGTTATTTTGGTGTTCATTTTGTATTTATTAAAAAGCAAGATGAGCATACACATACCTGCTGCGTTTTGGTCCTCCATTTCCAACGACAAGCGTGACACCCTCCTCCAACTGCTCCATCAACTCCCAGACGGTCTCTGGCTCTCTCCTCGGCTCGGCCGACCGCCCCTTGTGCCCCCCCCAGAAAAACTTGGGGTTGCCCTTGTGCTATTTGTGGCTGTGGACCCCGGCGTCGTCGCTGTCCTCCTTTACTCCTCGGCGACTTCCGCCAAGGAAGGGTTTCACATCCACCCAGTATCTCTTCCCATGTCCAATTCTCCTTCACCTCCTGGGAACGCTGCTTGATCCTATAATGGTGGGATATTCTGTCACGATCGTCATATAAATATTTGGACCAAGGCGCAGCGTGAGTAGAGTTCCACATTTTAATAATAGTGAAACTTCTCAAAACAACAAAGATATAACAATGTGAAATACGTAGCGCACATAAGCACACATACAAAACAAAACTATATCCCACAACACAGGTGGGATATATCCCCAATTTGAGGCAACGATTATTAGCTGCCTCCAATTGGGAACCATACACCAACATAGAAATATACTATCTAGAAACCCCCCTAGTCACGCTCTGACCTATTACACCATAGAGAACCCCGAGGGCTCTCTATGGTCAGGGCGTGACACAGTTGCTGTGGTAGCTGACGTATATAGTGTTGAGTCATCCGCATACATGGACACACTGGCTTTACTCAAAGCCAGTGGAATGTTGTATCAACAATATCTCTCAGCCAATCATCAGTCATTTGTGTAAGTGCTGTGCTTGTTGAATGTCCTTCCCTATAAGCGTGCTGAAAGTCTGCTGTCAATTTGTTTACTATGAAATAACATTGTATCTGGTCAAACACAATTATTTCCAAATGTTTACTAAGGGCTGGAAAACAGGCTGTTTGGTCGACTATTTGATCCAGTAAATCAAATCAAATCAAATCAAACTTTATTTGTCACATGCGCCGAATACAAGTGTAGACCTCACAGTGAAGTGCTTACTTACAAGCCCTTAACCAACAGTTCAGTTAAATAAGAGTTAAGAAAATATTTACCAAATAAGCCTTTTGGTCCTAGACTTGGCGCTCCGGTACCGCTTAGCATGCAGTAGCAGAGAAAACAGTCTATGATTTGGATGACAGGAGTCTCTGACAATTTTATTGGCATTCCTCTGACACCGCCTATTATATAGGTCTTGGATGACAGGAAGCTTGGACCCAGTGATGTACTGGGCCATACGCACTACCCTCTGTAGCGACTTACAGTCAGATGCCGAGCAGGTTCCATATTCTGGTGATGCAACCGGTCAGGATGCTCTCGATGGTGCAGCTGTAGAATTTGTTGAGGATCTGGGGACCCATGCCAAATCTTTTCAGTCTCCTGAGAGGGAAAAGGTTTTGTCATGCCCACTTCACGACTGTCTTGGTGTGTTTGGACAATGATAGTTTGTTGGTGATGTGGACACCAAGGAACTTGAAACTCTTGACTCCCTCTACTACAGTCGTTGATGTTAATAGGGCCTGTTCGGACCGCCTTTTCTTTTAGTCCACCATCAGCTCCTTTGTCTCGTTCACATTGAGGGAGAGGTTGTCCTGGCACCACACTGCCAGTTCACTGACCTCCCTATAGGCTGTCTCATCATTGTCGGTGATCAGGCCTACCACTGTTGTGTTGTCAGCAAACTTAATAATGGTGTTGGAGTCGTGTTTGGTCATGCAGTCATGGGTGAACAGGGAGTACAGGAGGGGACTAAGTACACACCCCTAAGGGGCCCCAGTGTTGAGGATCAGTGTGGCAGACGTGTTGTTGCCTACCCTTACCAACTGTGGGCGGTCCGTCAGGAAGTCCAGGATCCAGTTGCAGAGGGAGGTGTTTAGTCCCAGGGTCCTTAGCTAAGTGATGAGCTTTGTGGGCACTGTGGGGTTGAACGATGAGCTGTAGTCAATGAACAGCATTCTCACATAGCTGTTCCTTTCATCCAGGTAGGAAAGGGCAGAGTGCGATTGAGATTGTGTCATCTGTGGATCTGTTTCAAGGTCGTTGTGAATGATGACCTGTTTAAAGGTCATGCTCACATCGGCTACCGAGAGCATTATCACACAGTCATCCAGTCATCCAGAACAGCATGCTTCAGTGTTGCTTGCCTCAATACGAGCATAAAAGGCCATTTTTTATTCATTTTATTTATTTTATTTTTTATTTCACCTTTATTTAACCAGGTAGGCCAGTTGAGAACAAGTTCTCATTTACAACTGCGACATGGCCAAGATAAAGCAAAGCAGTGCGACAAAAACAACAACACAGAGTTACACATGAGATAAACAAACATACAGTCAATAACACAATAGAAAATCTGTATACAGTGTGTGCAAATTAAGTAAGGATGTAGGCAATAAATAGGCCATAGTGGCTAAGTAACTACAATTTAGCAATTGACACTGGAGTGATAGATGTGCAGATGAGGATGTGCAAGTAGAAATACTGATTTGCAAAAGAGCAGAAAAAAACAAAACACAAATATGATGATGAGGTAGGTAGTAGGTTGGATGGGCTACTTACAGATGGGCTGTGTACAGCTGCAGCAATCGGTAAGCTGTTCTGACAGCCGATGCTTGAAGTTAGTGAGGGAGATATAAGTTTCCAACTTCAGAGATTTTTGCAATTCGTTCCAGTCATAGGCAGCAGAGAACTGGAAGGAAAGGTTGCCAAAGAAGGTGTTGGCTTTGGCGATGACCAGTGAAATATACCTGCTGGAGAGCGTGCTACGCGTAGGTGTTGCTATGGTGACCAGTGAGCTGAGATAAGGCAGAGCTTTACCTAGCAAAGACTTATAGATGACCTGGAGCCAGTGGGGTTGTGGCGAGGACCAGCCAACAAGAGCATACAGGTCTCAATGGTGGGTAGTATATGGGGCTTTGGTGACAGAACGGATGGCACTGCGATAGACTCCATCCAATTTGCTGAGTAGAGTGTTGGAGGCTATTTTGTAAATTACATCGCCGAAGTCAAGTATAAGCAGGATAGTCAGTTTTACGAGGGTATGTTTAGCAGCATGAGTGAAGGAGGCTTTGCTGCGAAATAGGAAGCCGATTCTAGATTTAATTTTGGACTGGAGATGCTTAATATAAGTCTGGAAGGAGAGTTTACAGTCTAGCCAGACACCTAAGTATTTCTAGTTGTCCACATATTCTAAGTCAGAAGTGCCCAGAGTAGTGATGCTAGGCAGGCGGGTGCGGGAAGCGATCGGTTGAAGAGCATGCATTTAGTTTTACTAGCGTTTAAGAGGAGTTGGAGGCCACGGAATGAGAGTTGTATGGCATCAAAGCTTGTTTGGAGGTTTGTTAACACAGTGTCCAAAGAAGGGCCAGATGTATACAGTATGGTGTTGTCTGCGTAATGGTGGATCAAATATTCCCCCACAGCAAGAGTGACATCATTGATATATACAGAGAAAAGAGTCGGCCCGAGAATTGAACCCTGTGGCACCCCCATAGAGAGTGCCAGACGTCCGGAGAACCGGCCCTCCGATTTGACACACTGAACTCTATCTGAGAAGTAGTTGGTGAACCAGGCAAGGCAGTCATTTGAGAAACCAAGGCTATTTAGTCTGCTGATAAGAAGGCGGTGATTGACAGAGTCGAAAGCCTTGGCCAGGTCGATGAAGACGGCTGTACAGCACTGTCTTTTATCGATGGTGGTTATGATATCGTTTAGGACCTTGAGCGTGGCTGAGGTACACCAGTATCCAGCTCAGATACCGGATTGCATAGCTGAGAAGGTACGGTGGGATTCGAGATGGTCGGTGATCTGTCTGTTCACTTGGCTTTCGAAGAATTTAGAAAGGCAGGGCATGATGGAAACACTGTAGGTCTGTAACAGTTTGGGTCTAGAGTTGCTCGTCTGGTAGGCTCTGCCACATCCGATGAGCGTCAGAGCCGGTGTAGTAGGATTCAATCTTAATCATGTATTGACACTTTGCTTGTTTGATGGTTCATCTGAGGGCATAGCGGGATTTCTTATAAGCGTCCAGATTAGTGTCCCACTCCTTGAAAGTGGCAGCTCTAGCCTTTAGCTCGATGCGGATGTTGCCTGTAATCCATGGCTTCTGGTTGGGATATGTACGTACGGTCTCTGTGGGGACGACGTCGTCAATGCACTTATTGATGAAGCCGATGACTTAGGTGATAGACTCCTCAATGCCATTAGATGAATCCCGGAACATTTTCCAGTCTGTGCTGGCAAAATAGTCCTGTAGCATAGCATTTGCATCATCTGACCACTTCCGTGTTGAGCGAGTCACTGGTACTTCCTGCTTTCGTTATTGCTTGTAAGCAGGAATCAGGAGGATAGAATTATGGTCAGATTTGTCAAATGGAGGGCAGGGGAGAGCTTTGTATGCATCTCTGTGTTATGGAGTAAAGGTTGCCTCAAGTTCTTTTCCCTCTGGTTGCAAACTGATTTAAGTTTGCCTGCATTAAAGTCCCCGGCCACTAGGAGCGCCGCTTCAGGATGAGCATTTTCTTGTTTCCTTATGGCCTTATAGAGTTGGTTGAGTGCGGTCTTAGTGCCAGCATCGGTCTGTGGTGGTAAATAGACAGCTATGAATAATATAGATGAGAATCCTCTTGGTAGATAGTGTGGTCTACAGCTTATTATAAGGTACTCTACCTCAGGCGAGCAATACCTCGTGACTTCTATAATATTAGACATCGTTATTGACAAAAAGACAAACACCCTCACTCCTCGTCTTACCAGACGTAGCTTCTCTGTTCTGCTGGTGCATTGAAAATCCGGCCAACTCTATATTATCCGTGTCGTCGTTCAGCCACGACTCGGTGAAACAAGATATTACAGTTCTTAATGTCCCGTTGGTAGGATAATCGTGATCGTAGGTCATCAATTTTATTTTCCAATGATTGCATGTTAGCAAGTAGAACGGATGGCAGTGGGAGTTTACTCGCTCGCCTACGGATTCTCAGAAGGCAGCCCAATCTGCGTCCTCTTTTCCTCTGTCTTTTCTTCACACAAATGACGGGGATTTGGGTCTGTTCCCGGGAGAGCAGTATATCCTTATCGTCAAACTCATTATCCTCTCTAGGCTAGGCGGGACGAATTCGTCCCACCTACGTAACAGCCACTGCTATCCTGTGGCGCGATTTTCAAAACCTTAAAAATCCTATTACTTCAATTTCTCAAACATATGACTATTTTACAGCCATTTAAAGACAAGACTCTCGTTAATCTAACCACACTGTCCGATTTCAAAAAGGCTTTACAACGAAAGCAAAACATTAGATTATGTCAGCAGAGTACCAAGCCAGAAATAATCAGACACCCATTTTTCAAGCCAGCATATAATGTCACCAAAACGCAGAAGACAGCTAAATGCAGCACTCACCTTTGATGATCTTCATCAGATGACAACCCTAGGACATTATGTTATACAATACATGCATGTTTTGTTCAATCAAGTTCATATTTATATCAAAAACCAGCTTTTTACATTAGCATGTGACGTTCAGAACTAGCATACCCCCCGCAAACTTCCGGGGAATTCGCTAACATTTTACTAAATTACTCACGATAAACGTTCACAAAAAGCATAACAATTATTTTAAGAATTATAGATACAGACCTCCTCTATTCACTCGATATGTCCGATTTTAAAATAGCTTTTTGGTGAAAGCACATTTTGCAATATTCTAAGTACATAGCCCAGGCATCACGGGCTCGCTATTTAGACACCCGGCAAGTTTAGCACTCACCATAATCATATTTACTATTATAAAAGGTTCATTACCTTTTGTTGTCTTCGTCAGAATACACACCCAGGACTGCTACTTCAATAACAAATGTTGGTTTGGTCCAAAATAATCCATCGTTATATCCGAATAGCGGCGTTTTGTTCGTGCGTTCCAGACACTATCCGAAATAGTAAAGAAGTGTCACGCGCATGGCGCAATTCGTGACAATAAAATTCTAAGTATTCCATTATCGTACTTCGAAGCATGTCAACCGCTGTTTAAAATCAATTTTTACGACATTTTTCTCGTAGAAAAGCGATAATATTCCGACAGGGAATCTCCTTTTCGGCAAACAGAGGAAAAAATCCCAAAGGCGGGGGCGGTCGGGGTCACGCGCATAAGCTAGTGTCTCTTGAACGGCCACTTGAGAAAGGCGATAATGTGTTTCAGCCTGGGGCTGGAATGACGACATTCTGTTTTTTCCCGGGCTCTGAGCGCCTATGGACGACGTGGGAAGTGTCACGTTAGAGCAGAGATCCTTAGTAAATGATAGAGATGGAAAAGAAGTTCAACAAATGGTCAGACAGGCCACTTCCTGTAAAGGAATCTCTCAGGTTTTGACCTGCCATTTGAGTTCTGTTATACTCACAGACACCATTCAAACAGTTTTAGAAAATTTAGGGTGTTTTCTATCCATATGTAATAAGTATATGCATATTCTAGTTACTGGGTAGGAGTGGTAACCAGATTAAATCGGGTATGTTTTTTATCCAGCCGTGTCAATGCTGCCCCCTAGCCCTAACAGGTTAAAGGTGGTGAGTAATCGCTGTTCTGATGTCCAGTGGTTATTTTCAGTAATAAGAGACGGTAGCGGCAACATTATATACAAAATATGTAAAAATATAAGTTTCAAACAACGCAAAAAAAAAGAACAAAATAGCACAATTGGTTAGGAGCATGTAAAACGTCAGCCAACCTCTTCGGTTTTTACTATTATTAGGTAGGGGAGTAACTTTTGCTTCCCCCCAGGCCTGAGGGCACACATTTTCTAATAGGCTTAAATTGAAGATATGGCAAATTGGAGTGGCAATATTGTCCACTATAATTCTCAGTAATTTTCCATCCAAGTTGGCTTGTCATTGTTGAAAGACAAATAAATAAATAGAAAAACAAATAGATATACTTGGTTGTGTAGTGTCAGCATTTGTTGCTGGCATGTTATGCCTAAATTTGCTAATCTTGCCAATGAAAAAAATCATTAAAGTAGTTGGCAATATAGTATACGTATGCTCACTGTTCAGAAGCATGGAGAAAAGGCTTCTTCTCTAGTATAAAGGTTAGAGTGAAAAAAGGAATTTCAGTGCAATGACTCTCAAATGATTGAATATTATGATTATTAAATTTTTTACACTCAAAAGACCTGGCAGCAGGTTACTTCCTTGATTAAACTCATGAAAATCATGAGCCAAGAAATTCCGCAAATGAACTTTTAACAAGGCACACCTGTTAATTGAAATGCATTCCAGGTGACTACCTCATAAAGCTGGTTGAGAGTATGCCAAGGGTGTGCAAAGCTGTTATCAAGGCAAAGGGTGGCTCCTTTTAAGAATATCAAATATTAAATATATTTTGATTAGTGAAACACTTTTTGGGTTACTACATGATACCATAGGTGTTATTTCATAGTTCTGATGTCTTCACTGTTATTCTACAATAGTTAAAATAAAGAAAAACCCTTGAATTAGTTGGTGTCTCCAAACTTTTGACTGGTACTGTAGGCCTATTAGATATACAACTTAGACGAGCGTTCTTCTAGCTGACTTGCTTTCACCTAGTTAACATGTGGCCTTTACTAACTCTCCCGCTGTTCAAGAAATGTATAAAGCACCAACATTGTCTTGTCAGCAGCAATCAATAGAGCTTGACTTTATAATGCAGTTCACAAGGGACTAGTTGACATGCATTTACTGTTGCTAGTACCATTTCCATGTCCTCTGCTCCATCAAATATTTTATAAACTAAAGCATTCAGGGAATCATGGGTTGAAACACTGCTTTTCAAATATACAGGTTGTGATGTGCTCAGTGTAGGTTAGGTGTCAACGACTATCATGTTTCAATGGTCAACCCAGTTCCCAGGAAGGAATTCCAAGAGGCAGCATCACAAAACAAACAGTAGTTCAGCAGAGAACTGTGTAACCATAGAAACAGAACCCTGTTTGGATCTGTCAGAACCCTGCACGAAATCCAAACAGAATGCTTTATTCATTCGGATACTAGATAGGATGGGGGTGGGCCCTCTGCTAAACGATCTGTTTATACAAACTGCCTCTACTCAGCTTTAGATAACCACACACAAGGCTGCCGGATTCATTTCCATGGCTTTCTGTGGACTCTCTTCAATTGAACAGTTGCCAAGGAAACCTCCATGTCCAAGGCTAGTCCTATTGTGTATGCCCACATACTCCCTGAATGTTCTAGCCTAGATTACCATCCTCCATAATGATTCTAGGAAACCATAAACCAAGTATTTATTTCTTACATGTTTATATAATCTATTTTAAAAGCACACACCAGACAAGGGAAACAGTAAATAATGGTTATATGTCCTGTACTGTACAAGGGCGTAAAGTTATGATGTTCATATACGGTAGCAGTAAACAGGAGAGTTTGAAAAAGTTTTCATAATACCATACATAATCATCTATCCATCTTCTCCCCTCATCACTCAATTGGATTGTGTATTCTTCTGTCCTGATCAAAAAAAACTATTTTATGAATTTCATAACTCAATCTTTTCTTTTCCTCTCTCAGGACAACTCCCGTACTCTTTAATTTCCTCCCAGAATAGGATTAGATTGGCCAGGGCTGGGTTTCTGGGAATATGTCATTGAAAGTTGGCACTGTCATATATCAAAGGAAGGCAGGCTGTGGCTAACTGTACTGTGGCTGTGAGCTGCCCTTCTGGGGCACCAATATGGGGCTGGGCTGGGTAAAGAAGACGGAAGTGTCCTGCTCTATGAAATAGTGTCACAGTTGCATCACCTTAAGTGCTCCCCCACAGGTCATTAGCATAACTGAACAAAGGACTGTATTTACTGCATGTGTGTGTGTGAGTGTGTGTGTGCGAGCATGCCTGTGCCCTGTGTGCAGGCAGGCATATATCTCAATGAGGATAGGTTAATGTAATACCCATAGTAGGCTGCATTTACACAGGCAACCCAATTCTAATCTTTTTTCCACTAATTGGTCTTTTGACCAATCACATTAGATCTTTTCACATCAGATATTTTTCAGAGGTGATCTGATTGGTCAAAATACCAATTAGTGAAAAACATATCAGAATTGGTATGCCTGTCTAAACGCAGCCATTGAGCCACAGAGCCAGGCTGGATCATGTTTAATGTAAATAGTGCAAGACGCAGGCCATAATTAAACCCAGAGAGAAATCCTCGGAGATGAGAAAGGCCATTAATTACTCTGCCAGAGAAATCATCTTCACCCTCTCTTAATTCTCTCGTCCTCCTCCTCTTCCTCCTGCTCCTCCTCCTGCTCTTCTTCCTTGTCTTCTTCCTCCTCTACTTTTTCATCCTCTTCTTCTCCTTCTTTATTGGCTGTAGTCCTTCCTCTACCTCCTTCTTCCGCTTCCTTTTGCTCCTCCTCCTCTTGCTCCTCCTCCTCTTCCTTCTCCTCCCACTCCTACTCCCTATCCTCTTCCTACTTATACCAACAGGCTTGATAAGTCCAGATGCACTCCTCTCCTCCTCAGTCCTCTCTGAGTCACCAAATCATTTTCAGGCCGATCCATCCATCAATCACTTTATTTACTGCCAATCAATAGGAGGCTGTTTTCTATCAGCTGTCAGGGGCCTCATGTCACAGCCATCGATCTGCTGCTCTATAGATGACCTACAACCAGCGTTGCACTACAGGGGTCACAGGGTCAACCACCCAGGCCTGTCGATATCCGATCATGTATAAGGGCACAAGGCGAGACCCAGATGCAGACACGGGAGGCAGATGGTTTGAGTCTTTGATATTTATTAAATCCAAAGGGGTAGGCAAGAGAATGGTCGTGGACAGACAAAAGGTCAAAACCAGTTCAGAGTCCAGGAGGTACAGTGTGGCTGGCAGGCTCGAGGTCAGGGCAGGCAGAATGGTCAGGCAGACGGGCGGTTACAGAGTCCAGAAAACACGCAAGGGTCAAAACCGGGAGGACTAGCAAAAGAGAATAGAAAAGGCAGGAGCACAGGAAAAACACGCTGGTTGACTTGGAACATATTCCAAATTCTTGTGGTCGGTCTAAACCAAAAATGGATGTTCTGCTCCCTTCAGACAGTGTCTCCACTCCTCCAGTGCCATCTTGACCACCAAGAGTTCTCGCTTACCCACGTCGTAGTTTCTTTCTGCGGAGTTGAGACAATGGGACAGGAAGGCACAGGGATGGAGCTTTTGGTCCTGGGTGAATCGCTGGAACAGGATAACCCCCACTCCAACGTCAGAAGCATCGACCTCAACCACAAATTGACGGGATGAGTCTGGATGGACGAGGATGGGGGTCGTAGTGAACCGACGCTTCAGGTTCACAAAGGCTCTGTCAACCGCTGGGGACCATGTGAACGGTACCTTGGGAGAGGTGAGTCCCGAGAGGGGGACTTCCAGGGTGCTGTAGCCTCAAATGAAACGCCGGTAGAAGTTGGAAAACCCCAGGAAACATTGTAGCTGCACCCTGGACATAGGTTGGGGCCAATCCACTACTGCTTTCACCTTTTCCAGGTCCATCAGGACATTTCCTTCAGCGATGACATATCCCAGAAGGAGAGGATAGAACGGTGGAACTCGCATTTATCCGCTTTCACAAATAATTGGTTCTCCAGGAGGCACTGAAGGATTTGTCGAACGGAGGACATGTTCTTGGGCAGAACGGGAAAAAAACAGGATGTGGTCGAGGTAGACGAACACAAAACGGTTTAACATGTCCTGTAGCACATTGTTTACCAGGGCCTGGAAGACCGTGGGGATGTTGGTGAGTCCAAATGGCATGACCAGGTACTCATAATGTCCACTGGCAGTGTTGAAGGCTGTCTTCCACTCATCCCCTTTGCGTATCCAAACCAGGTGGTAGGCATTCCGAAGGTCCAGCTTGGAGAAGATGGTAGCCCCTGGAGAGGTTCGAAAGCCGAGGAGAGGAGTGGTAAGGTGTAACGATTCTTGATCATTATGTCATTAACCTCTCTTGGGTAGGGGGCAGAATGTTCACGTCCGGATGAAAAGCGTGCCCAAAGTAAACTGCCTGTTACTCAGGCCCAGAAGCTATGATATGCATATAATTGGTTGATTTGGATAGAAAACACTCTAAAGTCTCTAAAACTGTTCAAATTATGTCTGTGAGTATAACAGAACCTATATGGCAGGCAAAACCCCGAGGACAAACCATCCCAGCCCCATGGCTATCGCTTTTATTATAAGGCCAAGTCCTCCCAGATTGCAGTTCCTAGGGCTTCCACTAGATCAAATCAAATCAAATTTATTTTTATATAGCCCTTCGTACATCAGCTGATATCTCAAAGTGCTGTACAGAAACCCAGCCTAAAACCCCAAACAGCAAGCAAAGCATGTGAAAGAAGCACGGTGGCTAGGAAAAACTCCCTAGGAAAAACTCCCTAGAAAGGCCAAAAACCTAGGAAGAAACCTAGAGAGGAACCAGGCTATGAGGGGTGGCCAGTCCTCTTCTGGCTGTGCAGGGTGGATATTATAACAGAACATGGTCAAGATGTTAAAATGTTAAAATGTTCATAAATGACCAGCATGGTCAAATAATAATAATCATAGTAGTTGTCGAGGGTGCAACAAGCACGTCCGGTGAACAGGTCAGGGTTCCATAGCCGCAGGCAGAACAGTTGAAACTGGAGCAGCAGCACGGCCAGGTGGACTGGGGACAGCAAGGAGTCATCATACCAGGTAGTCCTGAGGCATGGTCCTAGGGCTCAGGTCCTCCGAGAGAAAGACAGAAAGAGAGAAAGAGAGAATTAGAGAGAGCATATTTAAATTCACACAGGACACCGGATAAGACAAGAGAAATACTCCAGATGTAACAGACTGACCCTAGCCCCCCGACACATAAACTACTGCAGCATAAATACTGGAGGCTGAGACAGGAGGGATCAGAAGACACTGTGGCCCCATCCGATGATACCCCCGGACAGGGCCAAACAGGCAGGATATAACCCCACCCACTTTGCCAAAGCACAGCCCCCACACCACTAGAGGGATGTCTCCAACCACCAACTTACCGTCCTAAGACAAGGCCGAGTATAGCCCACAACGATCTCCGCCATGGCACAACCCAAGGGGGGGCGCCAACCCAGACAGGAAGACCACGTCAGTGACTCAACCCACTCAAGTGACGCACCCCTCCCATGGACGGCATGGAAGAACACCAGTAAGCCAGTGACTCAGCCCCTGTAAAAGGGTTAGAGGCAGAGAATCCCAGTGGAAAGAGGGGAACCGGCAAGGCAGAGACAGCAAGGGCGGTTCGTTGCTCCAGCCTTTCCGTTCACCTTCACACTCCTGGGCCAGACTATACTTAATCATAGGACCTACTGAAGAGATAAGTCTTCAGTAAAGACTTAAAGGTTGAGACTGAGTCTGCGTCTCTCACATTGGTAGGCAGACCATTCCATAAAAATGGAGCTCTATAGGAGAAAGCCCTACCTCCAGCCGTTTGCTTAGAAATTCTAGGGACAATTAGGAGGCCTGCGTCTTGTGACCGTAGCGTACGTGTAGGTATGTACGGCAGGACCAAATCGGAAAGATAGGTAGGAGCAAGCCCATGTAATGCTTTGTAGGTTAGCAGTAAAACCTTGAAATCAGCCCTTGCCTTAACAGGAAGCCAGTGTAGGGAGGCTAGCACTGGAGTAATATGATCACATTTTTTGGTTCTAGTCAGGATTCTAGCAGCTGTATTTAGCACTAACTGAAGTTTATTTAGTGCTTTATCCGGGTAGCCGGAAAGTAGAGCATTGCAGTAGTCCAGCCTAGAAGTAACAAAAGCATGGATGAATTTTTCTGCGTCATTTTTGAACAGAACATTTCTGATTTTCAACAGTCTTTAGAAAGAGTTTCAGGCAGTTTTTTTTTTAAATGAGCCAGAAATTGTAGTTTTTCTAGGTGGCTCCCATTTTGGCTGTAGTGTTTCCAAGCGTGTGGAAGAGAACGCGTTCTTTGGTATATTTCTCCGGTAAAGACAATAACGATTCTTTGTCTTAAATTTGATCGTTTATTTACGTATTAGGGTACCTAAGGTTTGATTATAAACGTTGTTTGACTTGTTTGGAAAAGTTTATTAGTAATGTTTGGGATTCATTTTGTACGCATTTTGATGGAGGGAAACTGGGTGGATTATTGACTGAAGCGTGCCAGCTAAACTGAGTTTTTATGGATATAAAGAAGGACATTATCGAACAAAAGGACCATTTGTGATGTAACTGGGACCTTTTGGAGTGCCAACAGAGGAAGATCATCAAAGGTAAGGCATTTTTTATATCGCTATTTCTGACTTTCATGTCACACCTGCCTGGTTGAAATATGTTTTTCATGTGTTTGTATGCGGGGCGCTGTCCTCAGATAATCGCATGGTGTGCTTTCGCCGTAAAGCCTTTTTGAAATCTGGCACAGTGACTGGATTAACAAGAAGTTAAGCTCTATTTTGATGTATTACACTTGTGATTTTATGAAAGTAAAATATTTATAATTCTGTAGTTTGATTTTTGCGCTCTACAATTTCATTGGATGTTGGCCAGGTGGGACGCTACTGCCCATAAGAAGTTAACCTCTTGGGGCTAGGTGGGACGCTAGCGTGCCACCCGTGGTGCACTCCATCAACAGCAGGTGCATTTCAAGAGCGGCAAATTTGAATCCAAATAAATGTCAAAATTCAAATTTTTCAAAAATACAACTATTTTACACCATTTGAAAGATAAACATCTCCTTAATCTAACCACGTTTTACGATTTCAAAAAGGTTTTACGGCGAAAGCATAAATTTAGAGTATGTTAGGACAGTACATTTACAAGAGTTGTGTGTAATGTTTTGTCAAGTCAAAGACAGGGTCACCAAAACCATAAAACCAGCTAAAATGATGCACTAACCTTTTACAATCTCCATCAGATGACACTCCTAGGACATTATGTTAGACAATGCATGCATTTTTAGTTCTATCAAGTTCATATTTATATCCAAAAACAGCGTTTTACTATGGCATTGATGTTGAGGAAATCGTTTCCCTCCAATAACCGGCAGTCAAGTCAGCGTCACAAATTAAATAATTAAAATTAGAAAACATTGGTAAAATATTATATTGTCATTTAAAGAATTATAGATTTACATCTCTTGAACTCAATCAACTTGCCAGATTTAAAAATAACCTTACTGGGAAATCACACTTTGCAATAATCTGAGCACTGCGCCCAGAAAAATACGCGTTGCGATACAGACTAGACGTCATGTTGGGGAGATCTAAAATCGAAAATACTATGTAAATAATCCATTACCTTTGATTCTCTTCATCAGATGTCACTTCCAGGTATCACAGGTCCATAACGAATGTAGTTTTGTTCAAAAAAGCTCATCATTTATGTCCAAAAATCTCCGTCTCGTTAGCACATGATGTAAGCCAGCCGGACTTCTCGTCATGAACGAGGGGAAAAAATATATTTCCGTTCGTTCAAACATGTCAAACGTTGTATAGCATAAATCATTAGGGCCTTTTTTAACCAGAACATGAATAATATTCAAGGTGGACGAATGCATACTCTTTTATAACGTATTGGAACGAGGGTACCCAACATGAACTCGCGCGCCAGGTGTCTAATGGGACATCATCGTTCCATGGCTCTTGTTCGGTCAGATCTCCCTCCAGAAGACTCAAAACACTTTGTAAAGGCTGGTGACATCTAGTGGAAGCAATAGGAAGTGCCAAAATATTCCTAAACCCCTGTGTTTTTCAATGGGATAGGTTTAAAGTCAATACAACACATCAGGTATCCACTTCCTGTCAGAAAATGTCTCAGGGTTTTGCCTGCCAAATGAGTTCTGTTATACTCACAGACACCATTCAAACAGTTTTAGAAACTTTAGAGTGTTTTCTATCCATATATAATAAGTATATGCATATTCTAGTTACTGGGTAGGATTAGTAACCAGATTAAATCGGGTACATTTTTTTTATCCAGACGTGCAAATGCTGCCCCCTAGACCCAACAGGTTAAGGCCCCGGTAGTCAATACATGGACGCAGGGTCTTTGTCCTTCTTTTCTACAAAGACAAACCCTGCGCTAGCAGGTGATGCAGAAGGACGGATGCCTCCAGCAGCCAGAGAGTCCTCAATATAATCCTCCATGGCATTGGTCTCTGGGCCGGATAGGGAATATACATTTACATTTACATTTACGTCATTTAGCAGACGCTCTTATCCAGAGCGGCTTACAAATTGGTGCATTCACCTTATGATATCCAGTGGAACAACCACTTTATAATAGTACATCTATATAAAAAAAATTTGGGGGGGGTTAGAAGGATTACTTTATCCTATCCCAGGTATTCCTTAAAGAGGTGGGGTTTCAGGTGTCTCCGGAAGGTGGTGATTGACTCCGCTGTCCTGGCGTCGTGAGGGAGCTTGTTCCACCATTGGGTTGCCAGAGCAGCGAACAGTTTTGACTGGGCTGAGTGGGAACTGTGCTTCCGCAGAGGTAGGGAAGCGAGCAGGCCAGAGGTGGATGAACGCAGTGCCCTTCTTTGGGTGTAGGGACTGATCAGAGCCTGAAGGTACGGAGGTGCCGTTCCCCTCACAGCTCCGTAGGCAAGCACCATGGTCTTGTAGCAGATGCGAGCTTCGACTGGAAGCCAGTGGAGTGTGCGGAGGAGCGGGGTGACGTGAGAGAACTTGGGAAGGTTGAACACCAGACGGCTGCGGCATTCTGGATGAGTTGTAGGGGTTTAATGGCATAGGCAGGGAGCCCCGCCAGCAGCGAGTTGCAGTAATCCAGACGGGAGATGACAAGTGCCTGGATTAGGACCTGCGCCACTTCCTGTGTAAGGCAGGGTCGTACTCTGCGAATGTTGTAGAGCATGTACCTACAGGATCGGGTCACCACCTTGATGTTAGTGGAGAACGACAGGGTGTTGTCCAGGGTCACGCCAAGGCTCTTAGCACTCTGGGAGGAGGACACAATGGAGTTGTCAACCGTGATGGCGAGATCATGGAACGGGCAGTCCTTCCCCGGGAAGAAGAGCAGCTCCGTCTTGCCGAGGTTCAGCTTGAGGTGGTGATCTGTCATCCACACTGATATGTCTGCCAGACATGCAGAGATGCGATTCGCCACCTGGTTATCAGAAGGGGGAAAGGAGAAGATTAATTGTGTGTCATCTGCATAGCAATGATCGGAGAGACCATGTGAGGATATGACAGAGCCAAGTGACTTGGTGTATAGCGAGAATAGGAGAGGGCCTAGAACTGAGCCCTGGGGGACACCAGTGGTGAGAGCACGTGGTGCGGAGACAGATTCTCGCCACGCCACCTGGTAGGAGCGACCTGTCAGGTAGGACGCAATCCAAGAGTGAGCCGCGCCGGAGATGCCCAACTCGGAGAGCGTGGAGAGGAGGATCTGATGGTTCACAGTATCAAAGGCAGCAGATAGGTCTAGAAGGATGAGAGCAGAGGAGAGAGAGTTAGCTTTAGCAGTGCGGAGAGCCTCCGTGACACAGAGAAGAGCAGTCTCAGTTGAATGACCAGTCTTGAAACCTGACTGATTTGGATCATGAAGGTCATTCTGAGAGCGATAGCAAGAGAGCTGGCCAAGGACGGCACACTCAAGAGTTTTGGAGAGAAAAGAAAGAAGTGATACTGGTCTGTAGTTGTTGACATCGGAGGGATCGAGTGTAGGTTTTTTGAGAAGGGGTGCAACTCTCGCTCTCTTGAAGACGGAAGGGACGTAGCCAGCGGTCAATGATGAGTTGATGAGCGAGGTGAGAAGGTCTCCGGACATGGTCTGGAGAAGACAGGATAGGGTCAAGCGGGCAGGTTGTTGGGCGACCGGCCGTCACAAGTCGCAAGATTTCATCTGGAGAGAGAGGGGAGAAAGTGGTCAAAGCATAGGGTAGGGCAATGTGAGCAGGACCAGCGGTGTCGTTTGACTTAACCTCTTGGGGCTAGGTGGGACGCTAGCGTGCCACCTGTGGTGCACTCCATCAACAGCAGGTGCATTTCAAGAGCGGCAAATTTGAATCCAAATAAATGTCAAAATTCAAATTTTTCAAAAATACAACTATGTTACACCATTTGAAAGATAAACATCTCCTTAATCTAACCACGTTTTACGATTTCAAAAAGGTTTTACGGCGAAAGCATAAATTTAGAGTATGTTAGGACAGTACATTTACAAGAGTTGTGTGTAATGTTTTGTCAAGTCAAAGACAGGGTCACCAAAACCATAAAACCAGCTAAAATGATACACTAACCTTTTACAATCTCCATCAGATGACACTCCTAGGACATTATGTTAGACAATGCATGCATTTTTAGTTCTATCAAGTTCATATTTATATACAAAAACAGCGTTTTACTATGGCATTGATGTTGAGGAAATCGTTTCCCTCCAATAACCGGCAGTCAAGTCAGCGTCACAAATTAAATAATTAAAATTAGAAAACATTGGTAAAATATTATATTGTCATTTAAAGAATTATAGATTTACATCTTTTGAACGCAATCAACTTGCCAGATTTAAAAATAACCTTACTGGGAAATCACACTTTGCAATAATCTGAGCACTGTGCCCAGAAAAATACGCGTTGCGATACAGACTAGACGTCATGTTGGGGAGATCTAAAATCGAAAATACTATGTAAATAATCCATTACCTTTGATTCTCTTCATCAGATGTCACTTCCAGGTATCACAGGTCCATAACGAATGTAGTTTTGTTCAAAAAAGCTCATCATTTATGTCCAAAAATCTCCGTCTCGTTAGCACATGATGTAAGCCAGCCGGACTTCTCGTCATGAACGAGGGGAAAAAATATATTTCCGTTCGTTCAAACATGTCAAACGTTGTATAGCATAAATCATTAGGGCCTTTTTTAACCAGAACATGAATAATATTCAAGGTGGACGAATGCATAGCCTTTTATAACGTATTGGAACGAGGGTACCCAACATGAAGTAGCGCGCCAGGTGTCTAATGGGACATCACCGTTCCATGGCTCTTGTTCGGTCAGATCTCCCTCCAGAAGACTCAAAACACTTTGTAAAGGCTGGTGACATCTAGTGGAAGCAATAGGAAGTGCCAAAATATTCCTAAACCCCTGTGTTTTTCAATGGGAGAGGTTTAAAGTCAATACAACACATCAGGTATCCACTTCCTGTCAGAAAATGTCTCAGGGTTTTGCCTGCCAAATGAGTTCTGTTATACTCACAGACACCATTCAAACAGTTTTGGAAACTTTAGAGTGTTTTCTATCCATATATAATAAGTATATGCATATTCTAGTTACTGGGTAGGATTAGTAACCAGATTAAATCGGGTACATTTTTTTTATCCAGACGTGCAAATGCTGCCCCCTAGACCCAACAGGTTAACAAACGAGGATCGGATGTCATCAACCTTCTTTTCAAAATGGTTGACGAAGTCATCCACAGAGAGGGAGGAGGGGGAGGAGGATTCAGGAGGGAGTAGAAGGTGGCAAAGAGCTTCCTAGGGTTAGAGGCAGATGCTTGGAATTTAGAGTGGTAGAAAGTGGCTTTAGCAGCAGAAACAGAGGAAGAAAAGGTAGAGAGGAGGGAGTGAAAAGATGCCAGGTCCGTTTTCCTCCATTTCCGTTCGGCTGCCCGGAGCCCTGTTCTGTGAGCTCGCAATGAGTCGTCAAGCCACGGAGCAGGAGGGGAGGACCGAGCCGGCCGGGAGTATAGGGGACATAGAGAGTCAAATGATGCAGAAAGGGAGGAGAGGAGGGTTGAGGAAGCAGAATCAGGAGATTGGTTGGAGATTGGTTGGAGGATTGAGCAGAGGGAAGAGATGATAGGATGGAAGAGGATAGAGTAGCAGGAGAGAGAGTGAAGGTTGCGACGGCGCAATACCATCTGAGTAGAGGCAGAGTGAGCAGTGTTGGAGGAGAGCGAGAGGGAAAATGATACAAGGTAGTGGTCGGAGACTTGGAGGGGAGTTGCAGTGAGATTATTAGAAGAACAGCATCTAGTAAAGATGAGGTCAAGTGTATTGCCTGCCTTGTGAGTAGGGGGGAACGGTGAGAGGGTGAGGTCAAAAGAGGAGAGGAGTGGAAAGAAGGAGGCAGAGAGAAATGAGTCAAAGGTAGACGTAGGGAGGTTAACGTCACCCAGAACTGTGAGGGGTGATCCATCCTCAGGAAAGGAACTTATCAAGGCGTCAAGCTCATTGATGAACTCTCCAAGGGAACCTGGAGGGCGATAAATGATAAGGATGTTAAGCTTGAATGGGCTAGTGACTGTGACAGCATGGAATTCAAAGGAGGAGATAGACAGATGGGTCAGGGGGGAAAGAGAGAATGTCCACTTGGGAGAGATGAGGATTCCAGTGCCACCACCCCGCTGACCAGATGGACTCGGGGTATGCGAGAACACGTGGTCAGACGAGGAGAGAGCAGTAGGAGTAGCAGTGTTTTCTGTGGTAATCCATGTTTCCGTCAGCGCCAAAAAGTCGAGGGACTGGAGGGTAGCATAGGCTGAGATGAACTCTGCCTTGTTGGCCGCAGACCAGCAGTTCCAGAGGCTTCCGGAGACCTGGAACTCCACGTGGGTCACCACGAGGCGGTGTGGTGCCAGGGAGAAGGTCAATGGCACAATCTTAGGGACGATGCGGGGGAAGAGAAGTAGCCCGTGTCTTGCTGAAGACGTCTAGGAGGTCATGGTACTCTGTGGGGATGGCAGAGAAATCTGAAGCTTGACTTAACCTGTTAGGGCTAGGGGGCAGTATTGACACGGCCGGATAAAAAACGTACCCGATTTAATCTGGTTACTACTCCTGCCCAGTAACTAGAATATGCATATAATTATTGGCTTTGGATAGAAAACACCCTAAAGTTTCTAAAACTGTTTGAATGGTGTCTGTGAGTATAACAGAACTCATATGGCAGGCAAAAACCTGAGAAGATTCCTTACAGGAAGTGCCCTCTCTGACAAGATCTTGTTCTTCTTGTCTCTGTTTATTGAAGACTGAGGATCTTTGCTGTAACGTGACACTTCCTACGGCTCCCATAGGCTCTCAGAGCCCGGGAAAAAGCTGAATGATATCGAGGCAGCCCCAGGCTGAAACACATTATCGCGTTTGGATAGTGGCCGGTCAGAGTACTCTGAGACTCAGGCTCGTGCACAAGGGCACAAGATGTTTTTATTTTCTCTCTCTTTGTACGTATACAGGCTTTCCCGGTCGGAATATTATCGCTTTTTTACGAGAAAAATGGCATAAAAATTGATTTTAAACAGCGGTTGACATGCTTCGAAGTACGGTAATGGAATATTTAGAATTCTTTTGTCATGAAATGCGCCGTGCTCGTCACCCTTATTTACCCTTTCGGATAGTGTCTTGAACGCACGAACAAAACGCCGCTATTTGGATATAACAATGGATTATTTGGGACCAAACCAACATTTGTTATTGAAGTAGAAGTCCTGGGAGTGCATTCTGACGAAGAACAGCAAAGGTAATAACATTTTTCTTATAGTAAATCTGACTTTGGTGAGTGCTAAACTTGCTGGGTGTCAAAATAGCTAGCCCTGTGATGCCGGGCTATCTACTGAGAATATTGCAAAATGTGCTTTCACCGAAAAGCTATTTTAAAATCGGACATAGCAAGTGCATAGAGGAGTTCTGTATCTATAATTCTTTAAATAATTGTTATGTTTTTTGTGAACGTTTATCGTGAGTAATTTAGTAAATTCACCGGCAGTGTTCGGTGGGAATGCTAGTCACATGCTAGTCACATGCTAATGTAAAAAGCTGGTTTTTGATATAAATATGAACTTGATTGAACAAAACATGCATGTATTGTATAACATAATATCCTAGGGTTGTCATCTGATGAAGATCATCAAAGGTTAGTGCTGCATTTAGCTGTGGTTTGGGTTTATGTGACATTATATGCTAGCTTGGCTGGATACTCTGCTGACATAATCTAATGTTTTGCTTTTGTTGTAAAGCCTTTTTGAAATCGGACAGTGTGGTTAGATTAACGAGAGTCTTGTCTTTAAAATGGTGTAAAATAGTCATATGTTTGAAAAATTGAAGTTTTTGCATTTTTTAGGTATTTGAATATCGCGCCACGGGATTACACTGGCTGTTGAGTAGGTGGGACGCTTGCCAGAGAGGTTAAGCTCTGAGGAGGCCGTCTCAGGGAAGGCTTCGCTGCTTTGAGGTAATGGGAATGACAGAACGGACTCCAACCCAGGATTGAACTCGTGGTCCTGTCAATAACGGGGTTGTGTTTTTGGAGCCAAGAAAATCTCAACACCACAGGAACATGGGGGGACTCAATGGGGAGAAGCTGTATAGCCTCACTGTGATTTTTGAAACCTACAGATTAACAGGAACAGTGCTGTGGGTAACTCTACCAATGGAGTGGCCATCCAGTGCTCTAGCGTCCATGGGAACAGAGAGGAGTTGAGTGGGGATACCTAATTCAAAAACTAGGGTAGCATCCATACAACTCTCGTCCGCCCCAGAGTCAATGAGCACCCGGAGAGACTTAGACTGGTCTCCCCACAGCAGTATCACAAAAAAAAGGAGTTTGGTTGATGGGAATTAGAGGATCCCCAGTCTGGCTCACCAGAGTGCTTGTACCTACTAAAGAAACAGGTCTCTTAACCAGGCAGGTGGCTATATAATGTCCCGCAGCCCCACAGTACAGACAACTGTTGGGGCTCAACTATGTGAACGTTCCCTAATCTAGCTCTGCCCAGTTGCATAGGTTCCGGTGTATCTCATTCACCCGTCGCCGATGATTCTCGAGTGAACTCGGGTGGCTTCGGGTCTTTTCGGAAATACAGCCTTCGGGGACTTCCGGATTCCTTTGAAGATGAACGAGCAGCAGCGGATGAACGAGTGTGCCCAATATCAGACCTCCTCTCACTCCTGCATTCCCGTAGACGCCCATGAATCCTAAGAGTAAGGGCAATAAGGGAATCGTAAGGGAATCGAGGCCCAGCGGTAACTCCCGAGCTGTTAGCTCGTCTCTTATTTTCTCTGATAGTCCGTGAAGGAAGGTATCGAATAGGGACTCCGGATTCCAGGCACTCTCGGCGGCCAACGTGTGCCACACTACGGGAGTCTTGACAAAACTCAAGTCGTTTTTGGGCCGCCTCTCTCCCGGACACCAGAGAATCGAACACTTTCCTCACCTCTGCCATGAAATCTTCCAGATGACGACAAATGGCGGATTGTTGCCCTTCCCGACATTACCGTAATAATGTACGCTATCTTCAACCGGTTCAAAGGGAACAAAGATGGCTGCAGCTCAAAAATAAGGGAGCATTGAGAAGGAAAACCCCAGCAGGTTTCAGGATCCCCGGAGGTAAACTGGGTTCTCGAGGAGCTGGGGTAGGCTGTACAAACCCACCACTGATAGTAGACAGGTTACTGGGTGGTTGGGAGGCCAGAGAGGTGGCAGGCTGTCTATGAGCTAACTCACTGATTCGCTCCATGATAGCCTTGAACCCTTTGTCATGGCGTTCCATCAGGAAACAAAGGCCTTCCAAAAGGTCCCCCAGTAGCTCCTCATGCCTCCCAATGGTGGCTCCCTGCAGGGAGACAGCGTGGCGGAGCTGATCTAAGTCTGCTGGGTCTGTCATGGCCAGTTCGTACTATAAGGGCACAAGGCAAGACCCAGATGCAGACACGGGAGGCAGATGGTTTGAGTCTTTGATATTTATTAAATCCAAAAGGGGTAGGCAAGAGAATGGTCGTGGACAGGCAAAAGGTCAAAACCAGTTCAGAGTCCAGGAGGTACAGTGTGGCAGGCAGGCAGAATGGTCAGACAGGCGGTTACAGAGTCCAGAAAACAGGCAAGGGTCAAAACCTGGAGGACTAGCAAAAGAGAATAGAAAAAGCAGGAGCACGGGAAAAACACTCTGGTTGACTTGGAACATGACGAACTGGCACAGACAGACAGAAAACACAAGTTTAAATACCCAGGGGATAATGGGGAAGATGGGTGACACCTGGGGGGGGGGGGGGGGGGTGGAGACAAGCACAAGTGAAATAGATCAGGGTGTGACATCATGACTAGTTATCTTCATTAAGTCATAGAGATGACCACTCTTCAATATCTCCTGGGACTTTACATTGTCTGTCAGTGAAGTTAGACTAGAGGGCCTGTTCTGGAGTGAAGACTACTGTAGCTAAGTGGGGTCATTACTGTACCAGTAAGATAGTTTGTATTTAGTGTTATAAAGGTGTGTAGTTAGTGTTGTTCAGGTGCTTTTGAACTAGTGAACTGTCAGGTCAGGGTTGTGACAGAAGTGGGAACCCAGTTTTTCTGGGCAAGCAGTGATACAATTTCCACATGAGTGTTTTATGCTGTGTGTGGAGCAGATCATTTTTTTTATTTAACTAGCAAGTCAGTTAAGAACAAATTCTTATTTTCAATGACAGCCTAGGAACAGTGGGTTAACTCTCTTGTTCAGGGGCAGAAGAACAGATTTTTAACTCTTCAGTTCAGGGATTCGATCTTGCAACCTTCCGGATACTAGTCCAACACTCTAACCACTAGGCTACCTGCCGCCCCTGGTACTGCAAATCTCTTGTGTGACACTGCACTCTTTTTGTTACACTGAACATGTGTCTGTACTCAAATTTCTCCAATAAAGGTTTCTCATTTATCCCATACATGAAACAGATCCAATCTCATGGGTGTGCTCAAGTATGTTTTAGCATATTTTTTTTTTTTCAAGGACTAAAACGTGGAGAAACTAACTAAACATTAGATGATTCAGAGGACAAAATGCCTGAGAGTTTGTTTCCATTCTCTATTCACAGTCATACCATCTAGGGCTAGGTCTATATTTTATAGGTTGTCAAACAAATCAAAGTTTATTTGTCACGTGCGCCGAATACAACAGGTGTAGACCTTACAGTGAAATGCTTACTTACAGGCTCTAACCAATAGTGCAAAAAAGGTATTAGTTGAACAATAGGTAGATAAAGAAATAAAACAACAGTAAAAAGACAGGCTATATACAGTAGCGAGGCTATAAAAGTAGCGAGGCTACATACCTGACCGGTTAGTCAGGCTGATTGAGGTAGTATGTACATGTAGATATGGTTAGAGTGACTATGCATATATGATGAACAGAGAGTAGCAGTAGCGTAAAAGAGGGGTTGGCGGGTGGTGGATGGGACACAATGCAGATAGCCCGGTTAGCCAACATGTGGGAGCACTGGTTGGTCGGCCCAATTGAGGTAGTATGTACATGAATGTATAGTTAAAGTGACTATGCATATATGATAAACAGAGAGTAGCAGCAGCGTAAAAAGAGGGGTTGGGGGGGAGGGGGCACACAAAGCAAATAGTCCTGTTAGCCATTTGATTACCAGGAGTCTTATGGCTTGGGGGTAAAAACTGTTGAGAAGCCTTTTGTCCTAGACTTGACACTCCGGTACCGCTTGCCATGCGGTAGTAGAGAGAACAGTCTATGACTGGGGTGGCTGGGGTCTTTGACAATTTTTAGGGCCTTCCTCTGACACCGCCTGGTGTGGAGGTGCTGGATGGCTGGCAGCTTAGCCCCAGTGATGTACTGGACCGTATGCACTACCCTCTGAAGGGTCTTGCGGTCAGAGGCCGAGCAATTTCCGTACCAGGCAGTGATGCAACCAGTCAGGATGCTCTCGATGATGCAGCTGTAGAACCTTTTGAGGATCTCAGGACCCTGTCAAATGTTACACAGAGTAATACATATTCCATGATGTCATATTCCATGACCATGTAGTGTATGTTTTATTTGCTAAGTATATCTCTATAGTGTGTTGTGTTACATTTTATATTTACTATGCGCAGCTTAACTATTCTCCATTGTATACTAATCTCGGTGTCCCTTCCACGGGACGGTAGAGCTAATGTAGGCTAATGCGATTAGCATGAGGTTGTAAGTACAAGAACATTTCCCAGGACATAGACATATCTGATATTGGCAGAAAGCTTAAATTCTTGTTAATCTAACTGCACTGTCCAATTTACAGTAGCTATTACAGTGAAAGAATACCATGCTATTGTTTGAGGAGAGTGCACCATTTTGAACATGAAAAGTTATTAATAAACAAATTAGGCACATTTTGGCAGTCTTGATACAACATTTTAACAGAAATACAATGGTTCATTGGATCAGTATAAAACCTTGCACATACACTGATGCTAGTGGCTAAAATCTAAATTGCACCTGGGCTGGAATAATACATTTTGGCCTTTATCTTGGATTTCAAAGATGATGGCCAAAATGATGGTATTTTCTTTGTATTATCTTTTACCAGATATTTTGTGTAATATTCTGCTACATTCCTTTCACATTTCCATAAACGTCAAAGTGTTTCCTTTCAAATGGTACCAAGAATATGTATATCCTTACTTCAGGGCCTGAGCTACAGGCAGTTAGATTTGGGTATGTCATTTTAGCCGAAAATTGAAAAAAAGGGGCTAATCCTTAATTAATTAAGGAGGACAAATATACTGCAGTAGGGTTAAATGTTCTTAAGCCCACCGGACTGTAGCCCACTCTCTCTGGACCAGGGCATGGACCTCTAGCTGGTTCTGCTAGGCGTGTGTTGCGTCTTCTCTGCCCTGATGCTCACCTCTCATTGGCTGACCCTCGCATCATATTCGTCGCAAAACCTACTGGCACCAGGTCATCTATAAGTCTTTGCTAGGTAAAGCTCTGCCTTATCTCAGATCACTGGTCACCACAGCAACACCCACCCGTAGTATGCGCTCCAGCAGGTATATTTCACTGGTCATTCCAACACCTGCTTTGGCCGCCTTTCCTTCCAGTTCTCTGCTGCCTATGACTGGAACGAATTGCAAAAATCACTGAAGCTGGAGACTTATATCTCCCTCTCTAACTTTAAGCATCAGCTGTCAGAGCAGCTAACCGATCACTGTACCTGTACACAGCCAATCTGCAAATAGCACACCTAACTACCTCATTCCCATATTGTTATTTATCTTTTTGCTCTTTTGCACCCCAGTATCTCTACTTGCACATCATCATCTGCATATCTTTCACTCCAGTGTTAATGCTAAATTGTAATTATTTCGCTACTATGGCCTATTTTTTGCTTTACCTCCCTAATTTACTACATTTACACACACTGTATATAGATTTTTCTATTGTGTTATTGATTGTACGTTTGTTTATCCCATGTGTAGCTCTGTGTTGTTGTTTTTGTCGCACTGCTTTGGCTTTATCTTGGCCAGGTCACAGTTGTAAGTGAGAACTTGTTCTCAACTGGCATACCTGGTTAAATAAAAAAATGTAAGATAAAAATAAATAACCTCCTGTAATAAAGGCCTGGCTACTCGGCCCAGTGCAGAGCGTTCAGCTTGGACACCAGGGACTATTGATTGGCAGAGTTAATGGTTATGGTTATCTGATGTTCCTGTAAGACCACCTTTAGAGTCCTTAAATGCCCTTGCAGATAATGACAGATCAAAATCAGCGAGCGCACACACACAGGCACACACACTGATGCACACACACATGCACGCACACATGTGCACACATACACTCCATCAAAAGACTGACAGAGCAGCATGTTAAGTTTGACCATGCAAGACTGTCAGTCACCTACAGTGCAGTGAGACAGCCATCAAGGACATTGTACAAGTTAAACAACCATGCTAGCCTAGTTATGGCACTGATTTCATTTCAATGGCATCTGTCAATTGTGCTGTCTTTTGATGATACAGGAACTTAATTTGATTACCCTGTTGCAGGAGAACTTTCCTGCAGGAAATGTAACTTTAAGGGGATTTGAGGTTTAAAAAGGCTTCTGAAGTTTGTGATTTCCATTTGATTTTCCCTAACAGAAAATGTATTAACCCCTATAAAAATGTCCATTAATTATAATCCACATAATAATTCACATTTCCTGTTGCTGCAGGATTATTGTCCTGCTGTAGGTCATTCCCATGTACAATGACCTATAAGCACCAACATGTGAAGTTCATAGGAACATATCAAATTGTGTGTCAAATGAAAGCAAAGAGTATTTATATTTTTGAGAAAATAAGGCATATATACATTTTCAACAATTTTCCATCCAAAAAAATGGGGGTAAGCAAAGGCTTTGATTTCTGATGAGACTGATGGAAAAGGGGTCTAAGAAAACATCTACCAGAAAAAGTGTTCAAATGTATTATAAATATATCAAAACACAATGTTGAAATAAAGAACCTTGCCAACTAATATCAACATTTATATTTACATATTTAGCTTAGCGAATGGAGGCTGTGAATGGTGGCCGCTTTCCCAACTATTTGTTTCTCTATCATGTCAGGTGGGCTACTTCGGTTATTTCACTCCATGCATCAACCACTGTTTGAGGAGCATGCAGACTCTCGCTGCATGACAGGTATTATTCCACCCAAACTCTGTATGCCATGTGCTCTCCAACCCTGTCCGGGCAGCTACCCAGTGCTTCATTTGGGAAACCAAGTGAAATCTATTGGGGAACATGGAGGTCAGGGCTTTGTGATGGCCACTCCAATACCTTAACTTTCTTGTCCTTAAGCCATTTTGCCACAACTATGGAAGTATGCTTGGGGTTATTATCCATTTGGAAGACCCATTTGCGACCAAGCTTTAACTTCCTGACTGATGTCTTGAGATGTTGCTTCAATATATCCACATCATTTTCCATCCTCATGATGCCATCTATTTTGTGAAGTGCACCAGTCCCTCCTGCAGCAAAGCACCCCCACAACATGATGCTGCCACCCCTGTACTTCACGGTTGGGATGGTGTTGTTTGGCTTGCAAGCCTCCCCCTTTTTCCTCCAAACATAACGATTGCCATTATGGCCAAACAGTTATATTTTTGTTTCAGACCAGAGGACATTTCTCCAAAAAGTACGATCTTTGTCCCCATGTGCAGTTGCAAACCGTTGTCTGGCTTTTTTTATAGCGGTTTTGGAGCACTGGCTTCTTCCTTGCTGAGCGGCCTTTCAGGTTATGTCGATATAGGACTTGTTTTACTGTAGATAGATACTTTTGTACCTGTTTCCTCCAGCATTTTCACAAGGTCCTTTGCTGTTGTTCTGGGATTGATTTGCACTTTTCACACCAAAGTACGTTCATCTCTAGGAGACAGAACGCGTCTCCTTCCTGAGTGGTATGACGGCTGCGTGGTCCCATGGTGTTTATACTTGCGTACTATTGTTTGTACAGATGGACGTGGTACCTTCAGGCGTTTGGAAATTGCTCCCAAGGATGAACCAGACTTGTGGAGGTCCACAATTTTTTCTGAGGTCTTGGCTGATTTCTTTGGATTTTCCCATGATGTCAGGCAAAGAGGCACTGAGTTTGAAGGTAGGCCTTGAAATACATCCACAGGTACGCCTCCAATTGACTCAAATTATGTCAATTAGCCTATCAGAAGCTTCTAAAGCTATGACATCATTTTCTGGAATTTTCCAAGCTGTTTAAAGGCACAGTCAACTTAGTGTATGTAAACTTCTGACCCACTGGAATTGTGATACAGTGAATTATAAGTGAAATAATCTGCCTGTAAACAATTGTTGGAAAAATAACTTGTGTCATGCATTAAGTAGATGTCCTAACCGACTT
Source organism: Salmo salar (assembly GCF_965601325.2). Classification (NCBI taxonomy): domain Eukaryota; kingdom Metazoa; phylum Chordata; class Actinopteri; order Salmoniformes; family Salmonidae; genus Salmo; species Salmo salar. The sequence goes on from NC_138300.1 coordinate 111,033,004, forward strand.
GCCAAAACTATAGTTTGTTGACAAGAAATTTGTGGAGTGGTTGAAAAACGAGTTTTAATAACTCCAACCTAAGTGTATGTCAACTTCCGACAAACTGTATTTGGCTAAGGTGCATGTAAACTTCTGACTTCAACTGTATGCTGGGCACTTGTTAGCTGCTTTTCCTTCACTCTGTGGTCCAACTCATCCCAAGCCATCTCACAAAGACAAGGCGGTTGGAACCAAAAATTGCAAATTTGGACTTATTAGGCCAAAGGATAGATTTCCACCGGTCTAATGTCCATTGCTCGTGTTTCTTGGCCCAAGCATGTCTCTTCTTATTATTGGTGTCCTTTAGTAGTGATTCCTTTGCAGCAATTCGACCATGAAGGCCTGATTCACGTAGTCTCCTCTGAACAGTTGATGTTGAGATGTGTCTGTTACTTGAACTCTGTGAAGCATTTATTTGGGCTGCAATCTGAGGTGCAGTTAACTCTAATGTACTTATACTCTGCAGCAGAGGTAACTCTGCATCTTCCTTTCCTGTGGCGGTCCTCATGACAGCCAGTTTCCTCAGCGCTTGATTTTGGGTTTTGCAACTGCACTTGAAGTTCTTGAAATTTTCCATATTGACTGTAATGATGGACTGTCATTTCTATGTGCTCATTTGAGCTGTTCTTGCCATAATAAGGACTTGGTCTTTTACCAAATAGGGCTATTTCTGTATATCCCCCTACCTTGTCACAACCCAACTGATTGGCTCAAACACTTTAAGAAGGAAAGAAATTCCACAAATTCACTTTTAACAAGGCACACCTGTTAATTGAAATGCATTCCAGGTGACTACCTCATGAAGCTGGTTGAGAGAATGCCAAGAGTGTGCATATGAACACATCTTTTTAAATACATTTTCCTTCATTAATTTCCACGAATCCTACCACCCCTCCCCTTATTGGAGTAAAGTAATGAACAACAACACTTAGGCTTCTACTTCCATTTTTTACATAGTATTTACATTTTAAGGACACAATCTATTTTGCAATAGTTATATTTTGTTTGTTTTTACTCCTATCCTCCCGCTATCCTCAACCCCTCCAATCTATTTCTGAAGACCATCCAGTTTGATTTCTATTTGCCATATATTTTTTAATTGTGCTGTTTCACAAAAGTGCTGAACCTATATACATTTTACGGACACAGTATAATTTACATTAGTTATCTTGTTGTTATTAGTCCCACCCTTAAGCTCCATTCAGCCCTTCCCATCTATCTCTGAACACCATCCATATTGGATTTTATTTGCCATATATTTTTCAACTTTTCTGTGATGTTTCACAAAAGTTCTGAACCTTTCTATTCTCATAGTTCTTGTAAATTAATTGTAAATTAAAGATAAACATTTTTGCTAAGACTCTTATTATATCATTGATCGATTGACTAGAACTTTTCAAATCACCCAGTAGTGCTATCTGCAGAGTTAGCTCCAGGTAAATGTTGCAATTCTTCATCCATTCCTGGACCTGCGACCAAAAACAACTTACACATGGTCAGTACCAAAACAAATTATCTAATGATTCTGTCTTTTCACAGCAAAATCTGCAGAGCTGGGATGGTTGTATCCCACATATATATAACATTATATTGGTTGCAAGAATTGTATATAATCATTGAAATTGAAAAATTATATGTTTTGAATCCAGCGTTGTTTTGCGTATCAGTTCATAAGCCATGTGCCATGGAATCGGTACATGGAAAATCTCTTCCCAACTACCTAACAATCTATATGGCACAGCTGTTTTTTGGTCCTTAAATTAAACTGGTATACTTTTTTATTGATCACAATTTTATTTGACCAATTTTAGTCTTTAATGCAGGGCTGACAGACAAACCACAGTTTTTCAATGGGGTTTAAGTCCGGAGACTAAGATGGCTTTGCAGAATGTAGATGTTGTGGTCAATTAAGAATTTCTTTGTGGATTTTGATTTGTGCTTGGGGTCATTGTTTTGCTGGAAAATCTACTTGGGGCTACGTTTCAGCCTCCTGGCAGACGCAACCAGGTTTTTGGCTAAAATCTCCTAGTACTTAGTGGAGTTAAAGTTCATGATGCCGTTGACCTTAACAAGGGTCTCAGAAACAGTGAAAGCAAAACAGACCCATAACATCAAAGATCCACCACCATATTTTACAGTACGTTATTTTCTGCATATGCATTCTTCTTTTGTGGCCAAACCCACCGCTGGTGTGCATGCCAAATAGCTATATTTTCATCTTATCTGACCATAACACCCAGTTCTTATCCAAGTGCCAATATCATTTAGCAAACTCCAGGATTTACATTTGTTGGTTGCTCTCAATAAAGGCTTTTTTTTTATGTCAACCCTTCCAAACAGCCTATTGTCATGGAGGTGGCATCTAATTGTTGATTTGGAGATTTGGTGACCCCAGGATGCGGCTAAGTTCTGTAGTTCTCCAACTGTGGCCCTTGGTCTTTTCTTTGCCTCCCGAACCATCTTCCTCACTGTGCATGAGGACAAGATACACGTGGGTCTTCTTCTAGGCAAGTTTATGACTGTTCCAGTGGTTGTTAAGTGTTATATATCAATAGTTTTATTTCAATGGTTTTTTGTACCCATTGTCCGATTTATGAAAGTCAACAAACATTTGACTATTTTCATTTGTGAGTTCTTTGCCTTTCCCCATGGTGATGGTTTTACCTTATATTTATACCCCAGTGAAAAAGGAAGCCATAAAAGGCCACAATACAGTTCCTTTCACTGAGATAAATTTTTTAAAAGTTGACCGTTAAGGCAGATTCAATTTTATAAGAATCGTTGGGTGCCAATGGCTTGTTAAACAAAATATTTTTCTCTGAGCAAATTGTATTAGTATGAAATAATATATTTTCCCAATTGTTTTTGAGCATACAATATATTTGTGTTTGTATTATTAATTTCATACAGTCTTTTTTGCTTATCTTTATCAAGGGTGCCAATAATTTCGGTCATGGCTATAATTGTATGTAGGAACTGGAAAGATGCAGACTAGATGAAAAATGACGTGAACATTTCTAAGGAGAGGAGCAGGAAGCTGTTTTCTGAGAAAGCATATTGGAGCTTTCCATAGCCAGAGGGAGACAGAGCAGCTAAGAGGGGCCTTTACTGAGACAGGGCGGCTGGGGAAAAGTGCTTCTTTGAAAATTTTATCACACAATACGAGAAGGCAAAAACCCATCCTTTATTGATAGGACCATCTAGAAAATAAAGATGTGGAGGTTCAAAGTACAGCAAACATGACAGGAAGCAAGGAGTTTGACTGGATCTGGGGGAGGAAAAACAAGCAAGCAAGCTGTGAAGGTTGCTTCACAGGAACTTAAGCATATGAATAACAAACTTGGACAATGGTCACTACATCGGAGTCAAGGAAAATATCAAATCTACAGCAAAACATCCTATATTCAGATTAGCACCCAATTCCTTGAAACTCTTTACAGCGCTGGCACACCTTAATACTTCAAAACATGCTTTTCTTTGCTGTGCTGAAAAGAGAGCTGCCTTGATGCTCGTGACATTTCCTGATTTTTTTTTAATGTTAAATAAGCCTCACATTCAAACTCCTCGAAGTTCATCAGAAGCTAATTCTGGCAATGACAGTTTCAAAGATTGCCAAAGAAGCCCATTATCTGATAGCTATCTCCAAGAGAAACAACAAAGAATATTGAGTCCTAATATGCTGTTCCCCTCTAAAGAATGCCTCAGCAGTGTGTACCATTGGATATGTCACCTTAGGTAAGCAGCCCAGTGTGGTTAGATCAATGGGTCAGTCTAGTCTGAACAGGGGAGTCAGTCTGCTTCTGGTTAAATGCCTCAGAGATCGATAGCTTTACAACTTCCCTCGGCTGAGCTCAGGGCCTACGTCCCAAATGGCACCTTATTCCCTATATAGTGCACTTCTTTTGACCAGGGCCCATAGGGCTCTGGTCAAAAGTAGAGCACTACATGTATATAAGGAATAGGGTGCCATTTGGAACGTGGCCTGGGTGTACTTTTGGAGGCCGGAGAGAATCGTTTCCTGCCATTGAGTTGTATAGTCTTTGAGGAGTGAGTCAACAAATGTTTCAGACATACAGACTCAACAAAATTAAAGAGAGAACCATTCAATTAATCTTTCTGGGTTTTTTTGTGCCGCGGTGACATTCAAAGCATCGTTGTGGGTGGTAATGTAATGTTGAAAACTGAAAACAGTGACTGAACAATGGTTAAACATGGCTGGTGACCGTATTGGCTCAAGACAGCATGGAAAGTGAATAGATAAATAAGTGTGTTTCCCAATAAAGTCTCTCAGCTGTTGATATGACAATTTTTTTGTACTCTACTACTGAGAAGTCTTGCTCTGCATTAACTGGTAACATGATAGTAATTTCTATAAATTAATTCATATTGTGTAAGTGCAGCTGAAAAATAAATGATGAGTTATACTGATTCTTGTCCTACAGTTGATTCTTTACATGAATTAATAGTGTGTCTCATCACATGTACTACTCACCCTGTATACCCCCCCCCTCCCCCCACACACACCATTTTAGCGGACACAAGTTGCACCTGTGTGGTTTCTGCAGTGCATCTCCCAACACACCTGCTTGTTTCAAGCAGCGTAACATCGCCAATACCTCTCCAGCCTGCGGATAATGAAAGGAATGGGGTGAAATATTAACTGGCCGTAATGAAAGATAGAGCTGTGATCCCAGAGGAGGAGGAGAGGAGAGAGGGAGGAGGAGGAGAGGCACCAATAAAATAGTGGAGGTAATAGAGAGGCCTCAGTTCAAAGGGCAGCTGGCAGAGCGGGGAATAAAAGAAGCGCTACATAAATCACTCCACACTGGAGGTCTGACACCAGCACTCCCTCCATATGGCACGACACCTGGCGGAGAGAGAAACCAACCCTACTATCTCAGCATGGAGAAGAGGAGAGAGAGAGCATTGTCCTGGCTGGGTAGGTACTAGGTTATCTCCACAGACACAAGGGTAATGTCTACACACACACAACTCAATGTGCTAAACAACCTCTGTACTGTACAGAGGGCGGAGTGTTAGCTAACAATTTTGGCTGCAGGAATATAGATTCATAAAGCCTGGGATTCATGAGAAAAACCCACTCCACAGCATGGAGGAGAGGAAAGCATTGTCCTGGCTCTGGCTGGCTGGGTAGTACACAGGTAACCTCCACATACACAGGGGTAATGTCCACCCACACGCACCCACACGCACACACTCTGTGCTGAACAACCCAACCTCTGTATCAAACAGAAGGGCAGTGTTACTTTTCGCTATACACTTTGTCTTCAGGAATATACATTTGTAACATACTGTAGCCTGGAATTTGTGAGAGGAAACTAACTCATAAAATATTCTTGTCACGTCCTGACCAGTATAAGGGTTATTTGTTATTGTAGTTTGGTCAGGACGTGGCAGAGGTTATTTTGTTTACGTGGTTCGGGGTGGTGTTTTATGTAGTAGGGTGTTTGATTTATTATTTCCGGGTTTTTGGGGTTATGTTCTAGGTTTGTATTTCTATGTGGTCTCTAGTCTTTTGTATTTCTATGTCTAGTTTATTGGGGTTGGACTCTCAATTGGAGGCAGGTGTTTTCTAGTTGCCTCTGATTGAGAGTCCTATATATGGGTATGTGTTTGTGGGAGATTGTTTCTTGTTTTGCTGAGTGTGCATGACAAGACTGTTTTGTTGTTCGTGCTTTCTTCGTTTGTTATTTTGGTGTTCTATTTAGTTAAAAATAAATACAAGATGAGCATCCACATTCCTGCTGCGTTTTGGTCCTCTATTCCCGACGACAACCGTGACAGAATCTCCCACCAAATAAGGACCAAGCAGCGGAGGAAGGAGCAACGGAGGGACGATTGTGAGAAGTGGACGTGGGAGGAGATTATGGCCGGAGAAGGTCCATGGAGGAAGTGGAGCGAAGACAGGGAACGCTACAGGGGAACACGACTGGCGTTTAAGCCCGAGAGGCAGCCCCAATAAAAAAAAATTGGGGGGGGCACACGGGTAATTTGGATGGGCAAGGATTGAGCCCCAGTCCAAATCCCCGTACCTTTTCTGGGCAACCAGTGACTGGACAGGTCCCGTGCTTCGGGGTAATGGGTACTGTGGCGAGGCCAAGTATTTTTAGGCCGGTACGCGCAATACCAGCGCCCCGCATTTGCCAGGGGGAAGTGGGCATCCAGCCAGTAAGAGCGATGCCAGTTCTGCGCTCGAGACCGCCAGTACGCCTCTATGGTCCAGTGCGTCAGCCCTGTCTGACTCGGCCTGTTCCCGCTCCCCGCACTAGCCCTGAGGTGCGTGTTCCCAGGTTGATAGCTCCAGTACCAGCACCATGCATCAGGCTTCCAGTGTGTCAACCCAGTCCGACTCGTCCTGTTCCCGCTCCCCGCACTAGCCCTGAGGTGCGTGTTCCCATGCTGATACCTCCAGTACCAGCACCACGCATCAGGCTTCCAGTGCGTCAGCCCAGTCCGACTCATCCTGTTCCCACTCCCCGCACTAGCCCTGAGGTGTGTGTTCCCAGGCTGTTACCTCCAGTACCAGCACCACGCATCAGGCTTCCAGTGCGTCAACCCAGTCCGACTCGGCCTGTTCCCGCTCCCCGCACTAGCCCTGAGGTGCGTGTTCCCAGGCTGATACCTCCAGTACCAGCACCACGCATCAGGCTTCCAGTGCGTCAACCCAGTCCGACTCGGCCTGTTCCCGCTCCCCGCACTAGCCCTGAGGTGCGTGTCCCCAGACTGGCACATCCAGTACCAGTACCACGCATCAGGCTTCCAGTGCGTCAGCCCAGCCTCGAGAGTTCGGCAATAGTGTGCAGTCCAGAGTATCCGGCAACAGTATGCAGTCCAGAGTATCCGGCAACAGTGTGCAGTCCAGAGTATCCGGCAACAGTGTGCAGTCCAGAGTATCCGGCAACAGTGTGCAGTCCAGGGTATCCGGCAACAGTGTGCAGTCCAGGGTATCCGGCAACAGTGTGCAGTCCAGGGTATCCGGCAACAGTGTGCAGTCCAGGGTATCCGGCAGTAGTGTGCAGTCCAGGGTATCCGGCAGCAGTGTGCAGTCCAGGGTATCCGGCAGCAGTGTGCAGTCCAGGGTATCCGGCAGCAGTGTGCAGTCCAGGGTATCCGGCAGCAGTGTGCAGTCCAGGGTATCCGGCAGCAGTGTGCAGTCCAGGGTATCCGGCACCAGTGTGCAGTCCAGGGTATCCGGCACCAGTGTGCAGTCCAGGGTATCCGGCACCAGTGTGCAGTCCAGGGTATCCGGCACCAGTGTGCAGTCCAGAGTATCCGGCACCAGTGTCTAGTCCGGAACCGAGGGAGACTTCCTGTGACCCGGAACCGAGGGAGTCTGCCTGTGACCCGGAACCGAGGGAGTCTGCCTGCGACCTGGAACCGAGGGAGTCTGCCTGCGACCCGGAACCGAGGGAGTCTGCCTGCGACCCGGAACCGGGTGAGTCTGCCTATGACCCGGAACCAAGGGAGTCTATCAGCAACCCGGAACTAAGTAAGTCTGTTGACGATCCGGAACTAAATAGGATTAACTGTGGATCAAATGAGTCTGCCTACAGTGTGGAACGGAAGAGGTCTGCCTACGATCCGGAACGATGGGAGTCTGCCTACGGCCCGAAACTGAGCAAGTCTGTCTGCATTCTGGAGGACAGTAGGCCGGAGCCAGAACCACCTCCTGTATAGGTGGGTTGGGGAGGGAGGGGGTGTAGCACAAGTGCCGTCGGTGACGGCAGCCACCCTCCCTTCCCTCCCTTTAGTTTAGGGGGATTTTTTGTTGTTGTTTTTTATTTATTTTTATTTATGAGGTGCAGGCGGGGTCTGCACCTTTAGGGGGGGTACTGTCACGTCCTGACCAGTATAAAGGTTATTTGTTATTGTAGTTTGGTCAGGACGTGGCAGAGGGTATTTTGTTTATGTGGTTCGGGGTGGTGTTTTATGTAGAAGGGTGTTTGATTTATTATTTCCGGGTTTTTGGGGTTATGTTCTAGGTTTGTATTTCTGTGGTCTCTAGTTTTTTGTATTTCTATGTTTAGTTTATTGGGGTTGGACTCTCAATTGGAGGCAGGTGTTTTCTAGTGGCCTCTGATTGAGAGTCCTATATATGGGTATGTGTTTGGTTAAGTGTTTGTGGGAGATTGTTTCTTGTTTTGCTGAGTGTACCTGACAAGACTGTTTTGTTGTTCGTGCTTTCTTCGTTTGTTATTTTGGTGTTCTCTTTAGTTAAAAATAAATACAAGATGACCATCCACATTCCTGCTGCGTTTTGGTCCTCCATTCCCGACGACAACCGTTACAATTCTTAGTATAGCATAGACATAATTTCAAAATGTGTAAGATTCAGAGAAAAATCTTCAGGGACCATATAATGAAGAGAATGCTGGGCTAATTAGAACAATAAAATGTCAGATGCAAATAAAACATTCAGAGTACACATGTTGTTGCCATGTGATTTTTAAATCACGTATAGAATAATTAATCCTATTAATGTGGTTTTATGTTTCTCTTTGTCAAATTATATAAAAGACTCTGTGGTGTTTGAGTACATGCCGTCTACAAATGGCAGGGCAGGAATTCAATTGTTGCAGATTGTGGATTTTTTAAACAATACATTCTGGCCTATGGTGAATGGCTGTACTACCTCTGTTACTGAACATACAGTACCAGTCAAAGTTTGGACACACCTACTCATTCCAGGGTTTTTCTTTATTTTAACTATTTTCTACATTGTAGAATAATGGTGACAACATCAAAACTATGAAATAACACGTATGGAATCATGTAGTAACCAAAAACATGTTAAACAAATCAAAATATATTTTATATTTGAGATTCTTCAAAGTAGCCACCCTTTGCCTTGATTTCAGCTTTGCACACTTTTGGCATTCTCTCAACCAGCTTCATGAGGTAGTCACCTGGAATATATTTCAAATAACAGGTGTGCCTTGTTAAAAGTTAATTTGTGGAATTTCTTTCCTTCTTAATGCATTTGAGCCAATCAGTTGTGTTGTGACAAGGTAGGGGTGGGTATACAGAAGATAGCCCTATTTGGTAAAAGACCAAGTTCATATTATGGCAAGAACAGCTCAAATAAGCAAAGAGAAATGAAAGCCCATCATTACTTTAAGACATTCAGTCAACACAGAAAATTTAAAGGAACTTTTAAAGTTTCTTCAAGTGCAGTCGCAAAACCCATCAAGCGCTATGAGGAAACTGGCTCTCATGAAGACTTCTACAGGAAAGGAAGACCCAGAGTTACCTCTGCTGCAGAGGATACCGGTGGAAATTTGTCCTTTGGTTCAATGAGTCCAAATTGGAGATATTTGGTTCCACCGCCGTGTCTTTGTGAGACGCAGAGTAGGTGAACAAATGATCTCTGTATGTGTGGTTCCCACCGTGAAGCATGGAGTTCCGCTTGCGTCCCACCTACTCAACAGCCAGTTGAATCCTGTGGCGCGTTATTCAAATACCTTAGATATGATATTATTTCAATTTTTCAAAAATATGACTATTTTACACCATTTTAAAGATAAGACTCTCGTTAATCTAACCACACTGTCCGATTTCAAAAAGGCTTTACAACGAAAGCAAAACATTAGATTATGTCAGCAGAGTACCCAGCCAGAAATAATCAGACACCCATTTTTCAAGCTAGCATATAATGTCACATAAACCCAAACCACAGCTAAATGTAGCACTAACCTTTGATGATCTTCATCAGATGACAACCCTAGGACATTATGTTATACAATACATGCATGTTTTGTTCAATCAAGTTCATATTTATATCAAAAAACAGCTTTTTACATTAGCATGTGACTAGCATTCCCACCGAACACTGCCGGTGAATTTACTAAATTACTCACGATAAACGTTCACAAAAAGCATAACAATTATTTTAAGAATTATAGATACAGAACTCCTCTATGCACTCGATATGTCCGATTTTAAAATAGCTTTTCGGTGAAAGCACATTTTGCAATATTCTCAGTAGATAGCCCGGCATCACAGGGCTAGCTATTTAGACACCCAGCAGGTTTAGCACTCATCAAAGTCAGATTTATTATAAGAAAAATGTTATTCCCTTTGTTGTCTTCGTCAGAATGCACTCCCAGGACTTCTACTTCAATAACAAATGTTGGTTTGGTCCAAAATAATCCATCGTTATATCCAAACAGCGGCGTTTTGTTCGTGCGTTCTAGACACTATCCTAAAGGGTAACTAAGGGTGACGAGCATGGCGCAATTCGTGACAAAAGAATTCTAAATATTCCATTACCGTACTTCGAAGCATGTCAACCGCTGTTTAAAATAAATTTTCATGACATTTTTCTCATAAAAAAGCGATAATATTCCAACCGGGAATCTGCGTTTAGATAAACAGACAAAGGAAAATAAATCATTCGGTCGAAGCGGGCACGCGCCTAAGCCCATAGTACTCTGAGTGGCCACTTGCCAAAAGCGATAAAGTGTTTCAGCCAGAGCCTGCCTCGATATCGTTCAACTTTTTCCCGGGCTCTGAGACCCTATGGAAGACGTAGGAAGTGTCACGTTATTGCACAGATCCTGAGTCTTCAATAAAAAGAGCCAAGATGAAACACTACTTCTCAGACAGGCCACTTCCTGCTTGAAATCTTCTCAGGTTTTGGCCTGCCATAGGAGTTCTGTTATACTCACAGACACCATTCAAACAGTTTTAGAAACTTTAGGGTGTTTTCTATCCAAAGCCAATAATTATATGCATATTCTAGTTACTGGGCAGGAGTAGTAACCAGGGTACGTTTTTTATCCAGCCGTGTCAATACTGCCCCCTAGCCCTAACAGGTTAAACAGCCATATAGGTGGTTCCAGCGTGGGAATGAAAGCAGTGTAGACACACGATTCCTTGGAGAGAATAACCGGGTGGTCCTGCTTGAATTCACCCTCTTAGACACAACTACTCATCCGTAACATAGATTGTTAAAAGGTCCCTTTGTCTTCTTCAACCTCGTGTTGCGTTTTGGGGTTACAACTAATCGGACCTTGGCTACAGCTCGTGATCACCTGGTCAATGTTAATTCTTAACTCAAATGTTTTTCCCCTCGGGTCAGAAATGGGCGTTTACACCTTTAGGGCAAGTTCTCTGGGCGTAACTAGTTACGAGGCAAGGTCTGGATTTTACACAGATCCAATTTAGACAACTAATGTCACATTTCATCTTTACAAAAACATTTTCTTTGATCTGGACATTTTCCACACATGGTACAGTATGCAAACATCAGGGAAATATTATGAAAACTCTTCAAGTTACAATGTTTTCGTTATAATGTCGTCATTTAACTTTTAATAACATAACAAAAACAACATTCATTTCATATTCCATCTATCATCATTACTACCATTTTGGCTGACGAAACATATTGTCCCAAAGTCCATTTATTGCACGTTACTGTTCTGAGGTAGGTTCTCCATAGGCACATCATACATTCCGTTCCTCCACAGTGAGAGGATAAAGGGATTTTGCCTGCTGCCTTAAGATTTACAATGGGCGTGAGGTGTCATAAAACTCCCCACCTCCATACCTCTCAATCTCTCCCCCTCTGGCGGGTGTGAGAGATGTCTCTTGTAGGAGTGTGGTCCACGTTAACCTGACCCAAACATGCCAGTCATGACAGTGCCTTTTGGCAAACTCCAAGAGGGCTGTCATGTGCCTTCTACTGAGGAGTGGCTTCCGTCTGGCCACTCTACCATAAACGCCTGATTGGTCGAGTGCTGCAGAGATGGTTGTCAAATCAAATCAAATCAAATCAAATTTATATAGCCCTTCGTACATCAGCTGATATCGCAAAGTGCTGTACAGAAACCCAGCCTAAAACCCCAAACAGCAAGCAAAGCATGTGAAAGAAGCACGGTGGCTAGGAAAAACTCCCTAGGAAAAACTCCCTAGAAAGGCCAAAAACCTAGGAAGAAACCTAGAGAGGAACCAGGCTATGAGGGGTGGCCAGTCCTCTTCTGGCTGTGCAGGGTGGATATCATAACAGAACATGGTCAAGATGTTAAAATGTTCATAAATGACCAGCATGGTCAAATAATAATAATCATAGTAGTTGTCGAGGGTGCAACAAGCACGTCCGGTGAACAGGTCAGTGTTCCATAGCCGCAGGCTTGTCCTTCTGGAAGGTTCTCCCATCACCACCGAGGAACTCTGCAGCTCTACCAGAGTGACCATCAGGTTCTTGGTCACCTTCCTGACCAAGGCCCTTCTCTCCCGATTGCTCAGTTTGGCCGGGCGGCCAGCTCTAGGAAGAATCTTGGTGGTTCCAAACTTCTTCCATTCAAGAATAATGGAGGCCACTGTATTCTTGGGGACCTTCAATGCTGCAGAAATGTTTTGTTACCCTTCCCCAGATCTGTGCCTCCTGTCTCAGAGCTCTACGGACAATTCCTTCGACCTCATGGCTTGGTTTTTGCTCTGAAATGCAGTGTCAACTGTGGGACCTTATATAGACTGGTGTGTGCCTTTCCAAATCATGTCCAATCAATCAATTTTTCTTGCCCTTTCTGCTGTTGTCTGTGCCCAATAATGTTTGTACCATGTTTTGTGCTGCTAACACGTTGTGCTGCTGCCATGTTATGTTGATACCATGTTGTTGTCATGTTGTCATAGGCGTCGTAAGGAGTGGACCAAAACGCAGCGGGTAAAGTGCTCATCTTCTTATTTTATTAAAGGAAAAACACTTAAACAAAACAAGCGACGAAAACAGTCCAGTAAGGTGCACAGTACTAGAAACAACCACCCACAAAACACAAGAGAAAACAAACCCAACTAAATATGGCCTCCAATTAGAGACAACGACAACCAGCTGATTCAAATTGGAGGTCATTGCCAAAACCCCAACATAGAAATAGAAAACTAGATAAACACATAGAAATAGATAACATAGGACATAAACCAAAAACACCGAAACACACAAAACAAACACGCGCTGACCAAACTACAATAACAAATAACCCCTTTTACTGGTCAGGATGTGACACATGTTGTGCCACTATCATGCTGTGGTGTCATGTGTTACTGCCATGCTATATTGTTTTCTTAGGTCTCTCTTTATATAGTGTTGTGGTGTTTCTCTTGTTGTGATGTGTGTTTTGTCCTATATATATATATATATATATATATATATATATATATATATATATATATATATATATATTCTTTTTTTTTTTTTATCCCAGCCCCCGTTCTGGCAGGAGGCCTTTTGCCTTTTGGTAGGCTGTCATTGTAAATAAGAATTTGTTCTTAACTGACTTGCCTAGTTAAATAAAGGTTAAATCAATCAAATAATTACGAAATTTAATTTTCCACAGGTGGACTCCAATCAAGTTGTAGAAACATCTCAAGGATCATCAATGCATCTGAGCTCAATTTCAAGTCTCATAGCAAAGGCAAACTGCCAAACCCTAACCTGGACGACGCTGAGGCTATGGGACTCCCAAACATGGCTGGTTGTGATAGAGCCTGAAATCGAACCAGGGTCTGTAGCGATGCCTCTAGCACTGAGATGCAGTGCCTTAGACCGGTGCGCCACGCGAGAGCCCCATTATTGGGTATTATGTGTAGATTGATGAGGAACATTTTTTTATTTGATCCACTTTAGAATAAGGCTGTAACGTAACAGAATAAATAAAAACCACCGTAAAATATAACAAACAAACAATGGGTAACAAAACCCGTCACACACTAGAATACGTGCACAAGCACTTACAACAAACAATTCCGAACAAAGACATTGGGGGAACAGAGGGTTAAATACACAACATGTAATGATGGAATTGAAACCAGGTGTGTGGGAAGACAAGACAAAACAAATGGAAAATGAAAAGTAGATCGATGATGGCAAGAAGACTGGCGACGCCGCCCGCCGAACGTCGCCTGAACAAGGAGAGGCATCGACTTCGGCGGAAGTCGTGATAGTATCTCAGTATTTCTATTATTTATTTTATACAGTCTTTCTTGCTCAATCTTATCAAGGGTGCCAATAATTTAGGTCATGACTGTATATCTTTTGACAAAAGAGAGGATGTTGTGTAGAAAGCCACATATAAAGAAATGTGATGTCCATTCCGTAATGGAAGATGGCTGGATGCACTCTGCTGGAGGCTACTGCTGGGTGCATTGTGCATCCACTCTTACATGAATTGAAAAGATGGACCACCATTAGCAGAGTTCTACAGTAGCAGCACGCAAAAGGCTTATTATATAAGGTTATATGTGTTGTGGTGCAGGCTACTTTAAATCAGATTGTTAACAAAAACGTAGAAACCTTAGTGGGGTGGTGGCAGCTCCAAGATAGCTGTAGGATTAGCTGATGCCCAGCATCTGCAGTCTGCAGGCCGAGACTCTTCCTGATTGACTGATTGATTCGAGGATAATTTGTTGTTTTTCCTATATGAGCCATCTGGTTATTACAGATTCACAGCACAGCGGGCTCTGCCTCTGTGAGGAGAGCTGTTGAAGTTGTCACTTCCTCCAAATGGTCTTTTTTTTAGAAGCATGCAGACGGACGGTCGGAGGGACGATCGGGGGGACGGTCGGAGAGACGGCAGGCGTTAAGTAGTGTGGATCACCCAAATGCATTAAGCCTTTAGTCTTTAGTGATGCTATTATCTTCAGCCAATACTTAATATTCACCTTCAAATAGGCCCTGCTGGGGAGATTCTGTTGGTGTATTTTTGGAAAGGAAACATTTTTTTTCATGAGTCTCTTTCCAGGCCCATTTTGGTGATAACAGCAGTTGCATTTGTCTCTCTAATGTTCACATGATGCATCGCTCTTAGCTTAATTGTATCATATTGCAGTATTGAGCTTGTAAGTTTACTTATTCAAGTTTTGTGAAATTGACACTGGTGAAGCGGCACTGACTGAGCCAGCATCTCATTTTTAGTGTTTGAGTAGCTACACATGTATTGTTTGCATCACTCTGTTCTGTCACCATATCAAAGTTGTTGATAAGGATGCTGCTCCAAAATGATCTTTCTAGTGGGTCCCGCGGTGCGGCTAAAGAACAACTCAGTCCCAAAGAGCTTTCAACCATTCCTGTTTTTTGCTAATTTACAATTCAAATAATTTAAATACCCAATTTGTGCTAAATGCTTCATTACAAAATAGCGGCCTGTGTTTCTTGGCTGTGATCTTTCCTGATTTGGCAGATTTTGGGGAGTGGGGGGATGGGGTGGGGGGGTAAGAGAGTGAAATAGAGAGAGCGAGAGGGAGACAGAGGATGTAGAAATGATGAACAGAAAGCACATCACAGTACCAGCCAATGGTTATTGTAGTGTGCTAAGAACCTCCAGTAATGAAGCCAAGCTGGAGTCAACTCTCCGGTGTGCCCTACCTTCAGCAGTACTAGAGGACCTGTGGTAGGCTCTCTGGTTTCCTCGGTTACTGAAGCCTTAGTGAGCGGAATATGTCTGAACCTATGTAACAGGTTATATAGTGTGATGCACTCACTCACATAGGCTACCCACTTACCACCAGAATGGGAAGTGATGTGCTGTACGGCTGTGAGGAATTATTTAGTTTCAAGCACTCCGCTCCTCTAAGCCAAAATGCCATCCATCAAGTGCACTCAGCATGGGAGCCTGTTCCAGAGAGGATCCCAGCGCCCTAAAAGCCCTGCAAACCGAGCGCGCTGAAAACGCGAGTCACAGAGATCAGTGCATTTATAAAGCTTCTACCTCAGACCAATGTTTATACATCGCTCTCTGTGCAGAAAAACATTAATGGATAGAGGGCCATTCTTGCAACCAAAAATACTTCCCCCAAAAGGTGCTTTGATTCTCTAAGGAACATTGTGAATGGCTGGTTTACTTAAAGTGCTTTTGTGGTAATAGTAGCCACTCTGTGAGAGTCTCTAACAGATTGTGGTATAACTGGCAAGTACAAGGCCATCTCAGATTGTGGTGAAGTTGTTGACTACTAAGAACACTATGATGTTCCCTCAGGAAAACAAACTTCTTGTCTAAGATGACCACACAGAACTCAGGATGTCTGGCAGATGAATGGAAGAACCATTCAACACAGAGTTTGTTTGTCTCTTGGTGTCAGTATGGTTTTCCAAGTCTTAATCAGATGTCTGAATGTGCTGAGGTGACATTTCATTTGACCAACATGGTGGGTTGGGTTCAACGTTAATGAGAGTGATGCTTCAACAACACTGGCTCCAACGGTCGGTCTAGGGGATTGACAACCTCTCCTGAGCTGCTGGTAATTCCCTCTAATCTACCTCTCTCACCTTGGCTACCTGCTATAATCACCGCACTAGGAGGAGGAAGACAACGTTTAAATGAACCAGCTTAACGGGTCATTAGGAAAAGGTAAATGATTCATTACGGAATGTGTAATCATAGCAGGGCCTTTGATGGCAGGCAGCTGCGTAGCATAGCACCGCTCGCTGCTTTTGAATGCCACATACGCTGCTGGAAGCGGGATAAGGGAATTCTCTGAGTCCCCACTTTGAGAGCTAGCTAAGCTAGCCACGCCCGCTCGGTGCTCAGCGCTTTCGCTCACGTTGACAGCAGCCATGAAGAAGCACTGGGATCAGAGGATCCAGGAAGAGGTTAGGGTGTGTAAATAGAGTTGGTAATTAACTAGGAATCAACTCAAAATGTTCATCACTAATGTCAGGGTGCATGCACATAGATTTGTGTTTAGTTTGTTGTTGTTGCTGCTGTAACAGTTGCCCCCCCCTGCTGTGAAGCGCTTGGGCCAGTGAACAAAAAGCAGATTTAGCCTCCTGTGATGGACTGTAGGCCTACATGTGAGGTGACACTTGATTGTCAGCTGGAACTAAAGCCATTATTTTTATACAGTTCTAAAGGGTGTTAGCTAATCTAGTGTCATCACTTACAGATATAACCATGATAGACCTAAATAGAATGCAATTTATTGTATCCTATGGATATAACCACCATACATTTGATATATTCACATTCACATCTTACATACTGTAGTCCTCGCTCATAATTGCCTTTCATTAGGTGTATCCTGTGTATACACTACTGGCAAAAAGTTTTAGAACACCTACTCATTCAAGGGTTTTTCTTTATTTTTACTATTTTCTACATTGCAGAATAATAGTGAAGACATCAAAACTATGAAATAACACATGTGGAATCATGTAGTAACCAAAAAAGTGTTAAACAAATCAAAATATATTTTATATTTGAGATTCCACAAATTCACTTTTAAGAAGGCACACCTGTTAATTGAAATGCATTCCAGGTGACTACCTCACGAAGCTGGTTGAGAGAATGCCAAGAATGTGCAACGCTGTCATCAAGGCATAGGGTGGCTACTTTGAAGAATCTCAAATATAAAATATATTTAGATTTGTTTAACACATTTTTGGTTACTACATGATTCCATATGTGTTATTTCATAGTTTTGATGTCTTCACTATTATTATACAATGTAGAAAATAGTAAAAACAAAGAAAAACCCTTGAATGAGTAGGTGTTCTAAAACTTTTGACCGGTAGTGTTATTGTAGGAAGTGATATTTTACTTTGAAGAGAGGGTGTAATCATGTTTGATGATGAATATGGTACTACCGGTATGTATACGAAAACAAAAATATAAACGCAACATGTATAAAGTCTTGGTCCCATGTTTTATGAGCTGGAAAAAAATATCGCCGAAATGTTCCATATGCACAAAAAGCTTATTATCTCAAATTCTGTGCAGAAATGTGTTTACATCCCTTGCCAATATAATCCATCCACCTGACAGGTGTGGCATATCAAGAAGTTGATTAAACAGCATGATCATTACACAGGTGCACCTTGCACTGGTGACAATCAAAGGCCACTCTAAAATGTGCAGTTTTGTCACACGACACAATGCCACAGACGTCTCAAGTTTTGAGGGAGCGTGCAATTGGCATGCTGAGTACAGGAATGTCCACCAGAGCTGTTGCCGGGGAATTGAATGTTAATTTCTCTACCGTAAGCCGCCTTCAAAGTTGTTTTAGAGAATTTGGCAGGACGTCCAACCGGCCTCACAACCGCAGACCACGTGTAACCACGCCAGCCCAGGACCTCCACATCTGGCTTCTTCGCTTGTGAAATCGTCTGAGGGGGATGGTGGGGGGGCTGAGCAGTATTTCTGTCTGTAATAAAGCCCTTTTGTGGGGAAAAACTAATTCTGATTGGCTGGGCCTGGCTCCTCAGTGGGCTGCGCCCCTGCCCAGAAATGTAAAATTCATAGATTAGGGCCCAATGAATTTAGTGTATTTTAATTGACTGATTTCCTTATATGAACTGTAACTCAGTAATTGTTTTTGCTCAGTATAAATTAATTAGTGGAGGAGCTTCAGATGTAGCTGCTTACTGACTTCCATCACTCTGCCCACGGTGAGGGTCTGTACAGCAGTGATGAATGCTTTGGAGTGCTTGCCTGCTTCCTGCTTTTAAAGTGTGTATTGACTCATAAAATACCATTTCCTCCTCCGTCGTTTTATTACAAAAGGCTTTGCTAATTCTAGTACTACTGCAGCTCTGTGAGAGTATTTCTATTTCCTGCTTCCTGTGGTGAGCTGCAACTCCCCAGAAAACAAAACACTCACTGATTGGTTGTCATCAGTGTGTTCTCCTTTTGTTGAATGTTTTATTTCTGTTTTATCCAATATGATTTTGTAAAAGAATGGGTATAAAAGTGAGTAAGGGAGAGCAGTCTTCAACTCCCATTCAAACATTCAAAAACGAATCAAAAGTATAAAAGAACCAATGTTTTCAGTTGTTCATAATCATATCCAGTTTATCAGCAAAGATTAAGTATCCCTGTTTCAGAGTTTAGATAATGATACAATCACACAAAGCCCCAATACAAGATCACACAAAGTCACCAGTGTTGTTTTATCTTAATGGACCACTGAGTGGGGAAATAATTACTTGAAGCCCCAGGGTGCAGTTTGAGGAAAGCTTGAGAAATGTGAACATTTCTATTTTTATGTCGTAGGCTACTCCAAGCAACGAGCAGGAGGTCTGTCCCAAATACAACATGATAATGGGGCAATATTTCAATATGGGATGATTTCACACAACCTTTTGGAGAAAAAAAATCTCCACAGATTAGGCTATTATCTGGCCAATCAAGTTTCAGATGAATTGGGCATTTTAGAAGTGGAAACATTATGAGAGATATTTGTTTACTTTAACTTGAGGTCATTAGGCTATTCAGATGTTTTCCACAAATGAAAATAAACAACAGCAGAAGACTGCACAAAAACCCTGTCCTCCGTCACTCTCTGTGGCTAAAATGTTCATTTGATTTGCACCACAGCACAGGTTTCAAATTGAGAGTATCTACACCTGCTAATTTAACCGATGTATTGAACTAATATTCTACTTCCTCTGTTGAGTTGTTTGTATTTCTTTAGTTGTTGGGTAAATATTCAAGGATTATACATTTGCCATTCAAGGCTATACACACCTGTATCCCATATTTTCACATAAATCACTGCGTAAAGCTCTGAATTCCCTATGCAAAGAATTTGTCGCCTTCAATGGTAATATCCTAATTACAGATGTGCAATCAACCAAATACTGTTCTGTCCTGGCTGGAAGATGATATTTAAAACGACAATTTATTACTTTGCCTGCTAATTTTCCCAGATCTCCCCATGGCTATCATAATGCAATTACAGTATATCATCTGCTGTCTATTTGTCATACAGGGTGTATTTCCCTGAGAGAATGATCAGTGGGTTAATCATATCTACACAAGAGGGCCGCCCACCAGTGTTTCTACTGTTACTGGTGAGGGATTGGGTGATTTAACACATCCCCTCATTCCAATATTAACTTAATTCACTGAATGATATGGCACCTACATTTTTAACCCCTGTTGATTGACACTGGTGTGCAGAAAACACTGATATCCAAAGGGGTTGAACTTGTTTATTGTTAGGAACAGTTTCTCAGTGCTATTACGGCAAGGAATTTTAACAGTTACAATTCCTTGTAATATGGCACGGTGGGAGTTTATGTGAGCAATACTTAACATATGTAACAGTTTCTTTCCTGTTTTTCTCACCATATTGCGTGCCCCCAGGTGGTGCACAAACAATAACAACAGAAGGGAATATTGCCATCGGGCCTTTATTGTAAAATAGCTTTTTTGCATGTGTGAACATTTTATGAGATATTATTTCCTTTTCTCTGAGTGGATTGCATGTTGACATATCATTTGCTCTCATGTGGGGTTATCTGGAGTTCAAACTAGGTGAACGGAGGAGTAAAAAATGTGTGATGAAACCTCAGTGGAGGTCCTGTCAGTTCTTCTCTGAGAGCTCTCCTTTCAAGTAAGCTACCCTAATGAACCAGGGAATATACTAAAGACTCAAGTTCCCTTAATGAGCATTCTTATCTTGTTGTTATCTTGTTGTGCAATTATCTCACTGTGCAGTCAAATAAAAACATACACACATCTCTAATACCTACAGCAGTACTGTTGTTCCACCTTCAATATATCAAACCTGCACCTTGTCTATCCTGTCCCTGTTCATACTGACTTCTAGCCCTAGTAGACACTTTGTCCTCGTTTTGCGCTCCATTTGTCTCCTTCCCCTCTCGGTGGGTGGCGATAATGTGAAGTGCTTAACAAACGAGCCCAAGAGTTGCTGAGCTGTTCCTGTAATGGCATCCGTGTCTCGCCAGTGTCACGGAGGGAAGGGGCGCACCGCACCGCGCTCCGGTGCTAGCAGCCTCCATGTGTTCTCGCTGACCTATGCACTACCTGCGCTCTAATGGGTCATATTTTAGCTCCCGTGGCGGTGACAAATGGCTCCACTCTAAAAGCCCTGTCCAAGGTGCTGAAACTCAGTTGATATATGGCGGAGTCCCTCTGATAAATGCCCCCATCAGTCCGCATGTGACGCCGATTCATCACCTCTCTGAGGTTTATGTTAGGAATCCATATTGGGTTTTAAATGAAAGAGAATATATTGCAATTCAAAGTCATTGGGTTTCTCTGATGCCACACACACACACACACATATATGAAGTACAGTGTGTAAGTTATATACACACACACTCTCTCTTACTCCCCAGTCATTGCCAAAACACGTCGTCCTGCCTGAGATTGCATTTTAGTAACAATGTTAAAATGTCCGCCTTCAAGGGCAGTCCCAGTAATTGTGTTTGTCTACATCACACTGTTTTCCTTTTGCATGGTTTAGACAGTGATATGAAAAGATTTATGGGATTCATATTTATGAATTATAACATTTTGCATTTCATGGATAGCTGAGTGTTATTGATAAAGGAAGCTTAGATTGTTCCTTTCAGAGCATCCCAATATCGTATTCAGATTGTTCTAAGCAAGTCATCCTTGAAGTTGGGTCTTTCGTAATTACAATTTCAAGTAAGTAAGAGAAAGCATTACATTTCAATTAAAATACAATGTACTTTTTAATGAAAAAAAATTATTTGATCATAAAATTGTTTACATATACACTGTTATTGTCTACTAGTCTAACAAGTTTTGCCAATTATAAACTGTATACGAGTGCTATTTCTTACTTATGGCCCTTGAGGTTTATTTAAACAGCACAGAAAATATTCCTCATTGTGGACCACAAAGACATCTCCACAAGGCGTTATAAAGCACAAGTCAATAACCGAGAGAGAAGACACAGTCTTTGTGCTGTGCTTTTTTGCAGTTGCACTGCATGAATGACCGATCAGTAGCCACGTATATCGCAATCTAGATACCTGTCTGTGCACGTTTTTGCTGCAATGACATAATTGTGTTGTATAAAAGAGTCTGTGGGTCTGGGATTAGCTGGTTACGTATTTATGCGTGAGGGCGCCGGCTTATGGTTCCATCATGTGTTCCAAGTTCCAGGAGTTCCAGAACCCAATGCTCTGTCATTGTCATGAAAAGAGGGCACATGAATCACACATGTCCAACACTCTTTCACCTTGTTTAAAATCCAGAACATTCATTTTCCTGCTCCAAGGCCGTTTCTTTCATTACATGGAGTTGTCTGGCAAGTCTATTACGGTTGCCTTCACCTTGACTCCAGCCACACAGAGTTCTGTGAGAGAAGAGGCGGAGCTGGGGCGGGTGCTAGGACCCAGCATTGACTCAGTTTGGTCCACCATCAACTTCCTGTAAAAGTGTTGGCTTTGCAGAGATGTGTATATGATGGAGCAAGCCACAGCGACCACGATGAAAAGCACAGCACATGCAGCCATCACCACTGTGTCCCACTTCTCACTGCTCTCCACCGTGTAAGCCAGTCCCTTTGTGGTGACATTGACACAGTCCTTGTTGTGTCTGAGCTGCATGCTCGTGACTTCCACACACACCCGGTACTGGGTGGAGGGGTTCAGGTGGGTGAGACGATACACCTTCACATCGGTTGGTACTCTAGCAGTGTATGCCATGGAGGGATGCTTAGCATTTGCCATTGTGAACCACTTTATATTGGATATAAGACCACCGTGAGTATTATCCCAAGACACTGAAACAGAGTTGGGCTGCACTGATCTAACGTCCACATGTAAAGCATTGCCATTATCAGAAGGATGTGGAAAGTATCCATCTACCACCAACAACACAGACTTGAGGTCTGCACCAACAAGATTGTGAGCGACACAGGTGTACAGCCCTGCCTCAAGCATGGTAGTGTCATAGATGTCAAAGGTCCCCTCTGGATGCATGTAGTACTTATCAGACACACTGTTGGGCAGGACTCTGTCCCCGGAGGGGGTGACCCAGTATATCTCTGGCTCCGGCTCTCCGAATGCCCGGCAGTGAAGCGTCACTGAGCTCCTTTTCCCAACGGTGACACGATCTGGGAGGCTCCCGGGCGAGATGAGCGGGAGGCAAATCTCGGTCATCTCTCTGAAGTGGACCTTGCGGACGTGCTGGCCCTGGTACTCCGGCGGATCCACACAGAAGAGGGAATCTGGCTCCATGAAGCGCACGCCGGTCTGGTTCATGTTGATCCAGCGGATGACGCAGTCGCAGCGGATGGGGTTGCTGTGCATGCTAACCTCACGCAGGTTGGGCAGGGAGTCCACGGTGCTGTGGTGAAGAGCGCTGAGGGCATTGCTGTTCAGCATCAGTGTCTCGAGTCTCGGCAACTTGTGGAAGGCATTGGGGTGGATGTAGGAGAGCTTGGGGTTGTTGGTGGCCTCGATCTTGGTCAGCTCTGGAAGATTGTTGAGGGCGAAGCTGTCGATGGACACCAGCACAGGCATGCTGTTGATGCCCAACTCTTTGAGGTGGATCATGTCCACAAAGTCCCCTCTCTGAATCCTCTCGATGGGGTTCTTGTTGAGATCCAGAAACTTCAGGCTCTTGGCTTTCTTCAGAGCGGCTTGTGGCACTCTGTCAAACAGGTTGTCGAAAAATGAAACACTCTCCAGGTTGTCGAGGCCAACCAGAGTTTCATCTGGGATTTCGGAGAGATTCATCCTGGCCAGAACCAAGCTGCGTAGGTTGACCAGGGGCTTGAAGTTCATGTCTGACAATTGGGCGATGGGGTTCTCCCCAATCATCAGGATCTCCAGGCGGGGCAGAGGCTGAAACCACACCCTGTTGATGCCCCTGAGGTGGTTGGAGTTGAGATGGAGCCGCAGGAGCCTCCCTAGCCCTCTAAAAGCACCAGGACTGATGGATGAGATCAGGTTGTGGTTGATGTAGAACTCCTGGAGGTTGGGCAGGGATGGGAGACAGTTGTCTGACAGTGCCTGAACCCAGTTCTCCTCCATGTGCAGTGACAGCAGCTGGGGAAGAGGACCCAGATGGACATCGCTCACAGAGGATATGTTATTCTGGGATAAATCTATCTCTGTGATATTAGCCAGGTAATCCAAAGGTTTCTCAACACTGATGATATTGTTGGTCTGTAACAATAGCACCTGTGTGTCTGAGGGCAGTCTCTCTGGCATTGTTGATAGGCCTAAGTCATTACAGTCCACCGTGGGAGCCTCGGTATAAATAGAGCTTGGAGAGAACCAGGGTCGTATCTCACACCGGCACAATGCAGAACAATGAGCAGCGCCCCCCTCCGAGGCCAGAACAAAGGCTGTCAGAGCTAGCTCCGCTAACAAACAAGCCAAGAACGCAGTCTTCTTCATCTTGGCCCCCTATTACCTTGAACTAGAAATTGGTCCTTATGGAGTCAGCTGTTAGCACTGTTAACTTCACAAATAAAGGCTCATTTGTTACCGCAGTGAGACAGAACGGATTTCTGCTGATGCCTGGTCCCTAAAGCTTTGGCCTTTTTGTAGTCGTTGTCTAGTCCTTGGCAATGAGGAAAGGAGCAGCCTTTCTTCAATTTACACTGTGCCAGGTTGTCAGGCAAGTTGGATGTGTGAAGGTCAATGTATCCTTCAGGAAGTCTGTCGGTGAAGAACAGGGAGGGTTGAGGAGGAACGCTCTGGCTTGGGCTGGGGATGGATCACTCTGTCTTCCATCATTATTATCCTCAATCACAGTCACTCGTCGTGTCAATTTCCATCTGGGGAGAAAAATATCAGAAAAAATACACTCAGTACTACATGGCATTATTGGGAGACTGAGGCATATATTGACATTTAGGAATATTGAGACATATTCTACGCTCGTTTGATTTTATTGCTTTCACTTCGCCATCAAAATTATGAGTTATGATTGACTTGACCTTATATATATTATTTGACAGGTTGGTGGCTAATAAAAGTGCGTCCCAAATGGCACCCTATTTCCTATATAGTGCACTACTTTTGACCAGAGCCTTATGGGCCCTAGTCAAAAGTAGTATAATATAGGAAATATGGTGCTATTTTGGATGCACACAATAGCACTTTGGAGTCACTTAATATCCCTGCAGGGCAAGGGATCTGCCAGAGGATCTGGAATTTTAAACAGCGATTCATATCTTGCTCACAGCAGTAATACAAATCCCCCCAAAACATTTCCCAAAAACTTTGCATCAAGAACAGTTTGAACAGCTAAAACATTGTGAGCCAGAGCCTATCCCAGTTTTACCATACACCCTAATTAGCT
Organism: Salmo salar; assembly: GCF_965601325.2. Classification (NCBI taxonomy): domain Eukaryota; kingdom Metazoa; phylum Chordata; class Actinopteri; order Salmoniformes; family Salmonidae; genus Salmo; species Salmo salar. Next base: position 111,058,086 of record NC_138300.1, read on the forward strand.
ACATTTCGTCATCCACCCTAACTCTGCCGTTGTGAACTACGTATTCACATGCACGCAGCAACTGTTGCACTCACACACAACTACCCACGATCACTTCAACTGGAGTATATGACCTCAAGGCAATTCAGATTCTCCCAAAATATCTCTGAAGCTTGCTACAAGTCTTGTTCTGTCTCTTCATCCTCTCCTGCATTATTTATGAGTTGAATCAAAGTGGTTCCTACAGGTGACAGGTCTGTGCCGGGGTTTGCTTATGTCGACTGCACATATTGATGCTTTGATTAATTTGTGACCTTGAGTGCAGAAGCCACGGCTCCGTGTGTGATAGTAGATGAAGCTGTCTGTAAGGCTATAAGAGCAGGGCTGCTGATGAAGACTCCCTATGACAGAGCACCGTGCATATATTAGCTTGTTTATGGCAGTCAGTCAACACACACAGGTGGAATCAAGAGGCAAAAATATTTTTGCTGGTTGTTTCTATTTTTTGTGCCTAATGTTCTTGTGCTCAGCCATCTGTGTAGGACCTGTGTTCAGATTCTGTCCAAGCTGCTCTGTGCCTGATATTATACAGCACGTGTAATATCCACACACATTTGGTGTTTCATTTCTAAGCTATTAAGGTCAAGTGTTGAAATAAATACTTAAGTGTGGTAATGCTAGCTATCATTTGCAACAATCATTTTCAGACTCCTTTATTTCATGGTTTCATACAAGGGAATGGTTTTATTGGCAAGAGATTCCTCCTCGTGGCCCAGGTGGGAGAGGGTGTGTAACCATATTATGTAAATATGTTTTTCACAGTAGATCGAAAAAATATACTTAAAAGAAAACAACCCCCATGCTAATAAGGAGAGCAAGTATTGAATTCTAAACTTAATGAGCGATGCTCTCCTGTTTGCTTCCACGAAGCTCACGCTAATTTCCCTTTTTATTACTTAATGCTAAGAGCCTGTTGTTACTTCACTCACATGCCTTCCGCTCATAATTAGATCAAATGGACGTTTGAGTGGTGGTAAATGTTCTTCCAACATTATGTTAATAAAGTATCTTTAGTTGCGGGAAGAATAGTTGAGATGAGGTGAAGATGTATTGGAAAGCTGCTGCTGTTGCTTTGTGATGCCATTTCAATAGAAAGGCTCATCTCCGACGGGTAGCTAACACTCCTTGCTTGTGTTTAACACGGGTGATAACGCCATGCACATGTATAACGTATTGTCTAGTTGTGTTTAATATGGGTGGTGTGCTATCCACTTGTATAACGTATTGTCTAGTTGTGTTTAACATGGGTGATAGCGCCATGCACATGTATAACGTATTGTCTAGTTGTGTTTAATATGGGTGGTGTGCTATCCACTTGTATAACGTATTGTCTAGTTGTGTTTAACATGGGTGATAGCGCCATGCACATGTATAACGTATTGTCTAGTTGTGTTTAATATGGGTGGTGTGCTATCCACTTGTATAACGTATTGTCTAGTTGTGTTTAACACGGGTGGTAACGCCATGCACATGTATATTGTCTAGTTGTGTTTAACATGGGTATTGTCTAGTTGTGTTTAATACAAGTGGTGTGCCATCCACTTGTATAACGTATTGTCAAGTTGTGTTTAACACGGGTGATAATGCCATGCACTATAATATATTTTCTAGTTATTTATCTTATTTAGCTCCCTTAGGGATTTCTTCACCACTTGTGTTTTTGTTTGATATGCTGCAGCTGTATCAGCAGAGCATCCCTTATTTAATGTATAATTTAACCTCTCTCCTCTCTCTCTCTCTCTCTCCTCTCTCTCTCTCTCTCTCTCTCTCTCTCTCTCTCTCTCTCTCTCTCTCTCTCTCCTCTCTCTCTCTCTCTCTCTCTCTCTCTCCCTCTCCCTCTCAAGTAGAAGTTGTGCCTTAGAGGCCAGGAGGTTGTGGTAAGAGGAAACAATTGATTGTGCGATTAAGTCAAGGGGTGTTGACCTCTGTGGACTCATTTGGGCTGAGGAAACAGAGGGATCAGTCCACACACGGCCCGACTCAGCCACCTGCCACTTAGTAGAGAGTGCATTGCATTCCCAAGTCCCAAATGCTACAGTTAGTTACAGTTCAAAGGCAGCACTCTTTTAAAACACCACAAAGAATATAACACATTTACAGAAATCCCATCAAAGACTACAAAAATGGAGTTGTGTTTGTTACTTCTATAAATAGGGAATTAAGATAACAACGCACTGTCACTAGCATGCTAACAAAGAATATCTGGGAAATCAGTATAGCCATATGAATACTTCACAAAAAATGATTGCACTCACCTATATTTTACCACTTTTAAGTGCTGAATATTGACATTCTCCAAATGGATTAGGGGTGTATGGCAGAAAGGGGGTTGATATACACTACCTTCAAAAGTTTGGGGGCACTTGGAAATGTCCTTGTTTTTTGTCCATTAATTTGGGACAGGGGGCAGTATTTTCACGTATTTGCATATTATTAGTAGATTTGGATAGAAAACACTGAAGTTTCTAAAACTGTTTGAATGATGTCTGTGAGTATAACAGAACTCATATGGCAGGCAAAAACCTGAGAAAAAGTCCAACCAGGAAGTGGGAAATCTGATGTTTGTAGTTTTTCAAGTGATTGCCTATCCAAACTACAGTGTCTGTGGGGTCATTTTGTACTTCCTAAGGCTTCCACTAGATGTCAACAGTCTTTAGAACCTTGTTACATGCTTCTACTGTGAATGGGGAGAGAATAAGAGGTGATTCAACAAGTGGACTAGGCTGAGGCCAATGAGTTGTTTACTGCGCCGTCACACAGGCGCACCGTTCCTTATTTTTCCTCTGTAATGAATACGCTATTGTCCGATTGGAATATTATCGAAGATTTATGATAAAAAAAGACCCTAAGGATTGATTGTAAACATCGTTTGACATGTTTCTATGAACGGTAACGGAACTTTTTTTACTTTTCATCTAGGGTTTTGCGCTCGCACATTGTGCCTTTGGAATAGTGATCTGAACGCGTAAACAAAACGGAGGTATTAGGACATAAATTATGGACTTTATCGAACCAATGAAAATTTATTGTGGAAATGGGAGTCCTGGGAGTGCATTCCGACGAAGATCAGCAAAGGTAAGTGAAGATTTATAATACTATTTCTGAGTTTTGTTGACACCAGAACTTGGCGGGTAACTGTATAGCTTGCTTTGATGGCTGAGCTCTGTACTCAGAATATTGAACAATGTGCTTTCGCCGTAAAGCTGTTTTGAAATCTGACACAGCGGTTGAATTAACTTCTAGTCAACAGCCAGTGGAATCGCGTGGCGCGAAAAACAAATACCTCAAAAATGCTCTAACTTCAATTTACTATTATACACCATTTTAAAGACAATACTCTCGTTAATCTAACAACATTGTCCGATTTCAAAAAGGCTTTACAGCGAAAGCAAAACATTAGATTATGTCAGGAGAGTACCCTGCCAAAAATAATCACACAGCCATTTTCAAAGCAAGCATATATGTCACAAAAACCAAAACCACAGCTAAATGCAGCACTAACCTTTGATGATCTTCATCAGATGACACTCCTAGGACATTATGTTATACAATACATGCATGTTTTGTTCAATCAAGTTCATATTTATATAAAAAACAGCTTTTTACATTAGCATGTGATGTTCAGAACTAGCATACCCACTGAAAACTTCTGGTGAATTTACTAAATTACTCATGATAAACGTTGACAAAATACATAACAATTATTTTAAGAATTATAGATACAGAACTCTTTTATGCAAATGCTATGTCAGATTTTAAAATAGCTTTTCGGCGAAAGCACATTTTGCAATATTCTGAGTACATAGCTCGGCCATCACAGGCTAGCTAATTTGACACCCACCAAGTTTGGGGCTCACTAAACTCAGAATTACTATTAGAAAAATTGGATTACCTTTGCTGTTCTTCGTCAGAATGCACTCCCAGGACTTCTACTTCAACAACAAATGTTGTTTTGGTTCCAAATAATCCATAGTTATATTCAAATACCTCCGTTTTGTTCGTGCGTTCAGGTCACTGTCTGAAGGGTAACGCGCGAGCGCATTTCGTGACAAGAAATTTCCAAATATTCCATTACTGTACTTCGAAGCATGTCAAACGCTGTTTAAAATCTATTTTTATGCTATTTTTCTCGTAAAATAGTGATAATATTCCAACCGGGCAACGTTGTATTCATTCAAAGGCTGAAAGAAAAAAATGGAGAATTCTTGTGAACGCGCATCTCAGTCTCACTGTCCCCAGGCTGACCACTTACAAACTCTGCTGCTGTACTTTGCCCAGAGACACCCCATTCCACTTTCTAGCGGCTTTAGAGAGCCAATGGAAGCCTTAGAAAGTGTCACGTTACAGCACAGATGCTGTATTTTTGATAGAGATGCAACAGAAGGACAACAAATTGTCAGACAGGGCACTTCCTGTATGGAATCTTCTCAGGTTTTGGCCTGCCATATGAGTTCTGTTATACTCACAGACACCATTCAAACAGTTTTAGAAACTTTAGAGTGTTTTCTATCCAAATCTACTAATTATATGCATATTCTCGTTTCTGGGCAAGAGTAGTAACCAGTTTAAATCGGGTATGTTTTTTATCCGGCCATGAAATTACTGCCCCCTAGCCACAACAGGTTAAGGAGAAGTGTATCTATAATTCTTTCAATAACTATTGTATATTTTATCAACGTTTATGATGAGTATTTCTGTAAATTGATGTGCTCATTCACCGGAAGTTTTGGAGGCAAAACATTTTCTGAACATCACGCGCCAATGTAAAATGGGGTTTTTGGATATAAATATGAACTTTATCGAACAAAATATACATGTATTGTGTAACATGAGTCCTGGAAGTGTCATCTGATGAAGATCGTCAAAGGTTAGTGATTCATTTTAGCTGTATTTCTGGTTTTTGTGATGCCTCTCCTTGCTTGGAAAATGGCTGTGTGGTTTTTCTTGTCTAGGTGCTGTACTAACATAATCTAATGCTATGCTTTCGCCGTAAAGCCTTTTTGAAATCGGACAATGTGGTTGGATTAACGAGAAGTTTAACTTTAAAATGGTGTAAAATAGTTGTATGTTCAAGAAATTTGAATTATGAGATTTTTGTTGTTTTGTATTTCGCGCCCTGCTATTCCATTGGCTGTTGGCGAGGGGTCACGCTGGCGGAACGGGGTTCCGGTAGCGGAACGTCTGTCCTTAACAGGTTTTAAAATAACATCAAATTGATCAGAAATACAGTGTAGACATTGTTAATGTTGTAAATGACTATTGTAGCTGGAAATGGCAGATTTTTTTATGGAATATCTACAGAAGCGTACAGAGGCCCATTATCAGCAACCATCACTCCTGTGTTCCAATTGCACATTGTATTAGCTAATCCAAGTTTATCATTTTAAAAGGCTAATTGATTATTAGAAAACCCTTTCGCAATTATGTTAGCACAGCTGAAAACTGTTGTTCTGATTAAAGAAGCATTAACTTCTATGGGCTAGGTGGGACACAGCCAGTGAAATATCAGGGCGGCAAATTGAAAAACAACAAAATGTCATAATTCAACTTTCTCAAACATACAACTATTTTACACCATTTTAAAGATAAACTTCTCCTTAATCTAACCACATTGTCCGATTTCAAAAAGTCTTTCCAGCGAAAGCAAAACATTAGATTATGTTAGGAGAGTACATAGACAACAATAATCACACAGCCATTTTCCAAGCAAGGACATTGCCAGCATCCCGGAGTCCCCTCTTCAATGTTGATGTTGAGACTGGTGTTTTGCGGGTACTATTTAATGAAGCTGCCAGTTGAAGACTTGTGAGGCGTCTGTTTCTCAAACTAGACACTCTAATGTACTTGACCTCTTGCTCAGTTGTGCTCCGGGTCCTCTTTCTATTCTGGTTAGAGCCAGTTTGCGTTGCTCTTTGAAAGGAGTAGTACACAGCGTTTTGTACAAGATCTTCAGTTTCCTGGCAATTTCTCGCATGGAATAGCCTTCATTTCTCAGAACAAGAATAGGCTGACGAGTTTCAGAAGAAGGTTCTTTGTTTCTGGCCATTTTGAGCCTGTAATCGAACCCACAAATGCTGATGCTCCAGATACTCAACTAGTCTAAAGAAGGACAGTTTTATTGCTTCTCTAATCAGAACAACAGTTTTCAGCTGTGCTAACATAATTGCGAAAGGGTTTTCTAATGATCAATTAGCCACTTAAAATTATAAACTTGGATTAGCTAACGCAACGTGCCATTACAACCCAGGAGTGATAGTTGCTGATAATGGTCTTCTGTACGCCTATAGAAATATTACATTAAAAATCAGTCGTTTCCAGCTACAATAGTCATTTACAACATTAACAATCTCTACACTGTATTTCTGATCAATTTGATGTTATTTTAATGGACAAAAATATTGCTTTTCTTTCAAAAACAAGGACATTTCTACGTTTTTTTATTTATTTCACCTTTATTTAACCAGGTAGGCAAGTTGAGAACAAGTTCTCATTTACAATTGCGACCTGGCCAAGATAAAGCAAAGCAGTTCGACAACATACAACAACACAGAGTTACACATGGAGTAAAACAAATATACAGTCAATAATACAGTAGAAAAATAAGTCTATGTACAATGTGAGCAAATGAGGTGAGATAAGCGAGGTAAAGGCAAAAAAAAGTCCATGGTGGCAAAGTAATTACAATATAGCAAGTAAAACACTAGAATGGTAGATTTGTAGTAGAAGAAAGTGCAAAGTAGAAAAGGAGTTAATGGGGTGCAAAGGATCAAAATAAAATAAATAAATACAGTAGGGGAAGAGGTAGTTGTTTGGGCTAAATTATAGATGGGCTATGTACAGGTGCAGTGATCTGTGAGCTGATCTGAGAGCTGGTGCTTAAAGCTAGTGAGGGAGATAACTGTTTCCAGTTTCAGAGATTTTTGTAGTTCGTTCCAGTCATTGGCAGCAGAGAACTGGAAAGAGAGACGGCCAAAGGAGGAATTGGCTTTGAGGGTGACCAGAGAGATATACCTGCTGGAGCGCGTGCTACAGGTGGGTGCTGCTATAGTGACCAGTGAGCGGAGATAAGGTGGTACTTTACCTAGCAGGGTCTTGTAGGTGACCTGGAGCCAGTGGGTTTGGCGACGATTATGAAGCGAACGCCAGCCAACGAGAGCGTACAGGTCGCAGTGGTGGGTAGTATATGGGGCTTTGGTGACAAAACGGATGGCACTGTGATAGACTGCATCCAGTTTGTTGAGTAGGGTATTGGAGGCTATTTTGTAAATGACATCGCCAAAGTCGAGGATCGGTAGGATGGTCAGTTTTACGAGGGTATGTTTGGCAGCATAAGTGAAGGATGCTTTGTTGCGAAATAGGAAGCCAATTCTTGATTTAACTTTGGATTGGAGATGTTTGATGTGAGTCTGGAAGGAGAGTTTACAGTCTAACCAGACACCTAGGTATTTGTAGTTGTCCCGAATATTCTAAGTGAGAACCGTCCAGAGTAGTGATGCAGGACAGGCGTGCAGATGCAGGCAGCGATCGGTTGAAGAGCATGCATTTAGTTTTACTTGTATTTAGGAGCAGTTTGGGGCCACGGAAGGAGAGTTGTATGGCATTGAAGCTCGTCTGGAGGGTTGTTAACACAGTGTCCAAAGAAGGGCCAGAAGTATACAGAATGATGTCGTGTGCGTAGAGATGGATCAGAGACTCACCAGCAGTAAGAGCGACATCATTGATGTATACAGAGAAAAGAGTTGGCCCAAGATTGAACCCTGTGGCACCCCCATAGAGACTGCCAGAGGTCCGGACAACAGGCCCTCCGATTTGACACACTGAACTCTATCAGAGAAGTAGTTGGTGAACCAGGCGATGCAATCATTAGAGAAACCAAGGCTATTGAGTCTGCCGATGAGGATGTGGTGATTGACAGTGTGGGGGCGGGGGTGTGGGGGCTGTGGTGTGGGGGCTGTGCTTTGGCAAAGTGGGTGGGGTTATATCCTGCCTGTTTTGGCCCTGTCCGGGGGTATCATCGGATGGGGCCACAGTGTCTTCTGATCCCTCCTGTCTCAGCCTCCAGTATTTATGCTGCAGTAGTTTATGTGTCGGGGGGCTAGGGTCAGTCTGTTACATCTGGAGTATTTCTCTTGTCTTATCCGGTGTCCTGTGTGAATTTAAATATGCTCTCTCTATTTCTCTCTTTCTCTCTTTCTGTCTTTCTCTCGGAGGACCTGAGCCCTAGGACCATGCCTCAGGACTACCTGGCATGATGACTCCTTGCTGTCCCCAGTCCACCTGGCCGTGCTGCTGCTCCAGTTTCAACTGTTCTGCCTGCGGCTATGGAACACTGACCTGTTCACCGGACGTGCTTGATGCACCCTCGACAACTACTATGATTATTATTATTTGACCATGCTGGTCATTTATAAACATTTTAACATCTTGACCATGTTCTGTTATAATATCCACCCTGCACAGCCAGAAGAGGACTGGCCACCCCTCATAGCCTGGTTCCTCTCTAGGTTTCTTCCTAGGTTTTTGGCCTTTCTAGGGAGTTTTTCCTAGGGAGTTTTTCCTAGCCACTGTGCTTCTTTCACATGCATTGCTTGCTGTTTGGGGTTTTAGGCTGGGTTTCTGTACAGCACTTTGAGATATCAGCTGATGTACGAAGGGCTATATAAATAAATTTGATTTGATTTTTGATTTGATGACAGAGTCGAAAGCTTTGGCCAGGTCAATGAAAACGGCAGCACGGTATTGTTTCTTATCGATGGCGGTTACGATATCGTTTAGGACCTTGAGCGTGGCTGAGGTGCACCCATGACCAGCTCTGAAACCAGATTGCATAGCGGAGAAGGTGCGGTGGGATTCAAAATGGTCGGTAATCTGTTTGTTGACTTGGCTTTCGAAGACCTTCAAAAGGCAGGGTAGGATGGATATAGGTCTATAGCAATTTGGGTCAAGAGTGTCCCCTCCTTTGAAGAGCGGGATAACAGCAGCTGCTTTCCAATCTATGGGAATCTCAGACGACACGAAAGAGAGGTTGAAAAGGCTAGTAATAAGGGTTGCAATAATTTCGGCAGATAATTTTAGAAAGAAAGGGTCCAGATTGTCTAGCCCGGCTGATTTGTAGGGGTCCATATTTTGCAGCTCTTTCAGAACTTTAGCTGAATGGATTTGGGAGAAGGAGAAATGGGGAAGGCTTGGGCGAGTAGCTGTGGGGGGTGCAGTGCTGTTGACTGCAGTAGGGGTAGCCAGGTGGAAAGCATGGCCAGCCGTAAAGAAATGCTTATTGAAATTCTCAATTATAGTGGGTTTATCGGTGGTGACAGTGTTTCCTATCCTCAGTGCAGTGGGCAGTTGGGAGGAGGTGTTCTTATTCTCCATGGACTTTACAATGTCCCAGAACTTTTTTGAATTTGTGTTGCAGGAAGCAAATTTCTGCTTGAAAAAGCTAGCCTTAGCTTTTCTAACTGCCTGTGTATATTGGTTTCTAACTTCCCTGAAAAGTTGCATATCACGGGGGCTGTTTGATGCTAATGCAGAACGCCATAGGATGTTTTTGTGTTGGTTAAGGGCAGTCAGGTCTGGGGAGAACCAAGGGCTATATATGTTCCTGGTTCTACATTTCTTGAATGGGGCATGCTTATTTAAGATGGTGAGGAAGGCATTTAAAAAAAAATAACCAGGCATCCTCTACTGACGGGATGAGGTCAATATCCTTCCAGGATACCAGGGCCAGGTCAATTAAAAAGGCTTGCTCGCTGAAATGTTTCAGGGAGCGTTTGACAGTGATGAGTGGAGGTCGTTTGACTGCGGACCCATTACGGAGTGACCCCAACTTTGTGAACGGTAGCGTACCTAACATATTAGTGTCCTTTTTCATACAGTGAAACAGACTCTGTACCAGATGAGAGTCCACAGGCCACAGCGCAGTGTGTTCTTTCCCTCCACCTCCTAATGTAGTAGACATGTCATAAAGTGGTTCCAATCCACCATGTTTTATTCACCAGCTAGTCAGGCAGCGAGTGACGAGCATGCTGCAGCTACAGTATACAGGGGAAAGGATGTGATGTGCAGCGCGCCACCGCGCCAAGGGGAAGTGACACCCTGACATTCTGCCACATTAATATACCATGGTATTGTGACAGATCTTACTGGTCTTGATGTTGTTGAGCCTAATGAATCTTTGGACGTTAATAGCTTTTTAAACTACGGAATGAAAAGTTGCTCTGTTGCTAACTCCATCTCTTTAACGTTAATGTGAAAATTAGAATGTTGATGAATGAATGTGCACTGTCTGATACATGTCATGTTACTTCTCAAAGAAATGTGACAGAATTGGGTTAGAGTGCACCGGTTGGGGTAGAGTAGACAGACAAAACAAAGCATGTGTACTTAAAAACAGGTATGTACTAGAGGCAGTGTGATATAGAAAATGGAGGATGGAAATAGTGGCCATTTAAAAGCTGCTGGGGACTAAGTGGTGTTTTATTTGTGCATTTACAGTAGCCCAGTATAGCAACACATCTCTTAACACAGTCTTTTAAATCGGTGCCAGATGTCCAATTCAGTCACATCCTCCACTTTCTCTCGAAAAGCATTAAATGTGCCACCACTTTGTGACGCATCAGTAGAGTTGTTGACTTTTCTGTTTAGTATCAGTCCTGTAGTTTGGAGGGGAGGGGTGGTGAGGGGGTGGGAGGTGAGGTGATGGGGTGGGAAGTGAGGTGTGATGAGGGGGGGAAAGGTGAGGTGGGGTGGGAGGTGAGGTAAGGGGGGGTGGGGGAGGAGAGGTGAGGGGAGAGAGGTGAGTGGGTGAGTGGGAGGAGAGGAGAGATGGTGGGAGGAGGGGAGGTGAAGGGATCGGAGGAGGGGAGGTGAGGGGATCGGAGGAGGGGAAGTGAGGGGATCGGAGGAGGGGAAGTGAGGGGATCGGAGGAGGGGAAGTGAAGGGATCGGAAGAGGGGAGGTGAAGGGATCGGGGGAGGGGAGGTGAAGGGATCGGAGGAGGGGAGGTGAAGGGATCGGAGGAGGGGAGGTGAAGGGATCGGAGGAGGGGAAGTAAAGGGATCGGAAGAGGGGAGGTGAAGGGATCGGAGGAGGGGAGGTGATGGGATCAGAGGAGGGGAGGTGGGGTGAGGAAAATGGAGTGATGTAAGTGCCCCTCTCTTCTATTGCCGCCCCCGCCCCCCCCCCCCCCCCACCTCTTTTTATTGATTTACCATTAAATCTATCCAAGCTAAATCTGTCCTTTCAACGTGACCTGCTCCCTCGTGTTCCCTATAGCGCTACAGGCTACAATATCACCCTATAGCGCTACAGGCTACAATATCACCCTATAGCGCTACCTGCTACAATATCACCCTTTAGCGCTACCTGCTACAATATGACAGTCTGCTACATGTTGTCATTGCTGCCTGAGCAGCCCACCATGAAAGCCTGCATTAGTTATGCTAGCACCGTGCCTGTCATTAGCATTAGCTGTATGGCTACATTCATTAGGCCAACCCACTGTGTGGTAGCCATGCATAATGACATCCCCCTTGCATCTGTTCAACGCCGCCTGCAAATAAACAGCAATTTAACAATTAATTAGGGATCGATGTTAAGCTGTCAACTCCCCCAGGCTTCCTACCAATCCCCTCCTCCTCCTCCTACCTACCCTCTCTCATATGGTCTACTGTCATACACACACACACACACACACACACACACACACACACACACACACACACACACACACACACACACACACACACACACACACACACACACACACACACACACACACACACACACACACACAGGTATGGTATTCATGTAAACATGACCTGCCTGTTGATTTACAATGTTATTTGTATGTATGCACCATATAAAATGAGTTTTGCAGGGTACAGTGAACTCGCCACACACATTTTTCACTATGGATTAATCTATCACTATCACAGCTCATTGCATAAATACCTAATGTAATACTTTAACTGGTAAAGCATGGGGTGTTAGCTGTCAACATGCCCTTTTCCACAGGCTCAGGTAGGACTAGTTCTGCTGTTCTAACTGTAAAATGCATGGGATTTACTTTGAACAAAAACAGTGTTTCAGAATCTGAGTCATACTGTATATGCTGGGAATGCGTTTTTCCAGTGTATCAAATCAATCTTTGTTCATCCCTTGAATCCATGTGCTACGGTACACTGATATTCTCATAGTGGGGATTTTGTAGGTAGGTTGTGTGGCGTGGTTTTCATTTGACTCTTTATTGAGCGAGGATAGGATTGGAAGGAAGTTTTCACCCCTAAAAAATACAAAATTGAGCTAAGTCTGTCTAAGGTATGTTATACACAGGAGTTTGAGGTTGGCTTGTGAATCTTAAGTCAAGATTTTAGTGACAAACAGAAACCGTCTGCTTATCATAAATAATTCATGTTTGATAGTAATGCTATTTCACATTATTGATATTAATTAGCCTGCTGAATTATTATTTTTTTTGATAGAGTAAATAGTGTCTTTTGAGAGATGCAGCCATTGTTAATGCATGGAATGGTGTTGAGTGTGAGGTACAGAATCTTGTAGTGATCTATTCCTCTCAAACTTTGTTTCTGTACAACCAGTCAGTGTGCTTTGCTTTAGTGATGTCTGCAGAGTGACATCACAGATTCAACGTGTACACTTTCACTTTTTGTCTAAAGCACCAGTACTGCTTTCTCTTGTGGATTCATCACTCCAGTCCCCACCAGTCTGCATAGAGAACCTTGGGAAAGCAGAAGGACCATAGAAGAGGACTATATGACGACTGCCTCTTTAAATCTGTTCGTAGCCAGGCTATTCAGCATGATATTGGTGCATTTTTTGCATAGAAATAGAATATTTTATGCATAATTAGGCTAGTTCTTGAAAACAGAATGATGCAGTCATCTTTCTGACCCCGATTTAGTAGCTAACATTGTGACTGTGCTGAATGAGGTCTGCTGCTCACTAAAAATGCCTCAGTGTGACGTTGTTTAATTATGAACAAGCCCTAAATGCAGCCGGGTGATGGGAGATGGCGAGAAAGAACGAGGAAGATGAGCTGAGGTGAAAGAGAGTGAGAGAGAGATGGAGAGACGGGGGGGTGTTGTTCTGGTAAATTAGGCAGGCAGTGGTGGGAATGTATTTTTCCTCTGGTTAGAGGAGAGTTCTCCACAGCCCAGCACTCCAGCTCTGTCTCACCTGGATTCCTTAAAGATGCGGACCAATCCTAAATAAATCCTCTTTGAAAACCTCTATGTTCGTCCTCTTGGCACACACAGTCAAATAGTGTCCAACTGTAAACGCATACAGTACTTATGTGTTATGATCCATCAGTAAAAACGAAAAGGGGTCTCTTTACCTTGGGCTTATTACTGGTTTACCTCGTTGAGTTCTGGTCTTTTCTACTGATGGCAGATTCCCTGACTTGTCTTCTTTTCTGTTCTATCCCTGACAGACACACAGAGGCGAGTATACTTCAGTTTTGATATTTTTCTCAGATGTACCTGTAGAGTGATGCTGCCGAGATAACACCGCCTTCATTCCGCTCCAGCCTGAAAACCACAAATCTCTCTCACCACTTTCAAAATACACCCTGATGCCAATAACAGGCAGTTCCTTCTCTGAAACCTCTGCAGCCTACATATTCATCCAAACGTTTCCTTAAGCAGCAATGACAAAAGCCTGTGTTGGACTCCTCAGCCTTTCATTTCCTCAATTCAACCCCCCACCCCCTCCCGCCGGCCAAGCCTCCCACATAACTGCAGGCTGTGCCTTCTGCCTTCTTGGCTGCTAACTCCCTCCACACAGACACAGGTTCAGCTCAAGGACTACCGCATTGTCACACTGAAAACCAACCCTCTACCACCCCAACCAAACACACATGCCTCATACACACATAGGACAGAGAGATGGATAGAAACTTACCAGTGGGAGGTAGTCCCTTCACACACTATATGGACCAGCAGCAGGTATTCCCCTCATGCCTGGAACCCACATGCTTTAGAGCAGCAGTCCAGCATGACAGTGTGAGACTCAGATCACAGCAGGTTTTTCATGTGTATTTCCAAGAACATGCGTCTTCTTCTCCTTTCGTCGCTAGAGAGGCAGAGAGAGAGAGAGAGCGAAACAGGAGAGGGAGGGAGAGATGGGTAGCTCCAGCTCTAAAACCGTTCCACTGTGTGTGTGTGTGTGAGAGAGAGAGAGAGAGGCAGAGGGAGGGAGAGAGAGAGAAAAACAGGAGAGGGGAGGGAGAGATAGGTAGCTCCAGCTCTGATACCGTTCCACTGTGTGGTGTGTGTGGTGTGTGTGTGTGTGTGTGTGTGTGTGTGTGTGTGTGTGTGTGTGTGTGTGTGTGTGTGTGTGTGTGTGTGTGTGTGTGTGTTAGAGAGAAGCTGAGAGAGAGGCAGAGAAAGGCTCTCGGTTGTGTGTGTGTGTGTGTGTGTGTGTGTGTGTGTGTGTGTGTGTGTGTGTGTGTGTGTGTGTGTGTGTGTGTGTGTGTGTGTGTGTGTGTGTGTGTGTGTGTGTGGTGTGTGTGTGTGTGTGTGTGAGTGTGTGTCTTTTCTTGCTAAAGATGCTGGGTGCAGAGCAGAGCGATCGGGTGGGGGCTGTTCTCTGTCTATCCCTCCTTTTCTCCAGCGCAGTTAGAGAGCAGATCACTCAGCTGATCAACCATCACTATGCTCCGGTGCTGCCAGCTCCACCGTCATTAATAACACATACACACATACACACACAGTCCAATCCCTCTTCAGATCGCAGGCTCTGTTCTTGGAGCTGCTGGTAATTCTGATTGGCTGAGTGGGCTGTCAATCAGTCATGATCCCCTGTATCCCTGAGGACGAAGGAGGGAGGAAGAGACCAAATGTGTGTGTATGTGTGGGAGAGAGTAGGAGGAACGGAGTGACAGAGAGAGTGTGTATGTGTCTGTGTGTTTGTTAAAGAGAGAGTGATAGAGGGAGACTGAGTGAGAGAACATGGGAGGAGGGATGGCGAATGGATGTGGCTTCTTATTAAGACTGGCATTTCGGTTTTGAATCTCCGGGAGATTTGAAGGCAGCGTTTAACAAAGTGCGGTTTCTGCAGGTCATTATTCAATGCCTTTGTGTCCCTCATTTGGCCAGACACTCTGAACTGAACACCTTTGTACCTCTGGCTCCCTGGTACCCTCACAGTCATACATCTGTGGCTGGAATAGAAGCCCATAAGTTTTGATAATTACAATGCTATTGATCATGGCCTTGAACAGCACACCCAAGCGAGAGAGAAAATAATTACATATCTTTTCTATATTACCCAATTATTAAACTTATTTTGTATCCGGAATGTGGATGCCATTGCTTTGTATTTCCTCAAAAAGGACAGTCATTGTCGATGTCAAAGTTAATCTTGTTCTCTGTTGGCTACGCAGAAGTAGTTTGTTGCTTGGCAAAGGAGGTCATTGCAGTGTTGTTATTCTGAGTATAAATACAGTAAAGTACACACACTAAAGGGTAAAACAAATGTGGTTTTTTTTACACAACCGCAAACTTCCAGGAGTAGGACATTCAAGGAGTTGGTCTGATGGTGCCCTCTGATGTCATCGGCCTCCCCCTTGCTTGAGGAACAATAGAGGAGCTTGTGCTGTGTCATGAGGATACCTGGATCACCTATTGAGATGTTCAGGTGTTAAATGAGCTGAAAAGGAGACTGGAGTAGGACTTGAAGGGTTAATTAGAAACAAAGTGAACGATCTTTCTCTACCATGGGCTGTGGATGAGCATAGTGCTGCTACTGTTTGTTTGTGTTCCGCTGTGTTGTGAGGTTCACTTGCTGAGAAATGGAGAGGAAAGAGAGGGAAGACAGTGATATGAGGGGAGGAGTGAGATCCTGGTACCTGAACCCTACACAATATTCACTGCAGTATAGGACATTTATGTCTGCTGCTGGGGAGGTACACTGATTCTAGTTCTGTCTACTGTTGTGAATAGGGTCTTTTTTACGTACTTTTTATTGAAGAGTAGACTAGAGTAAATAGGGTCGCTTTACAGTACAGACGTAAAAGACATAAAACTTGTATTTATTTTTCTTCTCTGTGTATTTGGTGATCATGGTTTTATTTTTATTATGATCTCATAGCTGTATCTTTATCAAATATATTTATTGATGTAATTTATTGTGTGTGTTCCAGATATCCTGGTGGTCCCAGCGCGCACGACCCACGTGGAGTTCCAGGTCTCCGGCAGCCTCTGGAACTGCCGGTCTGCAGCCAACAAGGCTGAGTTCATCTCAGCCTATGCTACCCTCCAGTCCCTAGACTTCCTGGCGCTGACGGAAACATGGATTACCACAGATAACACTGCTACTCCTACTGCTCTCTCCTCGTCTGACTACGTGTTCTCGCATACCCCTAGAGCATCGAGCCAGCGGGGTGGTGGCACTGGAATCCTCATCTCTCCCAAGTGGACATTCTCTCTTTCTCCCCTGACCCATCTGTCCATCTCCTCATTTGAATTCCATGCTGTCACAGTTGCCAGCCCTTTCAAGCTTAACATCCTTATCATTTATCGCCCTCCAGGTTCCCTTGGAGAGTTCATCAATGAGCTTGACGCCTTGATAAGTTCCTTTCCTGAAGATGGCTCACCTCTCACAGTTCTGGGTGACTTTAACCTCCCCACGTCTACCTTTGACTCATTCCTCTCTGCCTCCTTCTTTCCACTCCTCTCCTCTTTTGACCTCACCCTCTCACCTTCCCCCCCTACTCACAAGGCAGGCAATACGCTTGACCTCATCTTTACTAGATGCTGTTCTTCCACTAATCTCATTGCAACTCCCCTCCAAATCTCCGACCACTACCTTGTATCCTTTTCCCTCTTGCTCTCATCCAACACTTCTCACTCTGCCCCTACTCGGATGGTATTGCGCCGTCCCAACCTTCGCTCTCTCTCTCCCGCTACTCTCTCCTCTTCCATCCTATCATCTCTTCCCTCTGCTCAAACCTTCTCCAACCTATCTCCTGATTCTGCCTCCTCAACCCTCCTCTCCTCCCTTTCTGCATCCTTTGATTTTCTCTGTCCCCTATCCTCCAGGCCGGCTCGGTCCTCCCCTCCTGCTCCGTGGCTCGACGACTCACTACGAGCTCACAGAACAGGGCTCCGGGCAGCCGAGCGGAAATGGAGGAAAACTCGCCTCCCTGCGGACCTGGCATCCTTTCACTCCCTCCTCTCTACATGCTCCTCTTCTGTCTCTGCTGCTAAAGCCACTTTCTACCACTCTAAATTCCAAGCATCTGCCTCTAACCCTAGGAAGCTCTTTGCTACCTTCTCCTCCCTCCTGAATTCTCCCCCCCCCCCCCCCTCCTCCCTCTCTGCGGATGACTTCGTCAACCATTTTGAAAAGAAGGTTGACGATATCCGATCCTCGTTTGCTAAGTCAAACGACACCGCTGGTCCTGCTCACACTGCCCTACCCTGTGCTTTGACCTCTTTCTCCCCTCTCTCTCCAGATGAAATCTCGCGTCTTGTGACGGCTGGCCGCCCAACAACCTGCCCACTTGACCCTATCCCCTCCTCTCTTCTCCAGACCATTTCCGGAGACCTTCTCCCCTACCTCACCTCGCTCATCAACTCATCCTTGACCGCTGGCTACGTCCCTTCGGTCTTCAAGAGAGCGAGAGTTGCACCACTTCTGAAAAAACCTATACTCGATCCCTCCGATGTCAACAACTACAGACCAGTATCCCTTCTTTCTTTTCTCTCCAAAACTCTTGAACGTGCCGTCCTTGGCCAGCTCTCCTGCTATCTCTCTCAGAATGACCTTCTTGATCCTAATCAGTCAGGTTTCAAGACTGGGCATTCAACTGAGACTGCTCTTCTCTGTGTCACGGAGGCTCTCCGCACTGCTAAAGCTAACTCTCTCTCCTCTGCTCTCATCCTTCTAGACCTATCTGCTGCCTTTGATACTGTGAACCATCAGATCCTCCTCTCCACCCTCTCTGAGTTGGGCATCTCCGGCGCGGCCCACATTTGGATTGCGTCATACCTGACAGGTCGCTCCTACCAGGTGGCGTGGCGAGAATCTGTCTCCGCACCATGCGCTCTCACCACTGGTGTCCCCCAGGGCTCTGTTCTAGGCCCTCTCCTATTCTCGCTATACACCAAGTCACTTGGCTCTGTCATATCCTCACATGGTCTCTCCTATCATTGCTATGCAGACGACACACAATTAATCTTCTCCTTTCCCCCTTCTGATAACCAGGCGGCGAATCGCATCTCTGCATGTCTGTCAGACATATCAGTGTGGATGACGGATCACCACCTCAAGCTGAACCTCGACAAGACGGAGCTGCTCTTCCTCCAGGGGAAGGACTGCCCGTTCCATGATCTGGCCATCACGGTTGACAACTCCCTTGTGTCCTCCTCCCAGAGTGCTAAGAACCTTGGCGTGATCCTGGACAACACCCTGTCGTTCTCCACTAACATCAAGGCGGTGACCCGATCCTGTAGGTTCATGCTCTACAACATTCGCAGAGTACGACCCTGCCTCACACAGGAAGCGGCGCAGGTCCTAATCCAGGCACTTGTCATCTCCCGTCTGGATTACTGCAACTCGCTGTTGGCTGGGCTCCCTGCCTGTGCCATTAAACCCCTACAACTCATCCAGAACGCCGCAGCCCGTCTGGTGTTCAACCTTCCCAAGTTCTCTCACGTCACCCCGCTCCTCCGCTCTCTCCACTGGCTTCCAGTTGAAGCTCGCATCCGCTACAAGACCATGGTGATTGCCTACGGAGCTGTGAAGGGAACGGCACCTCCATACCTTCAGGCTCTGATCAGGCCCTACACCCAAACAAGGGCACTGCGTTCATCCACCTCTGGCCTGCTGGCCCCCCTACCTCTGAGGAAGCACAGTTCCCGCTCAGCCCAGTCAAAACTGTTCGCTGCTCTGGCACCCCAATGGTGGAACAAGCTCCCTCACGACGCCAGGACAGCGGAGTCAATCACCACCTCCCGTAGACACCTGGAACCCCACCTCTTTAAGGAATACCTAGGATAGGATAAAGTAATTCTTCTAACCCCCCCCCCCCTTAAAAGATTTAGATGCACTATTGTAAAGTGGTTGTTCCACTGGATATCATAAGGTGAATGCACCAATTTGTAAGTCGCTCTGGATAAGAGCGTCTGCTAAATGACTTAAATGTAAATGTAAATATCCCAAGAACCCCCAGCAGAAGATCATCAAGAGGGTCATAGCCTGGGAGGGAGACTTCATTACGTACGTACAGAACAAGCTCTTTCCCCATAGCTTTATCAAATCAAACTTAAAACACAAAGGATGTCTAAAATAAAAAACTGATTAAAGGCTTATGTGAAGACTTCCTATGTGAAAACTTTCATACATGAAGGGCACTTGTCGGCATTTGCTGTATGATTGATGAGAATCTCCATATTGCAAATGGACGGTCCCTTACTAGATGTCCGCGAATGTTTCTAAAATTCGCCGAATGCGGCGGGCCGTGTACCTGGGCAAGATCTTCCGGGAAGTCATCGAACGAAGTCTCTCGGACATTTGGTTTCCGTTTTATAAAATGTTCCAATTTTGGTCATTTTTCCGCTGTCCCGGTAAATTCCACCAGATGGTGAATTAAATCTTATTGCAAATGTACAAAATATCAACAATCACGACATAGCCATTTCTCCTAAACGGAAAAGACTTCGAAGACGAAACTTGGTGAGCATAGGTTTGGACAAATGGGCTGTTAGCCCAGAAACAAGATGGCGTCGAGGCCTCAACGCTTTTTGAGTTAAGTTCTTACATCTAGGCGTTCCGCCAGCGGAACCCCTAGCCAACAGCCAATGGGGTCGCATGGCGCGAAATACAAAAACCTAAAAAAATCTATAATTTCTATTTTTCAAACACACGACTAATTTACACCATTTGAAAGACAAGACTCTCGTTAATCTAACCACATTGTCCGATTTCAAAAAGGCTTTACAGCGAAAGCAAAACATTAGATTATGTCAGGAGAGTACCCATCCAAAAATAATCACACAGTCATTTTCAAAGCAAGCATATATGTCACAAAAACCCAAACCACAGCTAAATGCAGCACTAACCTTCGATGATCTTCATCAGATGACACTCCTAGGACATTATGTTATACAATACATGCATGTTTTGTTCAATCAAGTTCATATTTATATCAAAAAACAGCTTTTTACATTAGCATGTGATGTTCAGAACTAGCATACCCACCGAAAACTTCCGGTGAATTTACTAAATTACTCATCATAAACGTTGACAAAATACATAACAATTATTTTAAGAATTATAGATACAGAACTCCTTTATGCAATCGCTATGTCAGATTTTAAAATAGCTTTTCGGCGAAAGCACATTTTGCAATATTCTGAGTATATAGCTCGGCCATCAAGGCTAGCTATTCAGACACCCGCCAACATCGGGGCTCACAAAACTCAGAATTACTATTAGAAAAAATGGATTACCTTTGCTGTTCTTCGTCAGAATCCACTCCCAGGACTTCTACTTCAACAACAAATGTTGTTTTGATTCCAAATAATCCATATTTATGTCCAAATACCCCCATTTTGTTCGTGCGTTCAGGTCACTATCCAAAGGGTAACGCAGGAGCGCATATCGACAGAAATAAATTCAAAATGTTCCATTACCGTACTTCGAAGCATGTCAAACGCTGTTTAAAATCAATTTTTATGCTATTTTTCTCGTAAAATAGCAATAAGATTCCAACCGGGCGACGTTGTTTTCGTTCAAAGGCTGAAAGAAAAACATGGCCTTCCCTGTGGCTCAGTTGGTAGAGCATGGTGTTTGCAACGCCAGTATGGTGTGTGCAATGCCAGGGTTGTGGGTTCGATTCCCACGGGGGGCCAGTACCAAAAAAAAATGTATGAAATGTATGCAATCACTACTGTAAGTTGCTCTGGATAAGAGCGTCTGCTAAATGACGTAAATGTAATAGCCACTTCTTGGGGCTGTGCATCTCCTGTTTCTGAGCCACCAGCCTGACCACTCACAAACAGTGCTCCTGTACCTAGCCCAGAGACAGCAGAGATCTCATTCCATTTTCTGGTGCCTATTGGAGCCTTAGAAATTGTCACGTTACAGCAGAGATCCTGTATTTTCGACAGAGATGCCACAGAAGCACAAGAAATGGTCAGAGAGGGCACTTCCTCTATGGAATCTTCTCAGGTTTTGGCCTGCCATATGAGTTCTGTTATACTCACAGACACCATTCAAACAGTTTTATAAACTTTAGAGTGTTTTCTATCCAAATCTACCAATTATATGCATATTCTCGTTTCTGGAAAAGAGTAGTAACCAGTTTAAATCGGGTACATTTTTTATCCGGCCGTGAAAATACTGCCCCCTACCCTAGAGAGGTTAAATAAAAACAGTCCCACTTCTCTCTCATCATACATTACTTATAGACCTTCTAGGTTGATTCAGGGCTTAACATAGTGATATATATCATTTTGGCAGTATAAATGCCATTTGGACATGGTTCACTGACTTTTGGGTTCGGGACCTGACTTCCTATGATCATATATGGCAAATGGACATAACATCCTGATTTGGCACCTTCAATACTTATATATTGCATTTGGACATTTCTTATTAATTTGGCAATGTTTTACTGACTTTTGACTTCGACTTTTGACTTCCTTTGATAGCATATTGCAAATGGACAAAACATATGCCTTATGGACAACTCAATAAAATATGACAAGGGTATGTTTATACAGTTCTTATACATGTATAATTGACCCAAAAAATGTAAAGAATTTCGAAAAACTGTCCAGAAAGCACTTTTTTAGATGGTGATACATTTTGGAAAGAAATTTCAAATTTCAAAATTTGACACTTGGGTCTTGACTTTATGTCTATATGAGTTGTGTCTCAGGACAGGTCCATGTTGTCTAAGGTGGTAGTAGTGGCTAAATGAGTTGTGACTGAGGACAGATTCATGTTGTCTTAGGTGGAAGTAGTGGCTATATGAGTTGGGTCTAAGAACAGGTCCATGTTGTCAAGGTGACAGGGGAGTCACACTCAGTGATGGCCACACTGAAAAGGTACACACACACAAACACACACACACACACCCACAGACACGCACACACACACACACACACACACACACACACACACACACACACACACACACACACACACACACACACACACACACACACACACACACACACACACACACACACACACACACACACACACACACACACACTCACACACACACAGCAGGGGGAATCGGCCACCAAGGACTATTACCTCTTTTGTTGATCAGAGGGTGGATCGTCTATATTCCGTCACAGCTGCTTTGCTAGGGTGAATTCAAATACAAGGCTCAGTCTTGGTTGTTACTGAGACGTCCTCCAAAGATGGAAGAATTATGGAAATACGGACCTCCCGGTTTATGAAGAAATTTACCAGCGCCTTAGTTACAGTACAATGGAAATACAGTATGTGACCTAGTGAGTTAATTTTGCAAAGTTGCAAAGACATTCATTACATTCATTCCCCTGAAACACTGAGTGTAGTCTAGCCAGACTTTCTAATCTCGGCAGTAGCCGAAGCAACGGTTGATAGTCAGTGGAGCTCTAATTGAAATGACATTGGGAGAATTAGACAGAGGCGGGTGCCACTACTCATAAGACATTGTCGCCATGTAATTCACTCTGGCAACAATTTGTGATGGGCGCCGCTGAACAAATTACAGGTCACTTGTATTGCCTGGGAGGAGATAGAGGAATAATTAACATGGGGGTTTGATGACTGACGGGGGGCGGTGGGGTGGTTGCTGTGTGTGTGTTGCCTTTGGGGCCAGCCATGCTATAAATCACAGCTATGGTTTTAATCTCGCCATGCACAGAGAGACTGTCTTCTCTGCCTGACAGAGGATGAGGCCTCTCAGCCAATTACAGCCCTCAGTGGGTGTGTGTGTGTGTGTGTGTGTGTGTGTGTGTGTGTGTGTGTGTGTGTGTGTGTGTGTGTGTGTGTGTCTCTGAGTTTAGCTCCTCCTCAGAGATATATAGGGCCGTTTCGGAGATTCATCTCCAAACAAGGATGGCTTACGGGACATAAATCATGTGTTACAATCTAATCACGGCTTTAAATACCCCAGAAAGCCCAAGTGTTACGGCGCTATATTGTCAGGGAAATTGTTGCTATGCTGTAAAGCTGATGACTGGAATACATACTGTACATTGAGAGGAAATGTATATTAATTTAAAGTGTATGAGGAATACAGATGTAGAATCTTAATTTGAGTCAGTTTACTACAGCAGGAAAATAATTTTTTGCAGCAACAGGAAATTATGAACATTTTTGTAGGCCTTGATACATTTTTCGTAAGGGAAAATCAAGTCAGAAATTTCTAAGAGGAAATTACACATTTCAGCAGTTCTCCTGTAACAGGGTGTTCAAATCAAGATCCTACATCTGTAGCTATCTGTAGCTATACTACAGCAGGAAAATAATTTTGCAGCAACAGGAAATTATGAACATTTTTGTAGGCCTTGATACATTTTTCGTAAGGGAAAATCAAGTCAGAAATTTCTAAGAGGAAATTACACATTTCAGCAGTTCTCCTGTAACAGGGTGTTCAAATCAAGATCCTACATCTGTAGCTATCTGGAGGTAGGATCTTGTTCAAATCAAGATCCTACATCTGTAGCTATCTGGAGGTAGATACTGGTGTTCAAAGAAGGAACAGAACAACCCAGTCTGGGGTGCCAGGCAGGCTGTGAGACACATGGCTGGTGAACAAGATTATGGCTCTGTTCCCATGTCCATGCTAGCATACCACTTAGGATGCATGCCCAACACATTCTCAGTGCTATTCCTTCTAGTGTGGATATTGGAACCAGGCCTAAGTTTGACTTAACCTGTCTAATTCACCTCAAGCTGTTACACATCGTCATCATCGCCATCATCATCATTGTCATCATTATCGTGTTTTATATGTCCATTATCATGTGTATCTGTGCCCTGTATGCCTACCCCATCCAACCGCCACTGTACCAGGCAGCTACTGTTTAAACCCACAACACTGATAGGAGAGCTAGGGAGCATAAATATTTAAGACAACTCAACGATGAGACTGTCTGAAAATCTCCCCCAAACTCCTGAACTCCTGAATCTCCCAACCCCTTGTAACTGCTAGACACTGCCGGGAAGCGAGTCGCATGCTAATAGCATTAATACAGGAGTCTGTATATTCACTTTGAACTGAAATTGTGACTACATCCCAAATGGCACCCTATTCCCTATTTAGTGCACTACTTTTGACCAGGACCCATAGAGCTCTGGTCAGAAGTAGTGCACTATGTAAGGAATACGGTGCCATTTGGGATGAATCCTGTTTTTGTCTTCCCACAAAACTCTGACTGTTCTTTTTCCTGAACATATCAGGGGTAGCTGAACACTTTATAATAACGTTCATTAATAAACCATTTGATAAACTATTTCTAAGTATGTAGTGTATGCCCCAATGAATATGAATTTATCAGGCTAATACATGTATATGAACACTGCTTATAAAGGAAGATGGTTTAATAAAGTGTAACTGCAGACTAGTCTACAGATAAGATATGCCCTACTTTTAAAGTATTCTAAAGCATACAGTATGACCACTAGATTTTGAAGGAACCAGTAGTATGTTCTTGTATTGGTTGTGTTCAGATACTGTATGTAGACCTAACCCCTGACATTTAAATTCACTGAACCTCAGTTTGCTGGAGAACAGACATTAAGTTTAGTTTTCCCAGCAGCCAAATCAATATTTCCGTCCCAAGGTCTAAAGCAGTGGTGTCTAACATAATATAAATATATATAAAACAAACCAAAAATTTGGTATACATTTTTTTATGTATTTGTATTTTCTTTCATTTTTGGGGGGAGAGGCAAACTATACTTTCAAATGACTAAAACCAAATCGAAACTGTAGAAATTATAATGGATCTACATTCATACAGTTTCTTGACTGTGTCCAGCTCTCTAATAATCACCAAAATGAAACCTAGACAGTCAGGGAGCATATGAATTGCAAAAAATGATCGAATATTGAGGAATATTTTGTGCAAATTCTGACTGCATGGAAATATAACACTTTTCAGTTCAGTCCTTTGGACCTCGTTGTAGACTGAATGCGGCTACCTGGCCAAAATTAGTTTGACATCCCTGGTCTAAAGAGTAGTCAGATAGGCTCCTGTAACATTGACCTAGAAAAGGAAAAGGAGAAGAATGGTCATTTAAAAAGTAATTTCTCCCATAATTTACAATGTTCCTGTGATGAACCATACACCAGTCACAGTTAAGTACCCAGGTGATTGATGGTGTGTGTACCAACCTGTCCTCACTCCTCACAAAGGTGATGAGAGGCAAAATAGTTGAAGCTAAACTAGTCTGTAGGGGAACTGATCAGAGGTTATGTCCCAAATGGCACCCTATTCCCTTTAAAAAAGATACACTACCATTCAAAAGTTTGGGTTCACTTAGAAATGTCCTTGTTTTTTAAAGAAAATACGTTTTTTTGTCCATTAAAATAACATCAAATTGATCAGAAATACAGTGTAGACATTGTTAATGTTGTAAATGACTATTGTAGCTGGAAACGGCAGATTTTTTTATGGAATATCTACATAGGCGTACAGAGGACCATTATCAGCAACCATCACTCCTGTGTTCATATGGCACATTTTGTTAGCTAATCCAAGTTTATCATTTTAAAAGACTAATTGATCATTAGAAAACCCTTTCACAATTATGTTAGCACAGCTGAAAACTGTTGTCTGATTAAAAAAGCAATAAAACTGGCCTTCTTTAGACTAGTTGAGTATCTGGAGCGTCAGCATTTGTGGGTTCGATTACAGGCTCAAAATGGCCAGAAACAAAGACTTTCCTCTGAAACTCGTCAGTCTATTCTTGTTTTGAGAAATGAAGGCTATTCCATGCGAGAAATTGCCAGGAAACTGAAGATCTCGTACAACACTGTGTACTATCCCTTCACAGAACAGCGCAAATTGTCTCTAACCAGAATAGAAAGAGTAGTGGGAGGCCCCAGTGCACAACTGAGCAAGAGGACAAGTACATTAGAGGGTCTAGTTTGAGAAACAGATGCCTCACAAATCCTCAACTGACAGCTACATTAAATAGTACCCACAAAACACCAGTCTCAATGTCAACAGTGAAGAGGCGACTCCAGGATGCTGGCCTTCTAGGCGGTGTTGCAAAGAAAAAGCCGTATCTTAGACTGGCCAATAAAAAGAAAAGATTAAGATGGGCAAAATAACACAGACACTGGACAGAGGAAGATTGGAAAAAGGTGTTATGGACAGACGAATCTAAGTTTGAGGTGTTCGGATCACAAAGAAGAACATTTGTGAGACGCAGAACATTTTTTAAAGATGCTGGAGGAGTGCTTGACACGATCTGTCAAGCATCGTGGGGGCAATGTGATGGTCTGGGGGTGCTTTGGTGGGGGTAAGGTGGGAGATTTGTACAGGTTAAAAGGGATCTTGAAGAAGGAAGGCTATCACTCCATTTTGCAACGCCATGCCATACCTTGTGGACGGCACTTAATTGGATCCAATTTCCTCCAACAACAGGACAATGACCCAAAGCAAATCTCCAAACTATGCAAGAACTATTTAGGGAAGAAGCAGTCAGCTGGTATTCTGTCTATAATGGAGTGGCCAGCACAGTCACCGGATCTCAACCTTATTGAGCTGTTGTGAGAGCAGCTTGACTGTATGGTACGTAAGAAGTGCCCATCAAGCCAATCCAACTTGTGGGAGGTGCTTCAGGAAGCATGGGGTGAAATCTCTTCAGATTACCCCAACAAATTTACAACTAGAATGCCATAGGTCTGCAAGGCTGTAATTGCTGCAAATGGAGGATTCTTTGATAAAAGCAAAGTTTGAAGGACATAATTATTATTTCAGTTAAAATCATTATTTATAACCTTGTCAACGTCTTGACTATATTTCCTACTCATTTTGCAACTCATTTCATGTATGTTTTTATGGAAAACAAATACATTTCTAAGTGACCCCAAACTTTTGAACGGTAGTGTATATATCTAATATAGTGTTCTACTTTTGACAAGGGCCGATAGGCTCTATAGAGGGAGTAGTGTTCAATTTGGAAGAACAATCAGACACTAGACCTAAGGGAGTGAGCTATCCTGTCCATATCCTGTCCACTGGTTGAAGCTTATTCATAAAACCCTCTTAGGCCTCACTCCCCCTTATCTGAGATGCCTACTGCAGCCCTCATCCTCTACATACAACACCCGTTCTGCCAGGTCCCCAAAGCACACACATCCATGAGTCACTCGTCTTTTCAGTTCAGCTGCAAAAAAACACTCTAACTGGATCGTTTAATCTCCATCTCTTCATTCAAAGACTCAATCATGGACACTCTTACTGACAGTTGTGCCTGTTTCGCATGATCTATTGTTGTCTCTACCTTCTTGCCCTTTGTGCTGTTGTCTGTGCCCAATCATTTTTGTACCATGTTTTGTGCTGCCACCATGTTGTGCTGCTGCCATGTTGTGTTTTCATGTGTTGCTGCCATGCTATGTTGTTGTCTTAGGTCTCTCTTTATGTAGTGTTGCGGTGTCTTTCTTGTCGAGATACAGTGCCTTGCGAAAGTATTCGGCCCCCTTGAACTTTTCAACCTTTTGCCACATTTCAGGCTTCAAACATAAAGATATAAAACTGTAATTTTTTGTGAAGGATCAACAACAAGTGGGACACAATCATGAAGTGGAACGAAATTTATTAGATATTTCAAACTTTTTTAACAAATAAAAAACTGAAAGATTGGCCATGCAAAATTATTCAGCCCCTTTACTTTCAGTGCAGCAAACTCTCTCCAGAAGTTCAGTGAGGATCTCTGAATGATCCAATGTTGACCTAAATGACTAATGATGATAAATAGAATCCACCTGTGTGTAATCAAGTCTCCGTATAAATGCACCTGCTCTGTGATAGTCTCAGAGGTCCGTTTAAAGCGCAGAGAGCATCATGTAGAACAAGGCACACACCAGGCAGGTCCGAGATACTGTTGTGGAGAAGTTTAAAGCCGGATTTGGATACAAAAAGATTTCCCAAGCTTTAAACATCCCAAGGAGCACTATGCAAGCGATAATATTGAAATGGAAGGAGTATCAGACCACTGCAAATCTACGAAGACCCGGCCGTCCCTCTAAACTTTCAGCTCATACAAGGAGAAGACTGATCAGAGATGCAGCCAAGAGGCCCATGATCACTCTGGATGAACTGCAGAGATCTACAGCTGAGGTGGGAGACTCTGTCCATAGGACAACAATCAGTCGTGTACTGCACAAATCTGGCCTTTATGGAAGAGTGGCAAGAAGAAAGCCATTTCTTAACCTCTATGGGCTAAGTGGGACGCAAGCGTCCCACCCGTGGTGCACTCCATCAACAGCAGGTGCATTTCAAGAGCGGCAAATTTGAATCCAAATAAATGTCAAAATTCAAATTTTTCAAACATACAACTATCTTACACCATTTGAAAGATAAACATCTCCTTAATCTAACCACGTTTTACGATTTCAAAAAGGTTTTACGGCGAAAGCATAAATTTAGAGTATGTTAGGACAGTACATTTACAAGAGTTGTGTGTAATGTTGTGCCATTTCAAAGACAGGGTCACCAAAACCATAAAATCAGCTAAAATTATGCACTAACCTTTTACAATCTCCAACAGATGACACTCCTAGGACATTGTGTTAGACAATGCATGCATTTTTAGTTCTATCAAGTTCATATTTATATCCAAAAACAGCGTTTTACTGTGGCGTTGATGTTCAGGAAATCGTTTCCCTCCAATAACCGGCATTCAAGTCAGCACCACAAATTAAATAATTAAAATTAGAAAACATTGGTAAAATATTATATTGTCATTTAAAGAATTATAGATTTACATCTCTTGAACGCAATCAACTTGCCAGATTTAAAAATAACCTTACTGGGAAATCACACTTTGCAATAATCTGAGCACTGCGCCCAGAAAAATACGCGTTGCGATACAGACTAGCCGCCATGTTGGGGAGATCTAAAATCGAAAATACTATGTAAATAATCCATTACCTTTGATTCTCTTCATCAGATGTCACTTCCAGGTATCACAGGTCCATAACGAATGTAGTTTTGTTCAAAAAAGCTCATCATTTATGTCCAAAAATCTCCGTCTTGTTAGCACATGATCTAAGCCCGCCGGACTTCACTTCATGAACGAGGGGAAAAAATATATTTACGTTCGTTCAAACATGTCAAACGTTGTATAGCATAAATCATTAGGGCCTTTTTTAACCAGAACATGAATAATATTCAAGGTGGACGAATGCATTCTCTTTTATAACGTATTGGAACGAGGGTACCCAACATGAACTCGCGCGCCAGGTGTCTAATGGGCCATCATCGTTCCATGGCTCTTGTTCGGTCAGATCTCCCTCCAGAAGACTCAAAACACTTTGTAAAGGCTGGTGACATCTAGTGGAAGCAATAGGAAGTGCCAAAATATTCCTCAGCCCCTGTGTTTTTCAATGGCATAGGTTTAAAGGTAATACAACACATCAGGTATCCACTTCCTGTCAGAATCTGTCTCAGGGTTTTGCCTGCCAAATGAGTTCTGTTATACTCAGACACCATTCAAACAGTTTTAGAAACTTTAGGGTGTTTTCTATCCATATATAATAAGTATATGCATATTCTAGTTACTGGGTAGGATTAGTAACCAGATTAAATCGGGTACATTTTTTTATCCAGCCGTGCAAATACTGCCCCCTAGCCCTAACAGGTTAAAGATATCCATAAAAAGTGTTGTTTAAAGTTTGCCACTAGCCACCTGGGAGACACACCAAACATGTGGAAGAAGGTGCTCTGGTCAGATGAAACCAAAATCGAACTTTTTGGCAACAATGCAAAATGTTATGTTTGGCGTAAAAGCAACACAGCTCATCACCCTGAACACACCATCCCCACTGTCAAACATGGTGGTGGCAGCATCATGGTTTGGGCCTGCTTTTCTTCAGCAGGGGCAGGGAAGATGGTTAAAATTGATGGGAAGATGGATGGAGCCAAATACAGGACCATTCTGGAAGAAAACCTGATGGAGTCTGCAAAAGACCTGAGACTGGGACAGAGATTTGTCTTCCAACAAGACAATGATCCAAAACATAAAGCAAAATCTACAATTGAATGGTTCACAAATAAACATATCCAGGTGTTAGAATGGCCAAGTCAAAGTCCAGACTTGAATCCAATCGAGAATCTGTGGAAAGAACTGAAAACTGCTGTTCACAAACGCTCTCCATCCAACCTCACTGAGCTCGAGCTGTTTTGCAAGGAGGAATGGGCAAAAATTTCAGTCTCTCGATGTGCAAAACTGATAGAGACATACCCCAAGCAACTTACAGCTGTAATCGCAGCAAAAGGTGGCGCTACAAAGTATTAACTTAAGGGGGCTGAATAATTTTGCACGGCCAATTTTTCAGTTTTTTATTTGTTAAAAAAGTTTGAAATATCCAATAAATTTCGTTCCACTTCATGATTGTGTCCCACTTGTTGTTGATTCTTCACAATAAATTACAGTTTTATATCTTTATGTTTGAAGCCTGAAATGTGGCAAAAGGTCGAACAGTTCAAGGGGGCCGAATAATTTCGCAAGGCACTGTATGTGTTTTGTCCTATATATATATTTTTTTCTTCCCTGCAGTAGGCAATTTCCCTTCTGGCAGGCCGTCATTGTAAATAAGAATTTGTTCTTAACTGACATGCCTAGTTAAATAAAGGTTAACCTCTCTAGGGTAGGGGGCAGTATTTTCATGGCTGGATGAAAAACGTACCCAAATTAAACGGCCTACTACTCGGGCCCAGGAACTAGGATATGCATATTATTAGATTTGGATAGAAAACACTCTGAAGTTTCTAAAACTGTTTGAATGATGTCTGTGAGTATAACAGAACTCATATGGCAGGCAAAAACCTGAGAAAAATCTAACCAGGAAGTGAGAATTCTGGTGCTTGTAGTCCTTTCAAGTCATTGCCTTTCGAACACACAGTGACTTAGGGTTCATTTTGCACTTCCTAAGGCTTCCACTAGATGTCAACAGTCTTTGAAAGTTGTTTGAGGCGTCTATGATGAACAGAGAGCAAACGTTGGAAGTTGTTGACTCAGGAAGGTACTGGCGTTCATTGGCGCACATTCACGTGAAAGTTAGCTGTGTTCCAAAACGTTTTTCAAGACAATGGAATCGTCCGGTTGGAATATTATTGAAGTTCTAAGTGATAAAGGCCCTAAAGATTGATGCTATACAACGTTTGACATGTTTGAACGAACGTAAATATAACTTTTTTTACTTTTCGTCGTGACATTTTCCGCGCGCTTCCTACACTTGGAGTAGCTAACTGAACGCGCTAACAACAAGGAGCTATTTGGACATAAATTATGGAGTTTATCGAACAAAACAACATTTATTGTGGACCTGGGATTCTTGGAAGTGCCTTCTGATGAAGATCATCAAAGGTAAGTGAATATTTCTAATGCTATTTATGATTTTAGATGACTCCAAAATGGCGGGTATCTGTATTGCCTAGTGTATTTTTCTGAGCGCAGTACTCAGATTATTGCAAAGTATGCTTTCCTCGTGAAGCTTTTTTAAAATCTGTCACAGTGTTTGCATAAAGGAGATGTTCATCTATAATTCTTTGAATAACAGTTTAATATTTTATCAACGTTGATGGTGAGTATTTTTGGAAATTGTTGTGCTGATTCACCGGCAGTATTGGAGGCAAAATATTTTCTGAAAATTACGCGCCAATGTAAAATGGTTTTATGGATATAAACATGAACTTGATCGAACAAAATATGCATGTATTGTGTAACATGATGTCCTAGGAGTGTCATCTGATGAAGATCGTCAAAGGTTAGTGCATAATTTTAGCTGGTTGTCTGGTTTTTGTAATGCCTGTCCTAGCTAGGAAAATGGCTGTGTGCTTTTTCTTGTGTTGGAACTGTCCTAACATAATCTAACTTTATGCTTTCGCCATAAAGCCTTTTTGAAATTGAACAATGTGGTTACATTAAGGAGACGTGTACCTTTAAAATGGTGTAAAATAGTCGTAGGTTTGAGAACTTTGAATTATGACATTTTCTGGTTTTGAATGTGGCGCTCTGATTTTTCACTGGCTGTTGAATAGTGTGACCTGTGGGTGGCACCTGCCCAAGAGAGGTTAAATAAAAATAAAAATCTCATTAGTCATTACACGAAGCATGTTTGTCTTCATTCAGTTTGTCGTTGTCATCTGATTAGATTGTTATCTAAAGGGATCTTATGAGAGGAAGACTGGCAGATGGATGATTTAGTAGAAAGGCACTTCCGGTTTGGAGCGAGCAGTCGCACTACGCTTCGCTCCACAGGTAATATTACACTTCACTACATTACAACGGCTTGATTTGTTTGATCTGAGCAATTCTTCTTAGCTAGCTACATAGCCGTCTTTGTATCAAAGATAATTGTGTTGTTTAGAGTAATTAGAGTAAATATCGAGGCTAGCTATCTTCGTCCTCCTAACGTAGTCAACACTGCTAGCTGCTAGCTAGCTAGTCATCACTGCTAGCTAGCCAACTTCTACCGACTAGCAGCACTGCAGAAACTATTACATTACAACGTAACGACTTGATTAGTGTGGTGTTAGTGTTAGTTAGCCAGCTACTTAGATGTCTTTGCTGTCTCTGTATCTAAGATAATTGTGTAGTTTGAGTAATTATCGAGGTGAGCTAGCCAGCCGCGACGCGGCGCCAGACTTAGTCAACACACCTAGTCATCATTAACCCACTGCTAGCTAGCCAACCGTTACCGACTAGCAGCGCTGTAGATACTAATACTTTACAACGGAACGATTTGACTAGTGCAGTGTTAGCTAGCTAGCTACTTAGTTGTCTTTGTCATAGCTTGATAATTGTGTAGTTTAGTAATTACCGAGGTTAGCTAGCCAGCCATCGAGGTCAGCTAGCCAGCTATTTCCGTCCCCCGCGACGCGATTTTTCCTAACCCAGCAAACTATTACCGACGAGCAGCATTGTAGAAACTAAATACATTACAAGGAACGTCTTGATTAGTGTTATGTTAGCTAGCTAGCTACAAAGTTGCTTTGTATCATGACAAGGGGTAGTACTGAAACTATCGAGGTTACCTAGCCAGCTACACGTTCAAAGTCAACAACGCAGCCACTGCTAGCTAGCCTACTCCACCAGCCAGCAGTACTGTATCATTTTCGTCATTTTAGTCAATAAGATTTTTGCAACGTAAGCTTAACTTTCTGAACATTCGAGACGTGTAGTCCACTTGTCATTCCAATCTCCTTTGCATTAGCGTAGCCTCTTCTGTAGCTTGTCTACTATGTGTCTGTCTATCCCTGTTCTCTCCCCTCTGCACAGGCCATACAAAAGCTCCACACCGCGTGGCCGCTGCCACTCTAACCTGGTGGTCCCAGCGCGCACGACCCACGTGGAGTTCCAGGTCTCCGGCAGCCTCTGGAACTGCCGGTCTGCGTCCAACAAGGCTGAGTTCATCTCAGCCTATGCTACCCTCCAGTCCCTAGACTTCCTGGCGCTGACGGAAACATGGATTACCACAGAGAACACTGCTACTCCTACTGCTCTCTCCTCGTCTGCCTACGTGTTCTCGCATACCCCTAGAGCATCGAGCCAGCGGGGTGGTGGCACTGGAATCCTCATCTCTCCCAAGTGGACATTCTCTCTTTCTCCCCTGACCCATCTGTCTATCTCCTCATTTGAATTCCATGCTGTCACAGTTACCAGCCCATTCAAGCTTAACATCCTTATCATTCATCGCCCTCCAGGTTCCCTTGGAGAGTTCATCAATGAGCTTGACGCCTTGATAAGTTCCTTTCCTGAGGATGGCTCACCTCTCACAGTTCTGGGTGACTTTAACCTCCCCACGCCTACCTTTGACTCCTTCCTCTCTGCCTCCTTCTTTCCACTCCTCTCCTCTTTTGACCTCACCCTCTCACCTTCCCCCCTACTCACAAGGCAGGCAATACGCTTGACCTCAAATTTATTAGATGCTGTTCTTCCACTAATCTCATTGCAACTCCCCTCCAAGTCTCCGACCACTACCTTGTATCCTTTTCCCTCTCGCTCTCATCAACACTTCTCACTCTGCCCCTACTCGGATGGTATTGCGCCGTCCCAACCTTCGCTCTCTCTCTCCCGCTACTCTCTCCTCTTCCATCCTATCATCTCTTCCTCTCCTCCCTCTCTGCATCCTTTGATTTCCTCTGTCCCCTATCCTCCAGGCCGGCTCGGTCCCCCCCTCCTGCTCCGTGGCTCGACGACTCACTGCGAGCTCACAGAACAGGGCTCCGGGCAGCCGAGCGGAAATGGAGGAAAACTCGCCTCTCTGCGGACCTGGCATCCTTTCACTCCCTCCTCTCTACATTTTCCTCTTCTGTCTCTGCTGCTAAAGCCACTTTCTACCACTCTAAACTCCAAGCATCTGCCTCTAACCCTAGGAAGCTCTTCGCTACCTTCTCCTCCCTCCTGAATCCTCCTCCCCCTCCCCCCCCTCCTCCCTCTCTGCAGATGACTTCGTCAACCATTTTGAAAAGAAGGTTGACGACATCCGATCCTCGTTTGCTAAGTCAAACGACACCGCTGGTCCTGCTCACACTGCCCTACCCTGTGCTTTGACCTCTTTCTCCCCTCTCTCTCCAGATGAAATCTCGCGTCTTGTGACGGCCGGCCGCCCAACAACCTGCCCACTTGACCCTATCCCCTCCTCTCTTCTCCAGACCATTTCCGGAGACCTTCTCCCCTACCTCACCTCGCTCATCAACTCATCCTTGACCGCTGGCTACGTCCCTTCCGTCTTCAAGAGAGCGAGAGTTGCACCCCTTCTGAAAAAACCTACACTCGATCCCTCCGATGTCAACAACTACAGACCAGTATCCCTTCTTTCTTTTCTCTCAAACTCTTGAACGTGCCGTCCTTGGCCAGCTCTCTTGCTATCTCTCTCAGAATGACCTTCTTGATCCTAATCAGTCAGGTTTCAAGACTGGGCATTCAACTGAGACTGCTCTTCTCTGTGTCACGGAGGCTCTCCGCACTGCTAAAGCTAACTCTCTCTCCTCTGCTCTCATCCTTCTAGACCTATCTGCTGCCTTTGATACTGTGAACCATCAGATCCTCCTCTCCACCCTCTCCGACCTGGGCATCTCCGGCGCAGCCCACGCTTGGATTGCGTCCTACCTGACAGGTCGCTCCTACCAGGTGGCGTGGCGAGAATCTGTCTCCGCACCACGTGCTCTCACCACTGGTGTCCCCCAGGGCTCTGTTCTAGGCCCTCTCCTATTCTCGCTATACACCAAGTCACTTGGCTCTGTCATATCCTCACATGGTCTCTCATATCATTGCTATGCAGATGACACACAATTAATCTTCTCCTTTCCCCCTTCTGACAACCAGGTGGCGAATCGCATCTCTGCATGTCTGGCAGACATATCAGTGTGGATGACGGATCACCACCTCAAGCTGAACCTCGGCAAGACGGAGCTGCTCTTCCTCCCGGGGAAGGACTGCCCGTTCCATGATCTCGCCATCACGGTTGACAACTCCCTTGTGTCCTCCTCCCAGAGTGCTAAGAGCCTCGGCGTGACCCTGGACAACACCCTGTCGTTCTCCACTAACATCAAGGCGGTGACCCGATCCTGTAGGTTCATGCTCTACAACATTCGCAGAGTACGACCCTGCCTCA
Source organism: Salmo salar (assembly GCF_965601325.2). Classification (NCBI taxonomy): domain Eukaryota; kingdom Metazoa; phylum Chordata; class Actinopteri; order Salmoniformes; family Salmonidae; genus Salmo; species Salmo salar. Next base: position 111,093,952 of record NC_138300.1, read on the forward strand.
CACAGGAAGCGGCGCAGGTCCTAATCCAGGCACTTGTCATCTCCCGTCTGGATTACTGCAACTCGTTGTTGGCTGGGCTCCCTGCTTGTGCCATTAAACCCCTACAACTCATCCAGAACGCCGCAGCCCGTCTGGTGTTCAACCTTCCCAAGTTCTCTCACGTCACCCCGCTCCTCCGCTCTCTCCACTGGCTTCCAGTCGAAGCTCGCATCCGCTACAAGACCATGGTGCTTGCCTATGGAGCTGTGAGGGGAACGGCACCTCCGTACCTTCAGGCTCTGATCAGGCCCTACACCCAAACAAGGGCACTGCGTTCATCCACCTCTGGCCTGCTCGCCTCCCTACCTCTGAGGAAGCACAGTTCCCGCTCAGCCCAGTCAAAACTGTTCGCTGCTCTGGCACCCCAATGGTGGAACAAGCTCCCTCACGACGCCAGGACAGCGGAGTCAATCACCACCTTCCGGAGACACCTGAAACCTCACCTCTTTAAGGAATACCTGGGATAGGATAAAGTAATCCTTCTAACCCCCCCTTAAAAGATTTAGATGCACTATTGTAAAGTGGTTGTTCCACTGGATATTATAAGGTGAATGCACCAATTTGTAAGTCGCTCTGGATAAGAGCGTCTGCTAAATGACTTAAATGTAATGTAAATGTAAATGTGATGAACCATAATGAAACTAAATGACAATTTCCTAAATGCAGATGAAGATAGACTAACTTTATTCTCGACTGTAAAATATTTGTCTAATTTTTATTGTGGTTTTCAATTGAGCCTGTAGCTCAATAAATGTTAATGACTGCCTTTTTTATAGCTAGGTTCTGAAGTAAATTTGGGTTGTATAAATCCTCTCTTGGGTAGGGGGCAGTATTTTGACGGCCGAATGAAAAGTGTGCCCGTAGTAAACTGCCTGCTACTCAGGCCCAGAAGGTAGGATATGCATATTATTAGTAGATTTGGATAGAAAACACTCTGAAGTATCTAAAACTGTTTGAATGATGTCTGTGAGTATAACAGAATTTATATGGCAGGCAAAAACCTGAGAAAGAATCCAACCAGGAAGTGTGGAAATCTGAGGTTTGTAGTTTTTCAAGTGATTTCCTATCTAATACACAGTGTCTGTGGGGTCATTTTGCACTTCCTAAGGCTTCCACTAGATGTCAACAGTCTTTAGAACGTTGTTTCATGCTTCTACTGTGAATGGGAGAGAATAAGAGCATATGGAGTCAGATGACTGAGAAAATGACATGAGTTCAATCGCGCGCACTCACGTGAGTTAGGTGTGTTCCTTTTCATTTCTGAAGACAAAGGAATCGTCCGGTTGGAATATTATGGAAGATTTATGATAAAAACATCCTAAAGATTCATTCTATACATCGTTTGACATGCTTCTACGAACTGTAATGTAACTTTTTTGAGTTGTCTGAATTTACTGCGCGAGCACAGTGCATTTGGATTACTCAACTGAACGCGCGAACAAAACAGAGGTATTTGGACATAAAGATGAACTTTATCGAACAAAACAAACATTTATTCTGGAACTGGGATTCCTGCGAGTGCATTCCGATGAAAATCATCAAAGGTAAGTGAATATTTATGTTATTTGTGACTTCTGTTGACTCCAAAATGGCGGGTATCTGTATGGCCTGTTTTGTTGTCTGAGCGCTGTACTCAGATTATTGAAAAGTTTGCTTTCGCCGTAAAGCTTTTTTGAAATCTGACACAGCGATTGCATTAAGGAGAAGTGTATCTATAATTCTTTGAATAACAGTTGTATATTTTATCAACGTTTATGATGAGTATTTCTGTAAATTGATGTGCTCATTCACCGGAAGTTTTGGGAGGCAAAACATTTCTGAACATTACACGGCAATGTAAAATGGGGTTTTTGGATATGAATATGAACTTTATCAAGCAAAACATACATGTATTGTGTAACATGAAGTCCTATGAGTGCCATCTGATGAAGATCATCAAAGGTTAGTGATTAACCTCTCTAGGCTAGGTTTGAATGGTGTCTGTGAGTATAACAGAACTCAAATGGCAGGCCAAAACCTGAGAAGATTCTGTACAGGAAGTACCATGTCTGACCATTTCTTGGCCTTCTTTGTCATCTCTATCCAAAACAAAGGATCTCTGCTGTAACGTGACACTTCCTAAGGCTCCCATAGGCTCTCAGAAGGCGCCAGAACGTTGAATGATGACTTTGCAGCCCATGGCTGAAAAACAGTAGCGCATTTGGATAGTGGTCGATCTGAGAACAATGAGACGGGCGCGCGTGTGCACGTGAAGAGTCCATTTTAGATTATCAGTCTTTGAACGAAAACAACGACTCCCGGTCGGAATATTATCGCTATTTTACGAGAAAAATCGTATAAAAATTGATTTTAAACAGCGTTTGACATACTTCGAAGTCCGATTTCAAAAAGGCTTTACAGCGAAAGCAAAACATTAGATTGTTAGGAGAGGACATAGACACAAATAATCACACAGCCATTTTCCAAGCAAGCATATATGTCACATAAACCCAAACCACAGCTAAATGCAGCACTAACCTTTGATTATCTTCATCAGATGACACTCCTAGGACATTATGTTATACAATACATGCATGTTTTGTTCAATCAAGTTCATATTTATATCAAAAACCAGCTTTTTACATTAGCATGTGATGTTCAGAACTAGCATACCCACCGAAAACTTCTGGTGAATTTATTAAATTACTCATGATAAATGTTGACAAAATACATAACAATTATCTTAAGAATTATAGATACAGAACTCCTTTATGCAATTGCGGTGTCCGATTTTAAAATAGCTTTTCGGCGAAAGCACATTATGCAATATTCTGAGTACATAGCTCGGCCATCACAGCTAGCTATTTTGACACCCACCAAGTTTGGGGCTCACTAAACTCAGAATTACTATTAGAAAAATTGGATTACCTTTGCTGTTTTTGTCAGAATGCACTCCCAGGACTTCTACTTCAACAACAAATGTTGTTTTGGTTCCAAATAATCCATAGTTATATTCAAATAGCTCCGTTTTGTTCGTGCGTTCAGGGCACTATCCGAAGGGTGATGCGCGAGTGCATTTCGTGACAAAAAAAAATCTAAATATTACATTACCATACTTAGAAGCATGTCAAACGCTGTTTAAGATCAATTTTTATGCTATTTTTCTCGTAAAATAGCGATAATATTCCAACCGGGCAAGGTTGTATTCATTCAAAGGCTGAAAGAAACGAGTAGTCTCGTGAACGCGCATCTCAGTCTCACTGTCCCCAGGCTGATCAGTTACAAACTCTGCTGCTGTTCTTTGCCCAGAGACAGCAGACACCCCATTCCACTTTCTGGCGGTTTTAGAGAGCCAATGGAAGCCTTAGAAAATGTCACGTTACAGCACAGATGCTGTATTTTCGATAGAGATGCAACAGAAGGACAACAAATTGTCAGACAGGGCACTTCCTGTATGGAATCTTCTCAGGTTTTGCCCTGCCATATGAGTTCTGTTATACTCACAGACACCATTCAAACAGTTTTAGAAACTTTAGAGTGTTTTCTATCCAAATCTATGAATTATATGCATATTCTAGTTTCTGGGCAGGAGTAGTAACCAGATTAAATCGGGTAAGGTTTTTATCCGGCCGTGAAAATACTGCCCCCTATCCCAAATAAGTTAAGTAACTGTAAGGGGTCAGACTTGACCCCATCGACCATGACGGCCTGAGTTCTATCTTTAAGATAGTCATAAAACCATCGGCAGGCATCAGTGCCCAGTCCTATAGATGACAGCTTACTCAAAAGGATAGCATGGTCTACAGTGTCAAAAGCTTTTGACAAATCTACAAACAACGATGTCCTTCCCTGGGTCAACAACTTCCAACTTCCTTTGTTGGCTCTCTGTTCACCATAGACGCCTCAAACAACTTTCTAAAGACTGTAGACATCTAGTGGAAGCCCTAGGAAGTGCAAAATGAACCCTAACTCACTGTGTGTCAGAAAGGCAGGGACTGAAAAACTACAGGCACCAGATTTTCACTTCCTGGTTGTATTTTTCTCAGGTTTTTGCCTGCCATATGAGTTCTGTTATACTCACAGACACGATTCAAACAGTTTTAGAAACTTCAGAGTGTTTTCTATCCAAATCTACTAATAATATGCATATTCTAGTTTCTGGGCCAGAGTAGTAACCTGTTTAAATTGGGTACGTTTTTCATCCAGCCGTGAAAATACTGCCCCCTAGCCCAGACAGGTTAATTTTAGCTGTATTTCTGGTTTTTGTGACGCCTCTCCTTGCTTGGAAAATGGCTGTGTGGTTTTTCTTGTCTAGGTGCTGTCCTAACATAATCTAATGCTATGCTTTCGCCGTAAAGCCTTTTAGAAATCGGACACAATGGTTGGATTAACGAGAAGATTATCTTTAAAATGGTGTATAATACTTGTATGTGTGAGAAATTTGAATTATGAGATTTTTGTTGTTTTGAATTTGGCGCTCTGCTATTTCACTGGCTGTTGGCGAGGTGGGACGCTACCATCCCACATACCTCAGAGAGGATAACTGTCTAATGTGTTGATCCAAATGTGTTGATCCAAACCTCCGCCCTCCCTCTCTCTCCAGGACGCTTGGCTATAAGAACCGCTATCTGAGAGTCCCTGATGGCCACTTTTGGATCCAGGGGGACCATCAAGGCCACAGTCTGGACAGCAACAGCTTTGGACCGGTAAGCCACTTCTCTGCTTAAACTCCCTATTGTACACTGCTCTGCTCAAAGTTCTCCACTACACAATGGGAATGGCCCATGCCAAAGCCTTATATTAGAATATAAAAGCCTTATATTGGAATACGAAAGCCATAAATTAGAATATAAAAGCCTTATATTAGAATATAAAAGCCTTATATTAGAATATAAAAGCCTTATATACACTGAGTGTACAAAACATTAAGAACACCTGCTCTTTCCATGACATAGATTGACCAGGTGAATCCAGGTGGAAAATGATGATCCCTTATTGATGTCACTTGTCAATTCAATCTGTGTACATGAAGGGGAGACAGGTTAAAGAAGGATTTCTAAGCCTTGAGACAAGTGAGACATGGATTGTGTATGTGTGCCATTCAGAGGGTGAATGGGCAAGACAAAACATGTATGTGCCTTTGAACAGGGTATGTTTTTCACGATCAATAGTTTCCCCTGTGTATCAAGAATGGTCCACCACCCAAAGGCCATCCAGTCAACTTGACACAACTATGAGAAAAATTGGAGTCAACATGGGCCAGCATCCCTGTGGAACACTTTCGACACCTTGTAGAGTCCATGCCCTGACGAACTGAGGTACAACTCAATATTAGGAAGGCGCTCTTAATGTTTTGTAAACTCAGTGTTATATTTGGATTTAAATATAAGGCTCTGGGCGATGCCATTGAAAAGTTAAGCACAGCTTGTCTGAGTCGTGATGTGTGTCCAGCAGCTCCACATTGGAACTTCAACAATGGGCCTAAATAGCCCCTGGGAGTATTTAATGAGGAAAAGGAAAATAATTTAATAGCCATGCATTGGCGAACAAACCTAGGTTCCAAATGTGTAATTTGTGTTCTGCTCATTAGGACAAGTTGTTCCCTCAGAGGGAAGAAACTCCGAACAGTTTCTCCACACGGTAGACAGGCAGGTAGTTGGCACCAGTGGTGGAAAAAGTAACCAATTGTCATAATTGAGTAAAAGTATTTCAGGAGCTGTTATTGGATGGAAGAAGGAAGCAGCATAGCAGAGCAGAGGCTAGGGAATGATCTATCTGTGGCGTTCCAATCCTTTAAAGGAACTACTTTGTACTTGACATTTAACTGGGTCCATCAAACCCAGCTGCTGGTTTTTGGGGAATCACCAGGTGAAGTTGGTTTTGGATGGTTCTATGTCAGTACTGTGTCTGTAGCTGGATCACAGCTTTTAAGTATTTGGTTAGAGTGAAGTTTTGTGGAGGATTTTGTGGATTACCTTATTGTGACCAGTTTATTTACCGGCCTTGAACAGAATATTAAAAGTGAAACTGTTTCCTTTACTCATTTTATCCTATAGTATATCTAAATGCAGTGACACATAGGCCTAACACTGGAAGTACGTACCCTCTTGTGGTTTCTTTTGTAGGCCTGTACGGTGTAGTATGCATGCAAATATGAACAATATTTCTGCATGCGTATTAGGCCTACTTACGTATCACCTCAATATAAAATGCATTGGTCTTACTGACATTGTGTCGTTTGTTTGTATTGTTTTCCTGAACACTGTAGAGACCATCTCTCAGATATGCTGGTCACAACAGCTAAGAATTGAAATAGCTGCTGTCCTCATCTTTACTCATACTTAATCTCTCTTTGCACTGTTCATGTTTTTTCTAGCAGGACCGAGATGTATACCATATTCAAGTACATGCTGTACTCCACATAATGCTATAGGATCTGTTCCTAAAATGTATTTAAAAGAAAAAAGCTTTGAGCTTCCTTGACCTGTGAATAGTAGAATGTATAACAATACATTTCTAGTGCTTGTCCGGATTTACATTTCACAAAAAGTGTATTACACCGATGTGAAATGTTATTTGTTTCTAAAATATCTGGATATTGGTTATATGAAAGTTAGTCCATTTTGCAGTAGAGGAACAACCAAAGAGAAAGAAATGTTCAATTTTTCTATTGTGCTGACATCATTTTAAATGGGTCTACTGGGCACGGAACCTTTTTGCTAGGAAGTGAATAAACACGCTTCTCAGTAAAGCACTTACCTGCCTGCTACCTCTCTCTCTCTCTCTTGCTCTTTCTCTCGTTCTCTCACTTTCGCTCTCTCACTTTCACTTTCTCTTTTTTCTCTATCTCTCTTTTCTCTCTCTCTCGCTCTCTTTCTCTTTTCTCTCTTCTCTCTCTCTTTTGTTACGCTCTCTCTCTCTTTTGTTATTTCTACTCGACTATGACCCAATAGGCTCTCTGGGCTTCCTGAAGAGCCAGGTGCAGTATAAAGTGCCGTGTGACATGTAGTTACTGAGTGAGCTGTCAGGTCAGATAGACCTTAACAAATATCTCAGTAATACCTTTTGTCTAAATCAGATGATGTATTTATTGTAGCTTGAAATATGCTGAATGCCTGAAACTGCGTTCAACGGTTGCTTTGTCTACGGGTTTACGGAGGCCAAACAACAAAAATAAATGTTGCTTTATCGTATTGTGGTGCTTTGATATCTTATTATTTTTCAGGTCACTGAAAAATGTCCCATTTCTCAGCGGCATAGGGGCGTGTGGTAATTGAATTGCGTTATGTTTGTTGATATTTATCAATTAAATCTAAATGGCAAACCTATTTGTTGTCCAGATAAAGTCAATAAATGTCACAGTGTGTAACGCCCTGGCCATAGAGGGGTTTTTTGTTCTTTATTTTGGTTAGGCCATGGTGTTACATTGGGTGGGCATTCTATGCTCATTTTCTATGTTGTCTGTTTCATTGATTTTGGCCGTGTGGCTTCCAATCAGGCACAGCTGTTGTTGGTTGTTGCTGATTGGGAGTCACACATAAGTGCCTGTTTTTCCGTTGGGGTTTTGTGGGTAATTGTTTCTGTTTAGTACCTGACAGGACTGTTTGGCTGTCGGTTTTCTTGTTTTGTGTAGTGTAGTGTTCTTTAGTAAATTAAACTTAACCTCTTACATCTAGACGTTCCGCTAGCGGAACACCTGCTCCAATATTCAATGATAGGCGTGGCGCGAATTACAAATTCCTCAAAAATACAAAAAATTCAATTTTTCAAACATATGACTATTTCACAGCATTTTAAAGACAAGACTCTCCTTTATCTAACCACACTGTCCGATTTCAAAAAGGCTTTACAGCGAAAGCAAAACATTAGATTGTCAGCAGAGTACCAAGCCAGAAATAATCAGACACCCATTTTTCAAGCTAGCATATAATGTCACATAAACCCAAACCACAGCTAAATGCAGCACTAACCTTTGATGATCTTCATCAGATGACAACCCTAGGACATTATGTTATACAATACATGCATGTTTTGTTCAATCAAGTTCATATTTATATAAAAAAATAGCTTTTTACATTAGCATGTGACGTTCAGAACTAGCATACCCCCCGCAAACTTCCGGGGAATTTGCTAACAATTTACTAAATTACTCACGATAAACCTTCACAAAAAGCATAACAATTATTTTAAGAATTATAGATACAGAACTCCTCTATGCACTCGATATGTCCGATTTTAAAATAGCTTTTTGGTGAAAGCACATTTTGCAATATTCTAAGTACATAGCCCAGCCATCACGGGCTAGCTATTTAGACACCCGGCAAGTTTAGCCTTCACCAAAATCAGATTTACTATTATAAAAGTTTGATTACCTTTTGTTGTCTTCGTCAGAATGCACTCCCAGGACTGCTACTTCAATAACAAATGTTGGTTTGGTCCAAAATAATCCATCGTTATATCCGAATAGCGGTGTTTTGTTCGTGCGTCCCAGACACTATCCGAAATGGTAAATCGGGGTCGTGCGCATGGCGCAATTCGTGACAAAACATTTCTAAATATTCCATTACCGTACTTCGAAGCATGTCAACCGCTGTTTAAAATCAATTTTTATGCAATTTATCTCGTAAAAAAGCGATAATATTCCGACCGGGAATCTCCTTTTCGGCAAACAGAGGAAAAATCACAAAGACGGGGGCGGCCAGGGCATGCGCCTAAGCCCACAGTCCCTTGATTGGCCACTTGAGAAAGGCGATAATGTGTTTCAGCCTGGGGCTGGGATGACGACATTCAGGTTTTTCCCGGGCTCTGAGCGCCCATGGAAGACGTAGGAAGTGTCACGTTAGAGCAGAGATCCTTTGTAAAAGATAGAGATGGCAAAGAAGTTCAAGAAATGGTCAGACAGGCCACTTCCTGTAAAGGAATCTCTCAGGTTTTGACCTGCCATTTGAGTTCTGTTATACTCACAGACACCATTCAAACAGTTTTAGAAACTTTGGAGTGTTTTCTATCCAAAGCCAATAATTATATGCATATTCTAGTTACTGGGCAGGAGTAGTAACCAGATTAAATCGGGTACGTTTTTTATCCAGCCGTGAAAATACTGCCCCCTAGCCATAACAGGTTAAATGATGAACACTATCTCCGCTGTGTATTGGTCCACTTTCTCAGACGATGACTTCTCTGTTTCGTCTGACGACGAAGACAGCCGTTACAGAATTACCCACCAAAAACGGAGCAAGCAGCGGAGGAAGGAGAAGCACCAGGAGAGGGGAGATATGGACTCGTGGACATGGGAGGAGATATTGGACGGTAAAGGACCATGGGCTCAAGCTGGGGAGTATCGCCGCCCGCAGTGGGAGATCGAGGATGCGAGAGCGGAGAGGCGCTGGTATGAGGCAAGGGAGCGTGACAGGCAGGAGAGGCAGCCCCCAAACATTTTTTGGGGGGGGCACACGGGGAGTGTGGTGGAACCAGGAAGGAATTCTGGGCCAACTCCCCGTGCTTACGGCAGGCAGCGCGGTACTGGTAAGGCACCGTGTTATGCTGTGAAGCGCACGGTGTCTCCAGTGCGCGTGCATAGCCCGGTGCGCTATAGGCCAGCCCCCTGCAAGTGCCATGCGAGTGCAGGCATCAAGCCAGGACGGATTGTGCCAGCTCAGCGCGTCTGGTCTCCAGTGCGCCTTTTCGGTCCAGGTTATCGTGCACTGGCTCTGCGCACTGTGTCTCCAGGGCGCTGGGAGGGTCTAGTTTGCCCAATGCCTGCGCTCCGCCCGTGCCGGGCCAAAGTGGGCATTCAGCCTGGAGTGTGGGTAAATAACCTACGTACCAGAACTCCAGTGCTCCCCCACAGCCCGGTTTATCCTGTGCCTCCTCCTCGGACCAGGCCTCCAGTGGGTCTCCCCATCCTGGTTAAGCCTGTGCCTCCTCCACGGACCAGGCCTCCAGTGGGTCTCCCCATCCTGGTCTCTCTGTGCCGCCTCCATGGACCAGGCCGCCAGTGGGTCTGCCCATCCTGGTCTCTCCTGTGCCGCCTCCACGGACCAGGCCTCCAGTGGGTCTCCCCATCCTGGTCTCTCCTGTGCCGCCTCCACGGACCAGGCCTCCAGTGGGTCTCCCCATCCTGGTCTCTCCTGTGCCGCCTCCATGGACCAGGCCTCCAGTGGGTCTCCCCAGCCTGGTGAGTCCAGTGCCTGCGCCCAGAGCCAGGCCTCCTTCATGTCTCCCCAGTCTCGTGAATCCTGGGCCAGAGCCGCCAGAGCCGCCCGCCAGTCCGGAGCCGCCAGGGCCGCCCGCCTGTCCGGAGCAGCCAGAGCCGCCCGCCTGTCCGGAGCCGCCATCGCCGCCCGCCAGCCGGGCGCAGCCATCGCCGCCCGCCAGCCGGGCGCAGCCATCGCCGCCCGCCAGCCGGGCGCAACCAGGATCGCCCGCCGGCCGGGCGCAGCCATAGCCGCCGGCCGGGCGCAGTCATCGCCGCCCGCCGGCCGGGCGCAGTCAGGGTCGCCTGCCAGACGGGCGCAACCAGAATCGCCCGCCAGCCGGGCGCAACCAAGGTCGCCCACCAGTCCTCCGGTGCGGCCAGGGGCGCTACCTAAGTGGGCAACGCCGAGGGTGGAGCAGAGGCCACGTCCCGTACCTGAGCCGCCGACGTAAGAAGGCCCACCCGGACCCTCCCCTTCAGAGTCAGGTTTTGCGGCCGGAGGCCGCACCTTGGGGGGGGGGTACTGTAACGCCCTGGCCATAGAGAGGTTTTTTTTATTTTGGTTAGGCCAGGGTGTTACATTGGGTGGGCATTCTATGCTCATTTTCTATGTTGTCTGTTTCATTGATTTTGGCCGTGTGGCTTCCAATCAGGCACAGCTGTTGTTGGTTGTTGCTGATTGGGAGTCACACATAAGTGCCTGTTTTTCCGTTGGGGTTTTGTGGGTAATTGTTTCTGTTTAGTGCCTGACAGGACTGTTTGGCTGTCGGTTTTCTTGTTTTGTGTTGTGTAGTGTTCTTTAGTAAATTAAACTTAAATGATGAACACTAACTCCGCTGCGTATTGGTCCACTTTCTCAGACGATGACTTCTCTGTTTCATCTGACGACGAAGACAGCCGTTACACAGTGACTATCACACACCCAACTACAGCAATTAGCGAAGGAGTATTGTACCAAATCCATTCCTATATGACAACCTTTAGTAGCTCGTTTTGCCACTCCCAGTCCCTACACTAAGACTTCTGAGGAAGAAGGGAGAGGTGTTGGTATTCTGGAGTCTTTTATCACAGGCCCCTGATGTCTACAAGGCCTTGGCACTTATTTCTCCGGTGTGAGGGAACAGTGGAACAGTTAGTTTAGCTTTCTAGGCCACCTCACCTCACCTCCGCAGCCTTGAAATGTCATTTGAGAATTGTATTGTGTATTTATGAAAGTCTTGGCATCTGTCTACAGTCTGTTGTGTGTGTTGAAACCTAAAAAATGCACAGTCTAAAACACATTGCTTTTGTCTTTCTTTATCATTATCCCATGGTGGCTGATTAATAATTTATTCCGGATAATTCCTGATCCCTGCCATGTCAAACAGTAAGTCCTAAAGGACCGTGCATCACAGGAAATGGACCTAAAACCACACCATGAGCACCTGCCACACCACAAACAAGATGACACTGACAGACATGGCAGATCTGCTTCTAGCTCCTAAGCAACTTTGTAGTATTTTTTTTTTGTGTGTGTGTGTTATTTCTTACATTATTAGCCCAGAACATTTTTTGTGTTATTACATACAGCAAGAAATAACTTTTGTATATAAGAGCGACGGTAACTCACCAGAATTACGACCAGGAATACAACTTTCCTTTGTTCGTACACCTCCGGTTATAGTCACAGCTGTGTATATTCCCCCTCAAGCCGATACCACGATGGCCCTCAAGGAACTACACTGGACTGTGTTCAAACTGGAAACCGCATATCCTGAGGCCGCATTTACTGTAGCTGGGGATTTTAACAAAGCAAATTTGAGGAAAATGCTACCGACGTTCCAATCAACACATTGACTGTAGTACTCGCGCTGCTAAAACGCTGGACCACTGCTACTCCCGCTTCCGGGATGCCTACAAGGCTCTTCCCTGCCCTCCCTACGGCAAATCAGATCACAACTCCATTTTGCTCCTCCATTCCTATGGGCAAAAACTCAAACAGGAAGTACCCGTGCTAAGATCTATTCAATGCTGGTCTGAACAATCGGAATCCATGCTTCAAGATTGTTTTGATCACGCAGACTGGGATATGTTCCAGGTAGCCTCTTAGAATGACATTGACATATACACGGACACGGTGACTGAGTTCATCTGGAAGTGTATAGGGGATTTGTTCCAACTGTGGCTATTAAAACCTACCCAAACCGTGGATAGATGGCAGCATTCGCAGAAAACTGAAAGCGTGAACCACCGCATTTAACTATGGCAAGGTGACTGGGTTTATGGTTGAATACAAACATTGGAGGTAATCCCTCCAATAGGCAATCAAACAAGCAAAACATCAGTACAGAGACAAAGTGGAGTTGCAATTCAACGGCTCAGACTCAAGACGTATGTGGCAGGGTCTACAGACAATCCCGGATTACAAAGGGAAAACCAGCCATGTTGCGGACACTGACATCTTGCTCCCGGACAAGCTAAACACATTTTTTGCCTGCTTTGAGGATAACACAGTGGCACCGACACGGCCCGCTCCCAAGGACTGTGGGTTCTCGTTCTTCGTGGCCGACGTGAGTAAGACTTTTAAGAGTGTTAACCCTCGCAAGGCTGTCAGCCCAGATGGCATCCCTAGCCGCGTCCTCAGAGCATGCACAGACCAGCTGGCTGGAGTGTTTACGGACATATTCAATCTCACCCTACCTCAGTCTGCTGTCCCCACTTGCTTCAAGATGTCCACCATTGTTCCTGTACTCAAAAAAGCAAAGGTAACTAACTTAATGACTATAGCCCCATAGCACTCACTTTTGTCATCATGAAGTGCTTTGAAAGGCTAACTAAGGGTCATATCACCTCTACCTTACCTGACACCCTAGACCCATTTCAATTTGCATACCGCCCCAATAGATCCACAGACGATGCAATCACCATCGCACTGCACACTGCCCTATCCCATCTGGACAAGAGGATTACCTATGTAATAATGCTGTTCATTGACTATAGCTCAGCATTCAACACCATAGTACCCTTCAAGCTCATCATTAACCTTGGGGCCCTCAACGTCAACAAAACGAAGGAGCTGATCGTGGACTTCAGGAAACAGCAGAAGGAGCAGACCCCATCCACATCGACGGGACCGCAGTGGAGAATGTGAAAAGCTTCAAGTTCCTCGGTGTACACATCACTGACAATCTGAAATGGTCCACCCACACAGACAGTGTGGTGAAAAAGGCACAACAGCGACTGCCTGCCCTCCAGGACACCTACAGCACCAGATGTCATAGGTAGGCCAAAAAGATCATCAAGGATATCAACCACCCGAGCCAGGGCCTGTTCACCCTTCTACCATCCAGAAGGTGATGTCAGCACAGGTGCATCAAAGCTTGGAACGAGAGACTGAAAAACAGCTTCTATCTCAAGGCCATCAGACTGTTAAATTACCACCAGGTTACTCAACCCTGCACCTTGGAGGCTGCTGCGCTATATACATAGACATGGAATCACTGGTCACTTTAATAATGAAACACTAGTAACTTTAATAATGTTTACATACTTCTTTACTCATTTTACATGTATATGCTGTATTCTATTTTACTGTATTTTAGTCAATGCCACGCCCGCATTGCTCATCCTAATATTTATATATTTCTTAATTCCATTCTTTTACTTTTAGATTTCAAATCAAATCAAGTCAAATTTTATTTGTCACATGCGCCGAATACAAGTGTAGACCTTACAGTGAAGTGCTTACTTACAAGCCCTTAACCAACAATGCAGTTTTAAGATAATACCTAAAAAAAGTAAGAGATAAGAATAACAAATAATTAAAGAGCAGCAGTAAATAACAATAGCGGGGATATATACAGGGGGTATCGGTACAGAGTCAATGTGTCAATGTGCGGGGGGCACCGGTGTCAAGGTAATTGAGGTAATTATGTACATGTAGGAGTTATTAAAGTGACTATGCATAGATAATAACAGAGAGTAGCAGCAGTCTGGGGGGGTGCAAATAGTCTGGGTAGCCATTTGATTAGCTGTTCAGGAGTCTTATGGCTTGGTGGTAGAAGCTGTTTAGAAACCTCTTGGACCTAGACTTGGTGTTCCGGTACCGCTTGCCGTGCGGTAGCAGAGAGAACAGTCTATGACTAGGGTGGCTGGAGTCTTTGACAATTTTTAGGGCCTTCCTCTGACACCGTCTGGTATAGAGGTCCTGGATGGCAGGAAGCTTGGCCCCAGTGATGTACTGGGCCATGCGCACTACCCTCCGTAGTACCTTGCGGTCGGAGGCCGAGCAGGTGCCATACCAGGCAGTGATGCAACCCGTCAGGATGCTCTTGATGGTGGAGCTGCAAAACCTTTTGAGAATCTGAGGACCCATGCCAAATCTTTTCAGTCTCCTGAGGGGGAATAGGTTTTGTTGTGCCCTCTTCACAACTGTCTTGGTGTGCTTGGACTATGTTAGTTTGTTGGTGATGTGGACACAAAGGAACTTGAAGCTCTCAACCTGCTCCACTACAGCCCTGTCGATGAGAATGGGGACGTGCTCGGTCCCCATTTTCCTGTAGTCCACAATCATCTCCTTTGTCTTGATCACGTTGAGGGAGAGGTTGTTGTCCTGGCACCACACAGTCAGGCCTCTGACCTCCTCCCTATAGTCTGTCTCATCATTGTCGGTGATCAGGCCTACCACTGCTGTGTCATCAGCAAACTTAATGATGGTGCTGGAGTCGTGCCTGGTAGTGCAGTCATGAGTGAACAAGGAGTACAGGAGGGGACTGAGCACGCACCCCTGAGGGGCCCCCGTGTTGAGGATCAGCATGGCGGATGTGTTGTTACCTACCCTTACCACCTGGGGCGGCCCATCAGGAAGTCCAGGATCCAGTTGCAGAGGGAGGTGCTTATTGATGAGCTTTGAGGGCACTGTGGTGTTGAACGCTGAGCTGTGAACAATGAATAACATTCTCACATAGGTGTTCCTTTTGTCTAGGTGGGAAAGGGCAGTGTGGTGCAATAGAGATTGCATCATCTGTGGATATGTTGGTGCAGTATGCAAATTGAAGTGGGTCTAGGGTTTCTGGGATAATGGTGTTGTGAGCCATGACCAGCCTTTCAGAGCATTTCATGGCTACAGATGTGAGTGCTACGGGTCGGTAGTCATTTATACAGGTTATCTTAGTGTTCTTGGGCACAGGGACTATGGTGGTCTGCTTGAAACATATTGTTATTACAGACTCAGACAGGGAGAGGTTGAAAATGTCAGTGAAGACACTTGCCAGTTGGTCAGCACATGCTCGCATTACACGTCCTGGTAATCGGTGAGGCCCTGCAGCCTTGTGAATGTTGACCTGTTTAAAGGTCTAACTCACATCGGCTGTGGAGAGCGTGATCACACAGTCGTCTGAAACAGCTGATGCTCTCATGCATGTTTCAGTGTTACTTGCCTCGAAGCAAGCATAGAAGTTATTTAGCTCGTCTGGTAGGCTCGTGTCACTGGTCAGCTCTCGGCTGTGCTTCCCTTTGTAGTCTGTAATAGTTTGCAAGCCCTGCCACATCAGACGAGCATCGGAGCTGGTGTAGTATGATTCGATCTTAGTCCTGTATTGACACTTTCCTGTTTGATGGTTCGTCCGAAGGCATAGCGTGATTTCTTTTAGTTTCCGGGTTGGAGTCCAGCTTGAAAGCGGAAGCTCTACCCTTTAGCTCAGTGTGAATGTTGCTGTACACCATGGCTTCTGGTTGGGATATGTATGTACAGTCACTGTGGGGACAACGTCCTCGATGCACTTATTGATAAAGCCAGTGACTGATCCCGGAACATATTCCATTCTGTGCTAGCAAAACAGTCCTGTAGTTTAGCATCTGCTTCATTTGACCACTTTTTTATAGACCGAGTCACTGGTGCTTCCTACTTAAATTTTTGCTTGTTAGCAGGAATTAGGAGGATAGAATTGTGGTCAGATTTGCCAAATGGAGGGCGAGGGAGAGCTTTAAAACGCTGATAGAAATTAGGTAAATGTCACGACTTCCACCGAAGTCGGTCCCTCTCCTTGTTCGGGCGGCGTTCGGCGGTCGACGTCGCCGGCCTTCTAGCCATCGCCGATCCACTTTTCATTTTACTTTTGTTTTGTCTTTGTCTTACACACCTGGTTTCAATCCCCCAATTACTTGTTCATTATTTAACCCTCTAATCCCCCATGTTTGTTTGTTTGAGTAATTGTTTGTTGTATTGCGGTCCGTATTTGTGGCCATGTATTTATGCGACATGTATTGTATTAATTTTGAGTAAAATGACTTTCATTACTCATATCTGCTGTCCTGCACCTGACTCATCTCACCAGCTACACACAGACGCTTTACAGAATTACTCACCACTGAATGGAGTCAGCAGGAGCAGACGCCCTCCCTGTGGCGTTAGAGGAGCGCATCCAGCAGCACGCGACCATGTTGCAACGTCTGGGCACCGCCATGGATCGCGTTGGGAGAGAGGAGGAGGTCGTCCAGGACCTCCACCAGCCCCACTACAGCAGGCCCCACTGTCCACCCCTCCTTCACCCGGTCCCAGCGGGATTCGGCTCGCGCTCCTACTCCAGCTGGAGCTCTACCTAGCGATTGTCCACCCGGCTCCCTCGGGACGTGAGAGCGTGTCCGCCCTCGTCTCCTGCCTCTCAGGCAAAGCCCTGGAGTGGGCCAACGCCGTATGGAGTGAAGGAGACGCGGCGGACCATTACGCAGAGTTCACCAGCCGCTTTCGGGCAGTTTTTGACCACACGCCTGAGGGTCGAGCGCCGGGTGAACGTCTGTTCCACCTGAGGGAGGGGATGAGGAGCGCGCAGGATTTCGCTTTTGGACTTCCACGCTGGCGGCCAGGGTCCGGAACGACAGGGCCCTGATCAATCATTACCGGTGCAGTCTGCGCGAGGACGTTCGTCGGGAGTTGGCTTGCCAAGACACCACCCTCACTTTGGACCAGCTGGTGGATCTGTCCATCCGGCTGGACAACCTGCTGGCTGCCAGCGGACGTCCGGATCGGGGCCTGTCAGTTCCATCCCCCAGCACCTCCGCTCCGACGCCCATGGAGCTGGGAGGTGCTGCGCTTATGGCGACTGGAGGAGGGGCCATTCCCTGCCACAGAGGGCATACTGCTGGTCGGTGCTGGGGAGGTTCCTCAGGGAGTTGAGGCAGCAGGCAGGGCACTATCGTGTTATCCCAGGTGAGTCGGCACCAGGCTCACCCAGAGACCCCTGTTGCTCACATGTATGTATTTATTATTAAATTTGAGTTTTCCCCGCATTCCGAGCATAAGGCGCTCGTAGATTCAGGCGCAGCTGGGAATTCTATTGACCGTTCATTTGTTCCTGTGGAAATTCCCTTCCCTGTGCATGCCCTAGATAGTCGACCATTAGGGTCTGGGCTGATTAGGGAGGCCACTACTCCACTAAGCATGGTTACGCAGGAGGATCACAAGGAGAGAATCAGTCTCTTCCTTATTGATTCTCCTGCGTTTCCCATGGTGCTGGGCTTACCCTGGTTGGCCTGTCATGACCCCACTTTTTCGTGGCAATAGAGGGCTCTCAAGGGGTGGTCACCAGAGTGCTCAGGGAGGTGTGTAGGAGTTTCCATCGGTGCGACTACGGTGGAAAGTCCAGACCAGGTCTCCACCGTGCGCATCCCCTCAGAATATGCCGAATTGGCTCTCGCCTTCTGTAAGAAGAAGGCAACTCAATTACCACCCCATTGACGGGGGGATTGTGCGATAAATCTCCTGGTAGACACAACAATTCCCAGGAGTCACGTGTATCCTCTGTCACAGGAGGAGATGGCGGCTATGGAAACATATGTCTCCGAATCCCTGGGGCAGGGATACATTCGGCCCTCCACTTCAACTGCCTCCTCGAGTTTCTGTTTTGTGAAGAAGAAGGATGGAGGTCTGTATTGACTATCGGGGTATCAATCAGATCACAGTGAGGTACAGCTACCCGCTGCCTCTTATCGCCAGTGCGATCGAGTCAATGAATGGGGTTCACTTCTTCACAAAATTGGATCTCAGGAGTGCTTACAACCCGGTGCGTATACGGGAGGGGGACAAGTGGAAGACGGCATTTAGTACCACTTCAGGGCACTATGAGTACCTCGTCATGCCGTACGGGTTGATGAATGCTCCATCAGTCTTCCAGGCCTTTGTTGACAAGATTTTCCGGGACCTGCACGGGCAGGGTGTAGTGGTGTATATCGACGACATTCTGATATACTCCGCTACATGCGCCGAGCATGTGTCCCTGGTGCGCAGAGTGCTTGGTCGACTGTTGGAGCATGACCTGTACGTCAAGGCTGAGAAATGTCTGTTCTTCCAACAGTCCGTCTCCTTCCTAGGGTACCGCATTTCCACTTCAGGGGTGGAGATGGAGAGTGACGTTCAGCCGTGCGCAATTGGCCGACTCCCACCACGGTAAAGGAAGTGCAGCGGTTTCTAGGGTGTGCCAACTACTAACGGAGGTTTATCCGGGGTTTTGGTAAGGTAGAGGCTCCCATTACTTCACTGCTGAAGGGGGGACCGGTGCGACTGCAGTGGTCGGCTGAGGCGGACAGGGCTTTTCGTCACCTGAAGGCTCTGTTTACCTCAGCTCCCGTGCTGGCCCATCTGGATCCCTCTTTGGCATTCATAGTGGAGGTGGACGTGTCCAAGGCTGGGATAGGAGCCGTGCTCTCTCAGCGCTCGGGCACGCAACCAAAGCTCTGCCCCTGGGCTTTCTTTTCGAAGAAGCTCAGCCCAACGGAGCGAAAATATGATGTGGGAGACCGGGAGCTGTTGGCTGTTGTCAAGGCTTTGAAGGCGTGGAGACATTGGCTTGAGGGGGCTAAACACCCTTTCCTAATCTGGACTGACCACCGCAATCTGGAGTACATCCGGGCGGCGAGGAGACTGAACCCTCGCCAGGCAAGGTGGGCTATGTTCTTTACCCGTTTTGTTTTCACTCTGTCCTACAGACCAGGTTCCCAGAATGCTAAGGCAGACGACTGTTCCGGATGTATGACACAGAGGAGCGGTCCATGGACCACACTCCCATACTTCCAGCCTCTTGCCTGGTGGCACCGGTGGTGTGGGAGCTGGACGCGGACATTGAGCGGGCGTTACGCACAGAGCCCACTCCCCCCAGTGTCCAGCTGGGCGCCTGTACGTTCTGCGACCGTTTGATCTATTGGGCCCACACGTCACCCTCCTCTGGTCATCCTGACATCGGTCGGACGGTGCGTTGCCTTAGTGGGAAGTACTGGTGGTCCACCTTGGCCAAGGACGTGAGGGTTTATGTTTCCTCCGGTTCGGTGTGCGCCCAGTGCAAGTCTCCCAGGCACCTGCCCAGAGGGAAGTTACAACCCCTACCCGTTCCACAATGGCCTTGGTCGCACCTGTCGGTGGACCTCTTGACGGATCTTTCTCCCTCGCAGGGCAACACCACGATCCTGGTCTTTGTGGATTGGTTTTGTAAGTCCTGCCGTCTCCTCCTTTTTCCCGGTCTCTTTACGGCCCTACAGACTGCGGAGGCCCTGTTCATTCATGTCTTCCGGCACTATAGGGTGCCTGAGGACATAGTCTCTGATCGGGGTCCCCAGTTCACGTCCAGGGTCTGGAGAGCGTTCATGGAACATCTGGGGGTCTTGGTCAGCCTCACCTCAGGTTTTCACCCCGAGAGTAACGTGCAGGTGGAGAGAGTAAACCAGGATGTGGGCAGGTTTCTGCAGTCATATAGCCAGGACAGGCCGGGGGAGTGGGCGGTGTTCATCCCCTGGGCAGAGATGGCCAAAAACTCACTCTGCCACTCCTCCACTAACCTCTTTCCCTTCCAGTGCGTACTGGGGAATCAGCCGGTTCTGGCACCTTGGCATCATAGCCAGATCGAAGCTCCTGTGGTGGACGAATGGTATAAGCGCTCGGAGGAGACCTGGGACGCCACACATGTGCACCTGCAACGGGCCGTGAGGCAGCAGAAGGCGAGCGCCGACCGCCACCGCAGTGAGGCCCCGGTGGCGGTCGGAGTGGGAGGGGTACATTCCGGAGGAGAGATGCTGGGTGCCGGTGGAGGACGTCTTGGACCCTTCGTTGCTGCGGGAGTTCCACCGTCTCCATCCGGATCACCCTGCACCTCGTTCTCTGGGTCGTCCCCGAGGTCGGCGTCAGCACGCTGCTGGAGCCGCACGTCAAGGGGGGGTACCTGTCCTGCGCCTGACTCATCTCACCAGCTACACACAGACGCTTTACAATAAAACTGATTTAAGTTTCCCTGTATTAAAGACTCTGGCCACTAGGAGTGCCGACTCTGGAGGAGCGTTTTCCTGTTTGCTTATAGCGGAATACAGCTCATTGAGTACGGGTTAGTGCCTGTGTCGGTCTGTGGTGGTATGTAGAAAGCTATGAAAAATCTAGATGAAAACTCTCTAGGTAGATATTTAGGTGTACAGCGTATCATGAGATACTCTACCTCAGGCGAGCAAAACCTAGACTTCCTCAGATATCGTGCACCAGCTATTGTTTACATAAACTCAGCAAAAAAAGAAACGTCCTCTCACTGTCAACTTCGTTAATTTTCAGCAAACTTAACATGTGTAAATATTTGTATGAACATAACAAGATTCAACAACTGAGACATAAACTGAACAAGTTCCACAGACATGTGACTAACAGAAATGTAATGTGTCCCTGAGCAAAGGGGGGGTCAAAGTAACAGTGGCCACCAGCTGCATTAAGTACTGCAGTGCATCTCCTCCTCATGGACTGCACCAGATTTGCCAGTTCCTTCTGTGAGATGTTACCCCACTCTTCCACCAAGGCACCTGCAAGTTCCCGGACATTTCTGGGGGGAATGGCCCTAGCCCTCACCTTCCGATCCAACAGGTCCCAGACATGCTCAATGGGATTGAGATCCGGGCTCTTCGCTGGCCATGGCAGAACACTGACATTCCTGTCTTTCAGGAAATCACGCACAGAACGAGCAGGGTGGCTGGTGGCATTGTCATGCTGGAGGGTCATGTCAGGATGAGCCTGCAGGAAGGGTACCACATGAGGGAGGAGGACGTCTTCCCTGTAACACACAGCGTTGAGATTGCCTATAATGACAACAAGCTCAGTCCGATGATGCTCTGACACACCGCCCCAGACCATGACGGACCCTCCACCTCCAAATCGATCCCGCTCCAGAGTACAGGCCTCGGTGTAACGCTCATTCTTTTGACGATAAATGCTTATCCGACCATCCCCCCTGGTGAGACAAACTGCGACTCGTCAGTGAAGAGCACTTTTTGACAGTCCTATCTGGTCCAGTGACGGTGGGTTTGTACCCATAGGCGACATTGTTGCCGGTGATATCTGGTGAGGACCTGCCTTACAACAGGCCTACAAGCCCTCAGTCCAGCTTCTCTCAGCCTATTGTGGACAATCTGAGCACTGATGGAGGGATTGTGCGTTTCTGGTGTAACTTGGGTAGTTGTTGTTGCCATCCTGTACCTGTCTCGCAGGTGTGATGTTCGGATGTTCCGATCCGGTGCAGGTGTTGTTACACGTTGTCATGACGTTGTCCTCTTTGGGTACAGCGAGCACCATCCCCCTCTCCCTCTCTATACCCCCTTCACCGGGCTCTGTAAGAGAGGTCGTAAATTCCTATGAGGAGACCCTCTCTGAGGTATTTGGACATAAATATGTATTATTTCGAACAAAAACAACATTTCTTGTGGAAGTAGCAGTCCTGGGAGTGCATTCTGATGAAGATCAGCAAAGGTAAGAGAATATTTCTAATACTAATTCTGAGTTTAGGTGGCGGGTGACTGTATAGCTCGCTGTGATGGCTGAGCTATGTACTCACAATATTGAAAAATGTGCTTTCTCCGTAAAGCTATTTTAAAATCTGACAAAGTGGTTGCATCCAGGAGGAGTCTATCTATAACTCTATAAATAATTGATATGTATTTTGTCAATGTTTATGATGAGTATTTTTGTAAATTGATGTGCACATTCACCGGGAGTTTTGGTGGGAATACATTTTCTGAACATCACGCGCCAATGTAAAATGCTGTTTTTGGATATAAATATGAACTTTATCAAACAAAACATACATGTATTGTGTAACATAATGTCCTAGGAGTGTCATCTGATGAAGATCATCAAAGGTTAGTGCTTCATTTAGCTGTGTTTTGGGTTTTATTGACACATGTCCTTGCTTGGAAAATGGCTGTGTGATTATTTTTGTCTATGTACTCTCCTAACATAATCTAATGTTTTGCTTTTGCTGTAAAGCCTTTTTGAAATCAGACAATGTGGTTACATCAAGGAGAAGTGTATCTTTAAAATGGTGTAAAATAGTTGTATGTTTGAGAAAATTGAATTATGACATTTTGTTGTTTTTGAATTTGCCTCCCTGATATTTCACTGGCTGTGTCCTGCAGGTGGGACGCTAGCGTCCCACGTAGCCCATAGAAGATAACTAAATCAGAGGACCACACATGAGCACAGTTATGGTCTGGCGTCATGGGACAGGCCCTTTTCTCCTCTTCCAAATAAAACCCCCACCTAGGTTTTCTATCACTAGACCAGCTTACCTCGATAACGAGAGGGCCAAGGTTTGAGAGAAGACCAGCTTACCTCGATAACGAGAAGGCCAAGGATTGCAGACCATGCATTTCTCTGGCTGAACTTTTAACCATACTACGTGGTTAAACTCTTAGACTATCGATACCGACAGAATAAGAACAAGTCTTTGATATTAATTACTAGTCTGCAGCTAGGAATTCGGTATCATTGAACGCGAAGACCGACAACCGCCGAAACAGCTATTCTATAACGACATGAATGAATGTTACTCTGAACTATCCATTCTAACCACGACAGTGAGAGAGAGAGGGGGCGGACAGACTCTCCAACAGAAACAAACTTTTCAACAGAGATCCCAATGACACACTGAGCGTAAATATATATATTGATTGCAATTGTTCCCGAATGAGTGAGCGTTCATGTGCAAAGGATTAGCATTTCAATTGTTATAATATTCAACTCTGTAGTGTCTCCTCAGTTGACCCCCCCACTCCCCTTTTGTCTAACAAGCCGCCATGCCGGTTTAGCCCACTAGGGCACATTCTCCTATAATTTCCTTGTAAACATATCTACTGTTTGTTATGCATTTCTGTGAATTACTTAGTTAGTAAATAAATGATTTTTAAGACAATTGATGTATGGATGACTCATAGTGAAGACTGGGTTGGTGCAGATAACCAACAATTTACGATGTTTGGAATGAGACTAACGTGAAGTAAATAATAATTCATTAATTCGAAGACTAATTGATCAGATATTAAAATATCTGAAAGTTAAATTAGGAAAATTATAACTTTGTAATCTGAATATTTTCCTTGGTGCCCCGACTTCCTAGTTAATTATAGTTACATGATTAATCAGTTTAATCGCGTAATAGTAATTACAGAGAGTTATTTGATAAATAGGTCTTCAGTTTTAATGATGCCAAAGACACGTCAACGTGGTCTGCCACTGCGAGGATGATCAGCTGTCCGTCCTGTCTCCCTGTAGCACTGTCTTAGGCGTCTCACAGTACGGACATTGCAATTTACTGCCCTGGCCATATCTGCAGTCCTCATGCCAGCTTGCAGCATGCCTAAGGTACATTCACGCAGATGAGCAGGGACGCTGGGCATCTTTATTTTGTTGTTTTAGTAGTCAGTCGAAACCTTTTACAATGAAGATCTGTGAAGTTATTAGGATTTTTACAAATTATCTTTGAAAGACAGGGTCCTGAAAAAGGGACGTTTCTTTTTTTCTGAGTTTATATGCATGGGCCCCTGCCCCGTGTCATACCAGAGGCTGCTGTTCTGTCCTGCTGATGGAGTTTATAATCCGCCAGCTGTATGTTCTTAATGTCATCGTTCAGCCACAACTCGGTGAAACACAAGATATTAGTTTTCAATGTACCGTTGGTAGCATATATAGTTGATGTTGGGAGTTTACATACACCTTAGCCAAATACATTTCAACTCAGTTTTTCACAATTCCTGACATTTAATCCTAGTAAGAATTCCCTGTCATAGGTCAGTTAGGATCACCACTTTATTTTAGGAATGTGAAATGTCAGAATAATAGTAGAGAGAATGATTTATTTCATTTTTTATTTCTTTCATTACATTCCCAGTGGGTCAGAAGTTTACATACACTCAATTAGTATTTGGTAGCATTGCCTTTAAATTGTCTAAAGACAAGACTCTCTTTTATCTAACCACACTGTCCGATTTCAAAAAGGCTTTACAACGAAAGCAAAACATTAGATTATGTCAGCAGAGTACCCAGCCAGAAATAAAAAGACACCCATTTTTCAAGCTAGCATATAATGTCACAAAAAACAAAACCACAGCTAAATGCAGCACTAACCTTTGATGATCTTCATCAGATGACAACCCTAGGACATTGTTATACAATACATGCATGTTTTGTTGAATCAAGTTCATATTTATATCAAAAACCAGCTTTTTACATTAGCATGTGATGTTCAGAACTAGCATTCCCACCGAACACTTCCGGTAAATGTACTAAATTACTCACGATAAACGTTCACAAAAAAACATAATTATTTTAAGAATTATAGATACAGAACTCCTTTGTGCAATCGAGGTGTCCGATTTTAAAATAGCTTTTCAGTGAAAGCACATTTTGCAATATTCTGAGTACATAGCCCAGCATCACGGGCTAGCTATTTAGACACCCAGCAAGTTTAGCCTTCACCAAAGTCAGATTTACTATTAGAAAAGTTTGATTACCTTTGGTGTTCTTCGTCAGAATGCACTCCCAGGACTGCTACTTCAATAACAAATGTTGGTTTGGTTCAAAATAATCCATTGTTATATCCAAATAGCGGCGTTTTGTTCGTGCGTTCAAGACACTATCCGAAGTGTAAATAAGGGTCATGCGCATGACGCATTTCGTGACAAAGAAATTCTAAATATTCCATTACCGTACTTCAAAGCATGTCAACCGCTGTTTAAAATCAATTTTTATGCCATTTTTCTCGTAAAAAAGCGATAATATTCCGACCGGGAGCGGTGGTTTTCGTTCAAAGATAAAACATGGAGTCCACTCATGCACGAGCCTGAGTCTCACAGTACTGTGACCAGCCACTATCCAAACGCGCTACTTTTTTTTCAGCCAGAGCCTGCAAAGCCACGATTCAGCTTTTTGCCGCCTTCTGAGAGCCCATGGGAGCCGTAGGAACTGTCACATAACAGCAGAGATCCCCTGTAATGGATAGAGATAATCAAGAAGGCCAAGAAATTGTCAGACAGGGCACATCCTGCATGGAATCTTCTCAGGTTTTGGCCTGCCAAATGACTTCTGTTATACTCACAGACACCATTCAAACAGTTTTAGAAACTTTGGAGTGTTTTCTATCCAAAGCTAATAATTATATGCATATTCTAGTTTCTGGGCAGGAGTAATAATCAGATTAAATCGGGTACGTTTTTTATCCGGCCGTGAAAATACTGCCCCCTAGCCATAACAGGCTAACTTGGGTCAAACGTTTCGGGTAGCCTTCCACAAGCTTCCCACAATAAGTTGGGTGAATTTTTTTTCCCATTCCACCTGACAGAGCTGATGTAACTGAGTCAGGTTTGTAGGCCTCCTTGCTCGCACACACTTTTTTCAGTTCTGTCCACACATTTTCCATAGGATTGAGATCAGGGCTTTGTGATGGCCACTCCAATACCTTGACTTTGTTGTCCTTAAGCCATTTTGCCACAATTTTGGAAGTATGCTTTGGGTCATTGTCCATTTGGAAGACCTATTTGCGACCAAGCTTTAACTTCCTGACTGATGTCTTGAGATGTTGCTTAAATATATCCATGTAATTTTCCTCCCTCATGTCATGATGCCATCTATTTTGTGAAGTGCACCAGTCTCTCCTGCAACAAAGCCCCCCCCCCCCCCCCCTCAACATGATGCTGCCACACCCGTGCTTCACAGTTGGGATGGTGTTCTTCGGCTTGCAAGCCTCCCCCTTTTTCCTCCTAACATAAAGATGGTCATTATGGCCAAACATTTCTATTTTTGTTTCATCAGACCAGAGGACATTTCTCCAAAAAGTATGATCTTTGTCCCGACGTGCAGTTGCAAACCGTAGTCTGACTTTTTTATGACGATTTTAGAGCACTGGCTTCTTCCTTTCTGAGTGGCCTTTCAGGTTATGTCAATATAGGACTCGTTTTACTGTGGATACAGATACTTTTGTACCTGTTTCCTCCAGCATCTTCACAAGGTCCTTTGCTGTTGTTCTGGGATTGATTTGCACTTTTGCACCAAAGTATGTTCATCTCTAGGAGACAGAACGCGTCTCCTTCCTGAGCGGTATGACGGCTGCGTGGTCCCATGATGTTTATACTTGCGTACTATTGTTTGTACAGATGAACATGGTACCTTCAGGCATTTGGAAATTGCTCCCAAGGATAAACCAGACTTGTGGAGGTCTACAATTTTTTTCTGATGTCTTGGCTGATTTCTTTTGATTTTCCCATGATGTCAAGCGAAGAGGCACTGAGTTTGCAGGTAGGCCTCGAAATACATCCACAGGTACACCTCCAATTAACTCAAATTATGTCAATTAGCCTATCAGAAGCTTCTAAAGCCATGACATCATTTTCTGGAATTTTACAAGCTGTTTAAAGGCACAGTCACCTTGGTGTATGTAAACTTCTGACCCACTGGAATAGTGATACAGTGAATTATAAGTGAAATAATCTGTCTGTAAACAATTGTTGGAAAATTGATTTGTGTCATGCACAAAGTAGATGTCCTAACTGACTTTCCAAAACTATAGTTTGAAAAACAAGAATTTTGTGGAGTGGTATGTAAACTTTCGACTTCAACTGTACATGCTTTCAGTTTGTTCCATTTATTTTCCCGCGATTTAACATTAGCTAGCAGGATGGAAGGCAAAGTCAGATGAGCCTGATCCTCACAAGGCACCCTGAACTCTTTCCATGAAACCTCCGTTTTCTTTCCAGCGAACCACGGGGATCTGGGCCTGGTCGGGTGTCTGTAGTATATCCCTCACGTCCAACTCATTGAAGAAGAACTCCCCGTCCAATTATGTGCATATAGTTGTGAATTGTTAGATACTACTGCACTGTTGGATCTAGGAACATAAGCATTTCACTACACCCGCAATTACATCTGCTAAATATGTGTTGTGACCAATAAAATTGGATTTGAAACACATAGCACACACTCACTTTAGTGCAGTGATTCAGTATTGGAAGGTTAGTTGTCCATTATGGCCTCTCAGTTTGACCCAGTGGCCTGGACTAGCGTCATTCTGTACTGTATTGCTCAGGGGTCTTTCCTGGGATTTGGCTCCTTGCAATACAGGACCAATATATGATTCTGTCCTCACCCTCTATACCATTGTTTATTGGCTTGATTTAGCACGGCCTGCTTTAATGCAGTAAGCTGACACCCAGCAATAACTCATGCAGGTGGTCCAGTGCTTGCCCTCTGTGGTGTTTTTACTGTAATAGAGGCACAATCAACAGCAGAATCAACAGCCTCTGCAACACTGTTCTTTTTGAGAAGGTGTTAACCATGGAAGTTGTTAACCCATGTTCACAGTTAGCCATTGTTATGTAAATGACAGCTGAAAAGTACCATTGTCCAGGGCCTATGCTCCAAGTCAGAGCAGGTCCACTGAGGCCACAGCCCAGTGATACACTGGGGACAGGCTGTGAAGGTGGAAACACAAAAATCTAAGCCTTTTGGGTAAAACACTGGGGTAATGCCTCGATGGAAATGTACCATAAGTGGACTACTTTTAACCATGGGTCATAGGGCTCTTTAGTGCCATTTGGGACACCTCTCCTCTGTGGAATATAATACTTTCTGCTGGCTCCTGTGAGAATGACACTGATCCCCAGGCCAGAGCTCAACTCTAAAGCTCCACTTGCTCAACGTGCTGCTGCTGCACGAGAGATGGCTTGATGTGGAATGTATTAGGGGAATATTGAAGGAAGGTTCTGTAATGTACAGCATCTCATGGAGTGACACTGTTCTGGTTGTTCTGTCTGGTACTACAATATCTGGAAATCTTGACCATATTTATAGATATATTTTTGGTGCCGAAACCCCAGCAATGAACCACGGACCAAAGTAATTTTTAAAGGAATATGATATTATATTTAATATGAATTATTTCCACTCATTGTATCCTACAGCTCATCAGTCAGGAAGAAGTGTAGTTCAATGGCGCACGTGCATAAAGATGGCAGAATTCAGATATGACATCATTGTTTTAGCACAATCCACTGAGTTTTTAAACTACAGCGGTTTTGGTGGTTCAAACATTTTCACAATTAGCCATGGCCAGAGGCCTATGTGGTGCTGTCATCACCCCCCAGGACATGTATTACCACGGGAGCCAATCAGAAAGGCCTTCTTCTCATCTGCGTCTGAAATAACACCCTATTCCCTATATAGTACACTACTTTTGGCCCAGTGCAGTCAAAATTCAGTTTTTCCTGTGTTTTGTACCATATTGTACAATTGTACAACAAATGATGAAACAAACACTGTAAAAGTGTGAAAACATTTGATCAGTGTCATTTCCTGATAGTTGCTGGTTGAAAATACAATCTACACAGGACCTTCTAATCAGCAAGTTTGCATGGGCTGGAGTTTCAGCTTGCCTGGTGACATCACCAGTTGGAATTGGTTAATAGACCAATAACAAAGCGAGTTTCAAACCTCTCTGCCAATAACAGGTAGTTTTACATTTTCACCCTCCCCACCAGTATCACGTTTAAGGTAAGACCCAGATGCAGACTGTGTCGAAGTAACAATTTTATTACAACAACACGGGCAAAGGTACAGGACGGCAGGTAGGCTCAGGGTCAGGTCAGGCAGAGGTCGGTAATCCAGAGTAGTGGGGCAAAAGTACAGGACGGCAGGCAGGCTCAGGACAGGCAGAAAAACAGGAACTTAGATAAGACAGGAGCAAGGGGGAATACACTGGTAGGTTCTACGAACAAAACGAACTGGCAACAGACAAACAGAAAACACAGGTATAAATACACAGGGGATAATAGGGAAGATGGGCGACACCTGAAGGGGGTGGAGACAAGGACAAAGACAGGTGAAAAAACTATTATCGTAACATATTTATTTGTTACCCAGGAATGATTTGGTATTCATATTAAACAGCGGCATTGGGCCTTTAATAATATTACATTGTATTGTATATTTTGAAATCTGGCTGCAGACCACAGGGGACTCCATGGACCCCACTTTGAGAAGTCCTGATCTAGCCTACATTAGCGAAGATCAGATGTTATAGCCCACTCCATTAGTGGTTCATGTAAATATACTAACTCCCTTTCATCTTTGGTTCTAGCTATTCAATTTGAGCACCTGCCCTACAAAAGGTTTGTGCACGACCTGTGCCAGGGTCCATAGGGCGTTGGTCAAAAGTAGTGTACTATCTAGGGAATAGGGTGGCATTTCTTACTCACTGAACAAGCCCTGAGGCATGAGCCAAGCTCAGCCTTACGTTCAAGATTAACTGAATAATTATTGTGTTTCTCATTTCTAGGCAAAATAACAGGCCTTTTGTAAGATAACAGGCATCATTAGTAGCAGTTGACATTTGCCCGTGTGTTTTGTAAACCTTGTGCTAACTGCTTAATTGACAGAGACATGATTATGTGGGAAAAGAATAACAAACCAAATATTTTGTAGTCGGTCCAACATCATTTGTTGGTTTTAATTAGCTTAACTGTTCACATATTTTTTTTCTTCATAAAATCAAATAACAACAGGTATTCAGCCCTTGAATTGCGTTCCCATGCAAAACTAGACAGATAGCTAACAACTAAGTCTTCAATAAAACTCCCAAGGCGTGACTTTTCTTGAATTAATATATTGAAAACGTTTATGTTGGGAAACTGCAAAATACAGAAAGTAATATACTTTAGTATTCAATTCAAATCGAAATACTGTAGCTGTACATTATACATTTCAAGTTGAAGTTGCATGAAAATACAAAGCACGTGCCAAGGTACCATGCATCTGGCATGACGCCAAACCATGTAGCTAATTGTTACTCATATGGTAATTGGCTAACTCCTTTCATTACTCTAATAATGTACAACCATCTCTGTAGAACAACAAAGCATATTACACTAGAAACAGTAACAAAACTACAGTATTGAATATTTTACAATTCATTTGCATGACGCACGAGCAAAGTAAGACAGCTGACGGCATACATGAAAGGCAAGGCAATTTGTGTGAGTAAATGCAACCAACCAACATTGATATGTAAGCAACTCTATCAATATCAAGATTATTATCACTAGCTAAATGCTTGACTCGAACTTACAAACAAATATTTTCCGAGGCTGAAGCTGACAAGAAATAACTACACTGAAAGACCTGCACCGTAGCGTTGTTTTTAGCTGCATCTATGCGTGCAGAACGAATTCTCTACTTCCTGTTTGCGTACAGTCTTTCTAAGTACCAGAAAGCTCCACTAGGGGGCGAATAACACCATGGAACACAATGAAAATCCACCTTAACCATTGTAATAAAATTATCTGTTACCTTCTAACAGGATGGCAGCACACTCCCCGCCTGGTATAATGAAATTGTGCCACTATGAAATAAAACATGTCATAAGAAACAAATAATGTCCTTTTTATTCTTATCTTTTGTCTCAAGGATGCTTCAGAAAGAAGAACAACAATCTCTGAGATTGGTCTTAGAAACACCTTATCAGCTCCTTGCTTGACAATGTTTAGTTTTACTTTCCTAACCTTTTTGTCAGTACTGGTAAAGGTTTTGACCACAAGCCCGACTGGCCAGTCATTTCTGTGCGCCTGACTGTCTTTCAATAAGACAACATCTCCCACTTTTACATTTGGCTTTTCTGCTGTCCATTTTCTGCGTCTCTGCAGCGTTGTCAGGTACTCCTGTCTCCACCTTTTCCAAAAGGTGTCAGCGAGACACTGGACTTGCTTCCACTGTTTTCCATGAAGGTCGTTCATGCTGAAGTATCCAGAAGGGGCTGAGGAAGCGCAGTCTTTTGTGTCAGTAACATTGAGGGTGTGAGAATGGCAGGCATGTCAGGGTCGGTTGACACTGACACTAAGGGTCTCGCATTGATTATTGCCATAACTTCAGACTTAAGAGTGCTCAAGACCTCATGTGTGAGACCAGTGGAGCCCGTCCGAAACAGCATAGCATCTAGGATACGTCTTGCAACCCCAATGAGTCTCTCCCAAGAACCACCCATATGAGACGAGTGTGGGGGATTAAATATCCAAGTACATCCCTTGTCTGAGAGGTATTTGGTCAGTTCTGAGTCATTTGTGTCGATTCCCACAGTTCCATGCAGGCACCTATAAAGTTTGTACCTTGATCAGAGCGTAGCACTTTTGCTGGACCACGGATAGAGAAAAAAACGCCTCAGCGGGTTGATGAAGCTGGATGTGGACATGGATTCGATGAGCTCAATATGGACTGCTCTAGTAGACATGCATGTAAAGAGCACCGCCCAGCGCTTGGAGTCTGCACTACCACCTCTAGTGCGACGAGTTATGACATTCCATGGTCCAAACACATCAAGTCCAACGCCGGTGAATGGTGGTTCAGATGTGAGTCTGTCTGCAGGCAAGTCAGCCATCTTTTGGTCAACTAACCTCCCTCTAATCTTGCGGCAGGATGACACTTGTGGATGATACCAGAGACCAGACGTTTGCTCCCAATAATCCAGAAGCCTGCTGCTCGAAAAGCTCCATCTGAAAAATGACGGCCCTGGTGAGCCACTTGCTCGTGATAATGTCTTACCAGCAGAGTGGCGACATAATGTGTCCGTGGGATGATGAGAGGATGTTTTTTCTCTTGTGACGTGTCGGCAGAGGATAAGTGGCCTCCCACCCTCAGCAACGCATCCTCATCAATCACTGGGTTCAGCTTTTTGAGTACTTTGTTTTGGGAACTCTTTTCCTTTTTCAAGGAATTTGAATTCCTCTTTGAAGGCTTCATGTTGCACACAGTGAATGATTGCTGTTTTGGCTTGTGACAACTCACTTGTACTGCATGGTTTATTACAGTCATGCCAGCCTCTGCAGCTGGTGTTGTCCTCACCGTCATGGAAAGATCTGGCAACATGAATGAGTCGTGCTGTGGCTCGATTGAGAGCTTTCCAGCTTGAGAACCTCTCAAAGCGATGAGAGCCGAGTTGAGCTCCAGAAACCTTAGTGGCGAAGGCAGTGACGTCTGGTCGAATCTCTGCGTCTGCGTGAGGCTCTACAAGCTCAAAATTGATGGTCTCAGGTTCACTTGAGTTTACTTGGGTCAGGAAAGGTGGACCTGAGAACCAACTGGTGTGCTTTAAGAGCGCAGCTAGCATGGGCCTGGTTGCATGGTCTGCTGGATTGCTTTCAGTGTTTACATAACACCACTGATCTGGATGGGTAGACTTCCTGATGCGAGTTATCCTATTGGCAACATACTTCACGTCTGTGTAGAACTCTACACGTCTGTGTAGAACTTGGCCGCATTTACATCAATGTCCATTTCGTCTCTGATCAGTTCATACATCTCAACAGCTAGCACAGCCGCACACAGTTCTAGGCGTGGGATAGTGTGGGCCGGACGAGGGGCCAATTTTGATTTCCCCATGACAAATCCAACATGGCATTGACCTTCCGAGTCAATAACTCTCAGGTAGGCTACCGCTCCTATGGCTACTGTAGACGCATCCAAAAAGATGTGTAGCTCTCTTCTTTGAGTGGTAGACAAGGAGACTGGGATGTAGGTCCGCTGAATATACATATGTTCCAACTCCATCAAAGATTCCTTCCACATTTTCCACTCCTCTTCTTTTTCTGTGGGAAGAGGGGCATCCCACTCACTCTGATCAGAAGAGAGTTCTCTGATTAAGGCTTTACCTTGCATTGTTATTGGAGCCACGAACCCAAGGGGGTCATAAAGACTATTCACTGTGGACAGGATGCCTCTCCGCGTAAAATGCTTCTCATTGTGGGACACCTGGAATGAAAAGCTGTCTGTTTCCAGGTTCCAGGAAAGTCCCAGACTCCGTTGAAAGGGGAGAGGATCCACTCCTAGGTCCAGATCTTTTGTACGGCCCTCCATAGGGAAGGCTTCCATAACTGTTTTCCTATTGGATGAAATCTTGTGTAGTTTCATGTTGGACTCCGCTAACATTGCTTGTGTTTTTCTTAAAATGTTGATAGCTTCTTCTGTAGTAGCTACTAATGTCAGCCCATCATCGACGTAGAAGTTCCTCACTACATATTGCTTGGGTTCTGACCCGTGTTCCTTCTCACCCTGTAGAGCTGCTCGACTCATGCAGTAGATGGCTACGGCTGTTCCCAAATACATGGACTTTCATCCTGTACTCAGTTATGTTTCTATCTGGATTGTTGTCTTCATACCAGAGAAACCTTAAGTAATCTCTGTGATCCTCACGTACACCAAAACAGTAAAACATTTGTTGCACATCTGCCGTTAGTGCAATGCAATCCTTGCGGAAACGCATTAGGACACCCAAGAGTGTGTTGTTTAAGTCTGGACCACTGAGCAGAACATCATTAGGTGACACGCCTTGACACTTAGCACTGGAGTCAAATACTACTCTTATTTAGTCAGGCTTTTGTGGATGGTAAACACCAAATATGGGCAGATACCAGCATTCTTTGTCTCCCTCTAGTGTCGGAGAAGGTTCGGCGTGGTCGTTATCCAGCATATTTTGCATGAAGTCAATAATATGACGCTTCATGTCACGCTTTTTGTCTAAAGTTCTGCAAAGTGATGTGAGACGGTTCATGGCCTGCTCCCTGTTATTAGGAAGGCGACGTCTAGTGGGGCGAAAGGGTAGTGGAGCCACCCAGTTGTTTCCATCATCCTGGAAAACCTGTTTGTCCATAATGTCCAAGAAGGCTTTGTCCTCCACTGATGGTGCTGGTTTATCATCGTCTTGTGTTTTGTCGAACACGGAACATCCCAGGCTGTCTGTGTTTACAGTTGTGCTTGGATCTCTCGAGTGCACTGTAGAGGGAGAGATGTGTTTCTGAGCTACGCTGTTGGAGTTCTCTTTTACCTGGATGATGTCAGGGCAAGGGCTCAGATAGGATGTGCGACCATTTTGAAGTATGTTTGTCCTGAACACGTTAACATTGGCTGGTCGGTGAGCCGTTCCCAGACAGACCTCACCCACGATGACCCACCCAAGGTCGAGTCGCTGTGCATAAGGAGTGTCGTGGGGCCCATTTATTTGCTCTCGTACCTTGTGTACCCTTAACCTCTCTAGGGTCGGCGGGACGAAATCGTCCCACCTACTCAACAGCCAGTGGAATCCCGTGGCGCGTTATTCAAATACCTTAGAAATGCTATTACTTCAATTTCTCAAACATATGACTATTTTACACCATTTTAAAGACAAGACTCTCGTTAATCTAACCACACTGTCCGATTTCAAAAAGGCTTTACAACGAAAGCAAAACATTAGATTATGTCAGCAGAGTACCCAGCCAGAAATAATCAGACACCCATTTTTCAAGCTAGCATATAATGTCACATAAACCCAAACCACAGCTAAATGCAGCACTAACCTTTGATCTTCATCAGATGACAACCCTAGGACATTATGTTATACAATACATGCATGTTTTGTTCAATCAAGTTCATATTTATATCAAAAAACAGCTTTTTACATTAGCATGTGACGTTCAGAACTAGCATACGCCCCCGCAAACTTCCGGTGAATTTACTAAATTACTCACGATAAACGTTCACAAAAACATAACAATTATTTTAAGAATTATAGATACAGAACTCCTCTATGCACTCGCTATGTCCGATTTTAAAATAGCTTTTCGGTGAAAGCACATTTTGCAATATTCTCAGTAGATAGCCCGGCATCACAGGGCTAGTTATTTAGACACCCACCAAGTTTAGCACTCACCAAAATCAGATTTACTATAAGAAAAATGTTATTACCTTTGCTGTCTTCATCAGAATGCACTCCCAGGACTTCTACTTCAATAACAAATGTTGGTTTGGTTAAAAATAATCCATAGTTATGTTCAAATATCCTCTGTTTTGTTCGTGCGTTCAAGACACTATCCGAATGGTAAAGGGTGACGTGCACGACGCATTTCGTGACAAAAATTTCTAAATATTCCATTACCGTACTTCGAAGCATGTCAACCGCTGTTTAAAATCAATTTTTATGCCATTTTTCTCGTAAAAAAACAATAATATTCCGACCGGGAATCTGTGTTTAGGTTCAAAGACGAAAGAAAATAAAAACATGGGGTCGACTCGTGCACGCGCCTCAGCCCATTGTCCTCTGATAGAGCACTTGCCAAAAGCGCTAATGTTTTTCAGCCAGTGGCTGGAATTACATCATTCATCTTTTTCCCGCCTTCTGAGAGCCTATGGGAGCCGTAGGAAGTGTCACGTTACAGCAAAGATCCTCAGTCTTCAATAAACAGAGTCAAGAAGCTCAAGGAATGGTCAGAGAGGGCCACTTCCTGTACAGAATCTTCTCAGGTTTTTGCCTGCCATATGAGTTCTGTTATACTCACAGACACCATTCAAACAGTTTTAGAAACTTTAGGGTGTTTTCTATCCAAAGCCAATAATTATATGCATATTCTAGTTTCTGGGCAGTAGTAATAACCAGATTAAATCGGGTACGTTTTTTATCCGGCCGTGTAAATACTGCCCCCTACCCCCAACAGGTTAAGATGTCTCGTCCTAAGAGCAGGAGGATGGAAGCGTCTGGGTCCACAGCTGGAATTTTGTCCGCCACTGGTTGCAGATGGGGATGATGATACGCAATGTCGGGGGAGGGAATCTCCATCCTATCATCTGGCATCATGTCACACACTATCAGAGTAGGGAGAGTGAGCTGCATGTGTCCATCTATAGACTCCACCATGAAGTTGATGGCTCTCCTGCCTGAAGTCTCTGTTACCCCAGAACAGGTCTTCATGGTGTATGGAGCAGAGTTGTCATTGTTGTTGAAGAGATTGAAAAACTCTGTCTTGGCCAGAGATTTGTTGCTCTGTTCATCAAGCACTACATACATTTTAACAGCTTTCTCTCTTTTCCCAGCTGGATAAGCTTTGACTAGGCATATTTTTGAACATGATCTTGGATTGACTGCCTCACCACAGATCTCCGTACACTTTGAGGTGACAGATAGAAGAGCATCATTACCTTGCTCCCCGCCATGCTCTTTCTCTGCTGTAGCGGTGTCTGTATTTGAAGGGGCTGGACCTGGATGCAGAGCAGCCAGATGTCTGTCGCTGGCACACTCAGAGCACTTGATTGACACCTTACAGTCTTTAACTCTGTGCTGAGTTGACCCACAACATCGGAAACAAACGCCATTCTCTTTGAGATATGATTTGCGCTCATCTAGAGTTTTGTATCTAAACCCACGGCACTTTTTAAGAGGATGAGGCTTGTTATGTATTGGGCAGTGATGGTCAGGGCTTTCAACCTTTGTCTTACTGGGTTTGGTTTGGTGGTCTGAGGGCTCTGATGACACATCTGTTTGTATACAGTCACAGGTGTCTTGCTGCTGTACCTGGCAGGTTTCTTCCTTTCATAGACACCTGGTTAGTTGAGGTGTAGAGGCTGAAACTGTGGTCATTTCTAGTTTTCGCCTGGTTCCTGATGAATCTCGAGAAGAACGAGAATGGTGGGAATGCTACCCGATAGTCCTCCTTGTATTTGGATCCCTGTGCTATCCATTTTTCTTGTCAACTGAATGGAAGGGTTTACCCTCCGAGATGTGTCCAGATAAGCGAGGCCTGGAAGGGACCCTTCTACTTTAGCACACTCCAGTTCGAGAAGAATGTCTTCTAGTTCTCTTAGTTTGTGATTGTCTTTGTTAGCCAGTTTTGGAAAATCATCAATTTTCTTCAACAGTGCATTCTCGATCACTTTGGGTGTACCATAGCACTCTCCTAGTCATTGCCAGACCATGTTAAGCCCTGCTGTTGCATTGAAAATATGGACAGATCTAATTCTCTTTGCTTGCTCAGATGACTCTGCCCCTAGCCACTTGGTAATTAGATCTAACTCTTCCCTGGCTGATAAATTCAAGTCTCAGTCATATTGAGAAAGGATGCTTTCCATGCCCAATAATTTTCAGGGCGATCATCAAACTTCAGGAGTCCGGAACTCACCATCTCACAGCGTAGGAGGTACTTGATGAGGTCTGGTGCCACTTGTGACTCAGGGAAGCTTTGTGTGTGTGACTGAAAGAAGGCTTGTTTTCCATTCCCACCATGCTGCTGTTCATTCCTTTTGAATGGAGAGTCTCTGCTCATGCTCCATTGTTTGCTACTTTCTAAATTGTGGCATGTAGCTGGGTCAACACTAAGCTCTTGTGTCTCCACTTCAAATGGAAGTTCATCAAAGTAGGGCCTAGCATGTTGTTGCACATGCTCACATGTACGTTGGACTGGACTTAAGGGCTGTGTCCCTGTGTCTAGTTCTTTGCGAAGCTCTCTGCGTTCTGATCCTACAGCTTCTTCAAAGGCTGCAGCTGCAGCCAACGCAGCAGCAGCTGTTCTCTCAACTTGGAGAACATATAAACTTGCTTCGAGGTCAGCTTTTTGCTTCAAATAGCTGGCCTCTATTTCCGCCTTTTGTTTCATCACAGAAGTTTCCTTCTCAGCATAGGAGACTTGAGCACGTGCTGCGTCCGCCTTGGTGCGTGCTTTGATGGCTGCAGAACTCGCAGTTGAGGATCTGCTTGACTGTTTTGATGACCTTGATCTTGTAGACTGAGACTTGGTCCCAATGTGCTGAAGAGGCTCCTCCATCTCTCTCTGTCAAACACTTGGCTCTGGTTGTTGTATCGAAGACTGCTGGTCTTCCCAAGGAACAGAGGCTTTGTTGGCTGATGAACGTAGAAATATAACCACCGTGTGCGGTTATTCTTGTGCTTGAGCCCGCCGTGATGATGTTTTTTCACTACTCTGCCCTTGAATTGCATTCCCATGCAAAACTAGACAGATAGCTAACAACTAAATCTTCAATAAAACTCCCAAGGCGTGACTTTTGTTGAATGAATATATTGAAAACGTTAATGTTGTGAAACTGCAAAATACAGAAAATAATATACTTTAGTATTCAATTCAAATCGAAATACTGTAGCTGTACATTATACATTTCAAGTTGAAGTTGCATGAAAATACAAAGCATGTGCCAAGGTACCATGCATCTGGCATGACGCCAAACCATGTAGCTAATTGTTACTCATATGGTAATTGGCTAACTCCTTTCATTACTCTAATAATGTACAACCATCTCTGTAGAATAACAAAGCATATTACACTAGAAACAGTAACAAAACTACAGTATTGAATATTTTACAATTCGTTTGCATGACGCACGAGCAAAGTAAGACAGCTGACGGCATACATGAAAGGCAAGGCAATTTGTGTGAGTAAATGCAACCAACCAACATTGATATGTAGCCCTACACCCAAACAAGGGCACTCCGTTCATCCACCTCTGGCCTGCTCGCCTCCCTACCTCTGAGGAAGCACAGTTCCCGCTCAGCCCAGTCAAAACTGTTCGCTGCTCTGGCACCCCAATGGTGGAACAAGCTCCCTCACGACGCCAGGACAGCGGAGTCAATCACCACCTTCCAGAGATACCTGAAACCCCACCTCTTCAAGGAATACCTGGGATAGGATAAAGTAATCCTTCTAACCCCCCCCTTAAAAGATTTAGATGCACTATTGTAAAGTGGTTGTTCCACTGGATATTATAAGGTGAATGCACCAATTTGTAAGTCGCTCTGGATAAGAGCGTCTGCTAAATGACTTAAATGTAAATGTAAATATGTAAGCAACTCTATCAATATCAAGATTATTATCACTAGCTAAATGCTTGACTCGAACTTACAAACAAATATTTTCCGAGGCTGAAACTGACAAGAAATAACTACACTGAAAGACCTGCACCGTAGTGTTGTTTTTAGCTGCTTCTATGCGTGCAGAACGAATTCCCTACTTCCTGTTTGTGTACAGTCTTTCTAAGTACCAGAAAGCTCCACTAGGGGGCGAATAACACCATGGAACACAATGAAAATCCACCTTAACCATTGTAATAAAATGATCTGTTACCTTCTAACAGGATGGCAGCACAACCGGTATAGACTAACAGTGAAATGCTTACTTATGGGCCCTTCCCAACAATACAGAGAGAAAGAAAATAGAGAAATAATAGAAAAGTAATAACAGAAAATAATAAAAGTAATAATAAATGCACAATAAGTAATGATAACTTGTAACTTGTACACATATACACAGGGTACCAGTACCAAGTCGCTGTGCAGTGGTACGAGGTAATTGAAGTAGATATGTACTTTTAACAAGGAATAAAGTGACTATGCGACAGGATAGATAATAAACAGTAGCAGCAGTGCATGTGATGAGTCAAAAAAGTTTGTGCTAAAAGGGCAAATAGTCTGGGTAGCTATTTGGTTAACTATTTAACAAACAATGTAGCAGTCTTATGGCTTGGGGATAGAAGACATAAGACTACTAAAAAGTAAGTCCGGGTAGCTATGTGGTTAACTACACTGCTCAAAAAAATAAAGGGAACACTTAAACAACACAATGTAACTCCAAGTCAATCACACTTCTGTGAAATCAAACTGTCCACTTAGGAAGCAACACTGATTGACAAAAAATTTCACATGCTGTTGTGCAAATGGAATAGACAACAGGTGGAAATTATAGGCAATTAGCAAGACACCCCCAATAAAGGAGTGGTTCTGCAGGTGGGGACCACAGACCACTTAACAGTTCCTATGCTTTCTGGCTGATGTTTTGGTCACTTTTGAATGCTGGCGGTGCTTTCACTCTAGTGGTAGCATGAGACGGAGTCTACAACCCACACAAGTGGCTCAGGTAGTGCAGCTCATCCAGGATGGCACATCAATGCGAGCTGTGGCAAGAAGGTTTGCTGTGTCTGTCAGCGTAGTGTCCAGAGCATGGAGGCGCTACCAGGAGACAGGCCAGTACATCAGGAGACGTGGAGGAGGCCGTAGGAGGGCCACAACCCAGCAGCAGGACCGCTACTTCCGCCTTTGTGCAAGGAGGAGCAGGAGAAGCACTGCCAGAGCCCTGCAAAATGACCTCCAGCGGCCACAAATGTGCATGTGTCTGCTCAAACGGTCAGAAACAGACTCCATGAGGGTGGTATGAGGGCCCGACGTCCACAGGTGGGGGTTGTGCTTACAGCCCAACACCGTGCAGGACGTTTGGCATTTGCCAGAGAACACCAAGATTGGCAAATTCGCCACTGGCGCCCTGTGCTCTTCACAGATGAAAGCAGGTTCACACTGAGCACGTGACAGACGTGACAGAGTCTGGAGACGCCGTGGAGAACGTTCTGCTGCCTGCAACATCCTCCAGCATGACCGGTTTGGCGGTGGGTCCGTCATGGTGTGGGGTGGCATTTCTTTGGGGGGCCGCACAGCCCTCCATGTGCTCGCCAGAGGTAGCCTGACTGCCATTAGGTACCGAGATGAGCTCCTCAGACCCCTTGTGAGACCATATGCTGGTGCGGTTGGCCCTGGGTTCCTCCTAATGCAATATAATGCTAGACCTCATGTGGCTGGAGTGTGTCTGCAGTTCCTGCAAGAGGAAGACATTGATGCTATGGCCTGGCCTGCCTGTTCCCCAGACCTGAATCCAATTGAGCACATCTGGGACATCATGTCTCGCTCCATCCACCAACGCCACGTTGCACCACAGACTGTCTAAGAGTTGGCGGATGCTTTAGTCCAGGTCTGGGAGGAGATCCCTCAGGAGACCATCCGCCACCTCATCAGGAGCATGCCCAGGCGTTGTAGGGAGGTCATACAGGCACGTGGAGGCCACACACACTACTGAGCCTCATTTTGACTTGTTTTAAGGACATTACATCAAAGTTGGATCAGCCTGTAGTGTGGTTTTC
Organism: Salmo salar; assembly: GCF_965601325.2. NCBI lineage: Eukaryota > Metazoa > Chordata > Actinopteri > Salmoniformes > Salmonidae > Salmo > Salmo salar. Next base: position 111,135,192 of record NC_138300.1, read on the forward strand.
CACTTTCATTTTGAGTGTGACTCCAAATCCAGACCTCCATGGGTTGATAAATTGGATTTCCATTGATTATTTTGGTGTGATTTTGTTGCCAGCACATTCAACTATGTAAAGAAAAAAGTATTTAATAAGATTATTTATTTCATTCAGATCTAGGATGTGTTGTTTAAGTGTTCCCTTTATTTTGTTGAGCAGTATATTTAACTATCTGCATTTAACTTTTTTGACTGATCATATATGCTGCTGCTGCTATTTCTTTATTCAAATCAAAGTCTATTTAACTGCTGTCGTGACAACACAACTAAGAGAATAACCTAACCTAAAAATAAAACACTGTTTTGAATAGAAACATTTTCCTGAAACATTTGTAGTATTATCAGATGCCCCCACGGCCAACACTAGTCACAATGGACATGTTTTGTCCATCAAGCCTTTGATAGCCATGTTATTAACGCCATAGAACTGCCCCTTGATTCTAATGATAATTTAATGAGCGATAGTATGATCATTATTTGACCAGGCTCCTCTCCTCCTTGTCCTTCTCTCTCTCCTCCTCTCTCCTCGTCTCTCTCCTTTACTCACTCTATTCCTATCCTCCTTTCCACAGGTGTCTCTGGGGTTAGTGCACGTCCGTGCCTCCCACATCTTCTGGCCGCCCAATCGGTGCAGAGGATCTAGCCGTCCCTCCCTCCAGAGCAGAGACCCCTGCTGAACTGGCACGTGGACACAACAGAGGAGGAGGAAGACTGAGGAGAGGCTTACTCATGGCCATATATATACTGTACCTACCTACACACTTTCTCTCTTTCTGTCATACATGTGAACATGTCATAGTCCTTTCATAGTCAAATCTTTTCAGTCTCCTGAAGGGGAAAATATGTTGTCGTGCCCTCTTCACGAGAGTCTTGGTGTCTTTGGACCATGATATTTTGTTGGTGATATGGACACCAAGGAACTTGAAACTCTCAACCTACTCCACTACAGCCCCGTTGATGTGAATGGGGGCGTGTTCGGCCTTCCTTTTCCTGTATTCCACAATCAACTCCTTTGTCTTGTGCCAGGTCTCTGACCTACTCCCTATAGGCTGTCTCATCGTTGTCGGTGATCAGGCCTACCACTGTTGTGTTGTCAGCAAACTTAAAGATAGTGTTGGAGTCGTGCTTGGCCACACAGTCATGGGTGAACAGGGAGTACAGGAGGGGACTAAGCACGCACCACTGAGGGGCCCCCGTGTTGAGGATTAGCGTGGCAGACGTGCTGTTGCCTACCCTTACCACCTGGGGGCGGCCCGTCAGGAATTCCAGGATCCAGTTGCAGAGGGAGGTGTTTAGTCCCAGGGTCCTTTGCTTAGTGATGAGCTTTGTGGACACTATGGTGTTGAACGCTGAGCTGTAGTCAATGAACAGCATTCTCATATAGGTGTTCCCCGTGGCCTTGTGAATGTTGACCCGTTTAACTTTTTAAGGTAATGGGGGCAGTATTTTCATTTCTGGATGAAAAGCGTGCCCAGAGTAAACCGCCTAATACTCGGGCCCAGAGTCAAATATTTGCATATTATTAGTAGATTTGGATAGAAAACACTGAAGTTTCTAAAACTGTTTGAATGATGTCTGTGAGTATAACAGAACTCATATGGCAGGCAAAACCCTGAAAAAAAATCCAACCAGGAAGTGGGAAATCTGATGCTTGTAGTTTTTCAAGTCATTGCCTATCTAACACACAGTGACTTAGGGTTCATTTTGCACTTCCTAAGGCTTCCACTAGATGTCATCAGTCTTTAGAACTTTGTTTCAGGCTTTTGCCGTAAACAGAGAGCGAACAAGAAGGCCGGGTAGTTGGTGACTCAGAAAATGACATGACTTCAGTGGCGCGCATTCACATGATGAGGTAGCTGTGTTCCATAACATTTTTCAAGACATTGGAATCGTCCGGTTGGAATATTATTGAAGTTTTATGTTAAAAAGGCCCTAATGATTGATGCTATACAACGTTTGACATGTTTCTACGAACGTAAATATAACTTTTTTTTGACTTTTCGTCGTGAAGTTTTCGGCGCGATTCCTACATTTGGAGTAGCTTACTGAAGGCGCAAACAACAAGGAGGTATTTGGACATAAACTATGGACTTTATCGAACCAAACAAGATTTATTGTGGACCTGGGATTCCTGAGAGTGCATTCTGATGAAGATCATCAAAGGTACGTGAATATTTACAATGCTATTTATGATTTTAGATGACTCCAAAATGGCGGGTATTTGTATTGCTGGTTTGGTTTTCTGAGCGCTGTACTCAGATTATTGCAAAGTGTGCTTTCCCCGTGAAGCTTTTTTTAAATCTGTCACAGCGGTTGTATTAAGGACATGTTTATCTATAATTCTTTGAATAACAGTTGAATATTTTATCAACGTTTATGATGAGTATTTTTGTAAATTGTTGTGTTCATTCACCGGAAGTTTTGGAGGCAAAATATTTTCTGAACATCACGCGCCAATGTAAAATGGGTTTTTTGGATATAAATATGAATTTTATCGAACAAAACATATATGTATTGTGTAACATTGAGTCCTAGGAGTGTCATCTGATGAAGATCGTCAAAGGTTAGTGCTTAATTTTAGCTGTATTTCTGGTTTATGTGACGCCTCTCCTGCTTGGAAAATGGCTGTGTGGTTTTTCTTGTTGACGCTCTGTCCTAACATAATCTAACTTTATGCTTTCGCCGTAAAGCCTTTTTGAAATCGGACAATGTGGTTGGATTAAGGACAAGTGTATCTTTAATTAAGCATGCCCCATTCAAGAAATGTAGAACCAGGAACAGATATAGCCCTTGGTTCTCTCCAGACCTGACTGCCCTTAACCAACACAAAAACATCCTGTGGCATTCTGCATTAGCATTGAACAGCCCCCGTGATATGTAACTTTTCAGGGAAGTTAGAAACCAATATACACAGGCAGTTAGAAAAGCTAAGGCTAGCTTTTTCAAGCAGAAATTTGCTTCCTGCAACACAAACTCAAAAAAGCACCTCCTCCCAGCTGCCCACTGCACTGAGGATAGGAAACTCTGTCACCACCAATAAATCCACTATAATTGAGAATTTCAATAAGCATTTATCTACGGCTGGCCATGCTTTCCACGTGGCTACCCCTACTCAGCCGGGCTAGACAATCTGGACCCTTTCTTTCTAAAATTATCTGCCGAAATTGTTGCAACCCCTATTACTAGCCTGTTCAACCTCTCTTTTGTGTCGTCTGAGATTACCAAAGATTGGAAAGCAGCTGCGGTCATCCCCCTCTTTAAAGGGGGGACACTCTTGAAACAAACTGCTACAGACCTATATTTATCCTACCCTGCCTTTCTAAATTCTTCGAAAGCCAAGTCAACAAACAGATTACCGACCATTTCGAATCCCACCGCACCTTCTCCGCTATGCAATCTGGTTTCAGAGCTGGTCATGGGTGCACCTCAGCCACGCTCAAGGTCCTAAACAATATCTTAACCGCCATCGATAAGAAACAATACTGTGCTGCCGTATTCATTGACCTGGCCAAGGCTTTCGACTCTGTCAATCACCACATCCTCATCGGCAGACTCAATAGCCTTGGTTTCTCAAATGATTGCCTCGCCTGGTTCACCAACTACTTCTCTGATAGAGTTCAGTGTGTCAAATCGGAGGGCCTGTTGTCCGGGCCTCTGGCAGTCTCTATGGGGGTGCCACAGGGTTCAATTCTTGGGCCGATTATTTTCTCTGTATACATCAATGATGTCGCTCTTGCTGCTGGTGAGTCTCTGATCCACCTCTACGCAGACGACACCATTCTGTATACTTCTGGCCATTCTTTGGACACTGTGTTAACTACCCTCCAGACAATCTTCAATGCCATACAACTCTCCTTCCGTGGTCTCCAACTGCTCTTAAATGCAAGTAAAACTAAATGCATGCTCTTCAACCAATCGCTGCCTGCACCTGCCCGCCCGTCCAGCATCACTAATCTGGAGGGTCCTGACTTAGAATATGTGGACAACTACAAATACCTAGGTGTCTGGTTAGACTGTAAACTCTCCTTCCAGACTCACATCAAACATCTCCAATCCAAAGTTAAATCTAGAATTGGCTTCCTATTTCGCAACAAAGCATCTTTCACTCATGCTGCCAAACATAACTTGGTAAAACTGACCATCCTACCGATCCTCGACTTCGGCGATGTCATTTACAAAATAGCCTCCAATACCCTACTCAATAAATTGGTTGTAGTCTATCACAGTGCCAACCGTTTTGTCACCAAAGCCCCATATACTACCCACCACTGCGACCTGTACGCTCTCGTTGGCTGGCCCTCGCTTCATACTCGTCGCCAAACCCACCGGCTCCAGGTCATCTACAAGACCCTGCTAGGTAAAGCCCCGCCTTATCTCAGCTCACTGGTCACCATAGCAGCACCCACTCATAGCATGCGCTCCAGCAGGTATATCTCACTGGTCACCCCCAAAGCCAATTCCTACTTTGGCTGCCTTTCCTTCCAGTTCTCTGCTGCCAATGACTGGAACGAACTGCAAACATCTCTGAAGCTGGAGACTCATATCTCCCTCACTAGCTTTAAGCACAGCTGTCAGAGCAGCTCACAGATCACTGCACCTGTACATAGCCCATCTGTAAACAGCCCATCTATCTACCTACCTCATCCCCATACTGTATTTATTTATTTATCTTGCTCCTTTGCACCCCAGTATCTCTACTTGCACATTCATCTTCTGCACATCTACCGTTCCAGTGTTTAATTGCTATATTGTAATTACTTCGCCACCATGGCCTATTTATTGCCTTAACTTACCTCATTTGCGCTCACTGTATATAGACTTGTTGTTTTCTTTTGTTCTACTGTATTATTGACTGTATGTTTTGTTTATTCCATGTGTAACTCTGTGTTGTTGTATGTGTCGAATTGCTACGCTTTATCCTGGCCAGGTCGCAGTTGCAAATGAGAACTTGTTCTCAACTAGCCTACCTGGTTAAATAAAGGTGAAAAAAAAAATAAAAAAAATGGTGTGTACTACAGCTTATCATGAGGTACTCTACCTCCGGCGAGCAATACCTCAAGACTTCCTTAATATTAGACATCATGCGCCAGCTGTTATTGACAAATAGACACACACCCCCACCCCTCGTCTTACCAGACGTAGCTGTTCTTTCCTGCCGATTCACGGAAAACCCAGCCAACTGTATATTATCCGTGTTGTCGTTCAGCCACGACTCTGGAAACATAAGATATTACAGTTTTAATGTCCCGTTGGTAGGATAGTCTCGAACAGTGATCATTCAGTTTCTTCTCCAGTGATTGCATGTTGGCCAATAGAATGGATGGTAGAGGCGGGTTACCCACTCGCCGACGGAGTCTCACAAAGCACCCCGATCTCCGCCTCCTGTATTTCCCTCTTTTCTTCACGCTAATGATGGTATTTGGGCCTGGTCTCGGAGAAGCAGTATATCCTTCACGTTGGACTCATTAAAGAAAAATCTTTGTTCAGTTTGAGGTGAGTAATCGCTGTTCCAGAAGCTCTTTTTGGTCATAAGAGACAGTAGCAGCAACATTATGTACAAAATAAGTTACAAACAATGCGAAAAAACACACAAAATAGCACAGTTGGTTAGGAACCCATAAAATGGCAGCCATCCGCTCCGGCACCATTATGTACATACTAAGTGCAATTCGAGAGGAAGTTGTAATCATGGTGTTTAAGTGTATCCTGTGATATGCATTAATAACAACAACGACCTGCAATTTTGTATGCGTTTGTGTTAGTTTTTGTTTCATTTCCAACATACCAGTAAATCTTAAAGGCACACTCAACAACATGACATCATCATACACAAAGGAGTGACTTCCTACTTACAGACAACATCAACAACAACATCAACAAATTGTGTTTTGACAGATTTGAATTATGTCATTTTTGTTGGCTGCTGTAGGTAGGAAGTCAAATGTCAAATTGTGGAGAGTACCTTTAATTTACCTTTAACGTTACAATGCTGTTGTGCTGACATGATGAAAGTGTTTACTGCCAAGAGAGATCTTCCACTGCTTGTGAGTACACTCATAGAAAAAAAGGTGCTATCTTTAACCTAAAAGGATTCTTCGTCTGTCCTTATAGGAGAACCTGTTGAAGAACCCTTTTTGGTTCCAGGTAGAACCCTATTAGGTTCCATTTAGAACCCTTTCCCTAGAGGGTTCTCCTATGGGGACAGCTAAAGAACCCTTTTGGAACCCTTTTTTCTAAGAGCGTAGGCTATGTTTTATTATTATTATTATTATAGTATTTCTGAAACCCCAGATCCATGTTCAGTCCCTACATGACATATTTGTTTGAACTGATAATTTGACTTCAATAGACTGCAACAGAGAAAATGAAGTTCACTACAATTGAGGTTTTATTCATGCATTTTGGAGCCAGAAAAAACGGATTTACATAAAACCGATTGATGAACTCTTCTTCTAGCAAATTTAGAAAATGTAGCTAAATGGTTGTTGTTGACTTTGCGATGGGAACAGCTATGTCTGGCATGAGACTGGCACATAGAAGAAAGTCTCATTGCAGGTGTCTTCGGCCCTCCCACTGAGTCAACACACACAGTGCTGTGATGATAAAATATGCATAATTACTAAACAGAGAACCATCTTTTAATAGTCTGAAATGGAATACTGTAAGATTTCCAGTCCCAAGATCATAAATTCCTGTATATCCATGGAAACACAAATATCTGTTTGCACACCAATGGCATAGCAATTTGTCCCAATGCTTCTTTTTAATAATAAACACATTTGAGTTGTTTCTACCATATTTCATTGTATTAGCTAAGAAGCATGTATATCCAACATAGTGTTTGTACTACAGACTGATGACTTAAAGCTCCTTTGAACTGTTGAATTATTACTTGCCTCTACCATGTTTACAAAAAGCTGAAAAGGCTGGCCTCTTCATAATCTTATATTTCGTTACCTTGCCAACACACCATGCATGCTGTAGCTGCTACCATACTCTGGTCCTCTTGGTGAGAAATGCCCTTATTTAGGCTGCTAGGATACTCGGGTCCTCTTGGTGAGAAATGCCCTTATTTAGGCTGCTTGGATACTCGGGTCCTCTTGGTGAGAAATGCCCTTATTTAGGCTGCTAGGATACTCGGGTCCTCTTGGTGCGTTGCCCTTATTTAGGCACACAACCAACTGACTCAGGAAATAATCTTTAGAAAAACATCTTCTGCTCTGCTGTCACTGGAGAGAGAGACAAAGACAGAGAGACGGAGACAGCGAGACAGAGAGAGAGACAAGACAGAGAGAGTGACAGACAGAGAGAGAGACGGAGACAGAGAAAAAGAGGCATCCACCTTCCATTCAGAATTGTTTTTATCCACAATTTATGGTCTGTTCAGGATGTGTTGTCTCGCTGACAAATACATTAAATCATACGCAGTGAGATTTTATGCATGAAGTGATTTAAGAATTCTGACAGAATGGTATATCCTGAGATAATAGGAGCATCAGTCAGCCATATGTCAGTATGACGTCTCTACTCCTCAAGGACAGTTCCTTTCTGCTGCTTATTAGTATGTTATTGCTGACCGATGTTGTGTCTATCTTCACTGTTCCTTCGTCCCCTGAGGGTTGCATTACAATACAATATTGTATAACTACAATAGTATTACCTTACACCAATGTGCCACATCCAATCTTAAAGTGAGAATACCTTGAGAACAATAACAAAGAGATGAGTCATTGTTAAACTCTGAACGTTACAATGAGCAGAGGGGAATAAAAACCAATCATTGAAGAAACAACTCTCCAATATGTTCATACATATTCCAATCGTTTTTGGCCTGGTATTGCCCCTTGTCGGTTTTACCTACTCTGTAATGAAATCTTGAGGCAGTCAGTGACGCGCCATGTCTCATTTGACCATTTGATTGCTCCTCTCTTAGATATGGTCTTGACCAGCTTGAAATGCAATTATGCTAATCGGAGAGCGTCCAGGGTCACTCGAGCACTTTGGAGCTCATACCTTGCCTCAGAATGCACCCCCCCCCCCCAACCCCTACACCCCAAAGGCGTTTAGATTATCAAGAGGCATATCCTCTGGCCCTGTAATAGATATTAAACAGTGAGTGGCTCCTGTATGTAGAGGAGCGCAGGGAATTAACCTTCCTTCAACTGAGGTCACACCACCACCATACTGTGCATGGTACAGTAGGAGGCTAGGAGCAGTACAATTGTCTCTTTTACTTTAAATTAACCTTGACGTGGTGGTTTGTGCTCCTGGTCCACAAGGCTCAAAGCAGCAGGAGCAACCAGTCCTTTATTGTAATAAAAGGCTGTGGGAGAAACCGGCGCTTTAAGTCATGTTTGACCCCTAACAAGTGGTCTAACTCCTCAAGATGAGTAGGAGTGTTTGCTGTGGGATATTAATATTGTATTGTGTATGGTGCTACAGTGTGGTGAGCAAAGCAGAGCGGAGCAAGGTTTTACTGCTAACCTACAAAGCATTACATGAGGTAGGAGCAAGCCATCTTTCCGATTTGGTCCTGTCGTACATACCTACACGTACGCTACGGTCACAAGACGCAGGCCACCTTATTGTGCCTAGAATTTCTAAGCAAACAGCTGGAGGCAGGGCTTTCTCCTATAGAGCTCCATTTTCATGGAATGGTCTGCCTATCCATGTGAGAGACGCAGACTCTGTCTCTCCAGTAGTTCCTATGATTGAGTGTAGTCTGGCCCAGGAGTGTGAAGGTGAACGTAAAAGCGCTGGAGCAACGAACCACCCTTGCTGTCTCTGCCTTGCCGGTTCCCCTCTCTCCACTGGGATTCTCTGCCTCTAACCCTATTACAGGGGCTGAGTCACTGGCTTACTGGTGCTCTTCCATGCCATCCCTAGGAGGGGTGCGTCACTTGAGTGGGTTGAGTCACTGACGCGATCTTCCTGACCGGGTCAGTGACTCCTGTCCGGGTTCCTGTCCGGGTTGACCTGCTGTGGGGGAGATTTTCGTGGGCTATACTCGGCCTTGTCTCAGGACGGTAAATTGGTGGTTGGAGATATCCCTCTAGTGGTGTGGGGGCTGTGCTTTGGCAAAGTGGGTGGAGTTTTATCCTGCCTGTTTGGCCCTGTCCGGGGGTATCGTCAGACGGGGCCACAGTGTCTCCCGACACCTCCTGTCTCAGCCTCCAGTATTTATGCTGCAATGGTTTATGTTTCAGGGGTCTAGGGTCATTCTGTTATATCTGGAATATTTCTCCTGTCTTATCCGGTGTCCTGTGTGAATTTAAGTATGCTCTCTCTTTTTCTCTCTCTCTCAGAGGACCTGAGCCCTAGGACCATGCCTCGGGACTACCCGGCCTGATGACTCCTTGCTGTCCCCAGTCCACCTGGTCATGCTGCTGCTCCAGTTTCAACTGTTCTGCCTGCGACTGTGGAACCCTGACCTGTTCACCAGACGTCCTACCTGTCCCAGACCTGCTGTTTTCAACTCTCTAGAGACAGCAGGTGCGGTAGAGATACTCTCAATGATCGGCTATGAAAAGCCAACTGACATTTACTTCTGAGGTGCTGACCTGTTGCACCCTCTACAACCACTGTGATTATTATTATTTGACCCTGCTGGTCATCTATGAACATTTGAACATCTTGACCATGTTCTGTTATAATCTCCACCTGGCACAGCCAGAAGAGAACTGGCCACCCCTCATAGCCTGGTTCCTCTCTAGGTTTTTTCCTAGGTTCTGGCCTTTCTAGGGAGTTTTTCCTAGCCACTGTGCTTCTACACCTGCATTGCTTGCTGTTTGGGGTTTTAGGCTAGGTTTCTGTACAGCACTTTGTGACATCAGCTGATGTAAGAAGGGCTTTATAAATATATTTGATTGATTGACTGATTGGTGGCAGATGTGTGTTTAAACGCCAGGATTAAATGTGCCCTGGGCTTACACTAATATAATAACCCTGAGAGTTAGTTACTCTCACTAGCCTATTCTGGGATAATTGTATATGGTTAGTCAGTTTGAGCACTGAGCACCCATGAACCTGTTATTTCTTCATCAACACTTAATATCCATCCAGATCGGGGTAGAAGAATGTATTAAAGCAAAAGTTACATTTTTAAAACAGGCTTTTTGTTTTATTCAACCGACAGTAGTCATAGGTAATGGTTAGCAGAATGTTAAGAAGCATTACACCTTTAAAACCCATATGAATAGCCAATAACAATCATAAGTACAACAGTATACATTCAATGTCAGCATATATAGTTCAATTTTATTCACAAACATCATGAACTGCCCTGAGGCTGTAACAGTTGACCCCCTACACACTAGTGGTCTATCTATGTCCCCTACGCCTCTAGTATTTGCCTCTACCGCTGACTTTGTACTCAGGAGGAGTGTCCTTTAGGCCTGTTATAGTGGATATCTTCCATTTTGAAAAGCTAGAGTTGGATATGGCACCAAGACTTTGCCCTCGGCCATTGCTGATGCTGGTGCGGCAGTGAGATTTCAGTCAGAGTTCTTACTGGAGATGGGTGGAAAGAAGGACATTTGCTCTAGGAGTCATTTTAGTCCAATATAAAGGAATCATGTAGTCTGGAAAGGTTTCTGTGCCAGAAGATAACCAATAACACAGAATAATAACTAACTAGCTGTATTTTGAAAAGGTTAAGCCAGGCCTTTGTTTTCTTCTTAAAGCTCCTGGCAATATCTAAGCCTCTATACGTGCCGTACTGAAGCTTTTTATCAATCCATTTCAGCACCAAGAGAGCACCATGTCCAACGCTTTTCACTGACAATGACAATAATATTGGTTTAGTGAGATAACAACTGATGAGGACTCCTTTTTGCATATTTAAAGTTGCATGATGATAAAGGTTTTTTGAAGCCTTGGACAGAAATTAAAGTTCACTATCTGCAGGCGACATCCTCGTCTGGAAAGATAATGGAAATGAAAATGGAAAAAAAGTAGGCCTAGCTATGTTTTGGGAGAGTTTAATACTGTAACGATAATATTAATGGCAGTATTACCAGGCATGTTGAGTTAAGCTTCAATAGATCTATATACTCTCCATAAGCCACAACCTTGAATACATATCCTTAATAATTTATCAAGAAATTAGCTTTTAATATATTTGTAATGTAAAGTTGATCTAATAATGTAATATTTAAAGATAATGAAGTATGTATGTATTATTAGATATTAAAACACAGTATTATTATCACATTATAGCTTGTATCCACAGGTTGACTAACTGATATTTGAGGATGAGATTGCCAATTCTCGAAAATGCTGTGGGGTTACAAAATTCTAAATTCCACAAGGAAGCACCCTCCATGATGTCCTCCACCTATGACGGGTTCTACAGCATGCTTTGTCTCTCTTGAATGAGAGCACCAATACAACAGGCTGTGAGTGTAGCACATCGTCCATGAGCTGCCTAGCAGTTGTACAGTAGACTACTTTAACGAGTTATCATTTGGCTTCATGTTGACACTATCTCTATGACACTATCTCCCAAATTCTTGCTGCAAAGAATTACTTTCACAGGAGATGGTTCAGGAGATTTAAAAAGATGTGGTGTGTCCCTGCCCTGTCATTTTACTGAAAGCATTAACTGAAATGTTTATTGCTTCAAAGAGAAGAGACTGGCTGTTGAATTACTCTGTATTGGATCCACGTACAACTGAGGTAAAACAGATTTCAAACTGAATGCAGTGTTACCAAATCATAGTGGCAAAAAGCCTTATTGAATTTCTTCTGTAGCAGAGGAAGCATTTTTTTTGCCCCTTTATTGTGCCGGCAGTTGGGATAAATGGTGAAATAATCCTTTATGGAACATGTATGAGTATAATTATTTTATTATTATAAATCATTATAATGACTGCTTAATTTCCCCTACAATACAAGTGACAACCATTTCTCAAATATAAATGACAATAACACGTCACTATCCATGAGAGAAGGTTGTGATCTTTAATTAGGTATAACATGGCTGGTGTAGGTAAATGCAATTGGACAAAGGCTTCATGGAGCAAATTAGAGACAATTACAGACCTGTATTGACATTAATGACATTTATTATGCTCAAGGTGCCCTACAATGAATATATTTCCATGAACCCTTGCCTTCACACCTATTCCTTCATTGTATAACATTGTTTTGACACTGTTAAAGAGCTGTTAAAGTCCTATTAATGAGAACTTTAGCTCAAATATGTCAGTTCCAGAAGTTCACCTTCACTCTCTTGTTCTCTTTCTCTCCTTCAGGAAGGTCAGACAGAACAGGACACCGTGGTAGAATAAAGCCAGTAGGCTCTAATGTGCATCATGAAACACAGGTCAATACAGATTTCCTCAAGAGCCTGTGATAAGTTCAATGGCCATTGAACACAGATCAGCAGGGACATCCTGCGGAGTTATTGTGCACCTGAGGATGGTCTAACGGAGATGGCTATGGTCTCACCATCAACACTTTCTAATAGGATGACTAGAGATGGGTCACACAAGGAGGTCCATTTTGGATTTGACCTGGGTAAAGGGAGATTACGTATTGGTCTAACCATCAAGACTATTATGGAGGGTCCTCTTTGAAAATAATGAATGGAGATGGGTCATGTTAGGAGGCCATCTTGGAATTGAACTGAATCCATTAACCACTGGGCACTAACGTCAGTTCAACGTCAAGTTTTGATTTTCACTAACGTGAATTCAACGTGAACAAACAAAACAAAAAATGTATTGGCTTTAGGGAAAGAGTTTGGTGGTAAAAAGACTAAATGCCCTTAAGTTGATGTTTAGCAAATCCAATCAGTTTTCCACATTGATTCAACATCACATAGATATTTTTTGTTGAAATTAAGTGGAAACAGTGCTGATTCAACTATTTTTTGTCCAGTGGGTAGCTACTTTTTTACAATTACACTGTCATGGCAAACCTTTAATAACCACTAAGTATGGAGTATTAGTGTCATTACTGAATGTACTTTATTCCATCAATATCTAATGACTCACAGTAATTGAAGACACGGGGAATTTTAAAATTGGAAACAAAGGTTTTATTTTATTTTATTTTGAGTATGTTATTATTGTTAGTACCAATCTCTGTGTATTTTTTTGCTTTTCAAAAATAACACTGTTCATGGAATGGCAAAAATGATACTAATATATATTGATGTTTACGCTGTTGTTCTAAATAGCAATACAAAACCCATTCATTAATTTGACTTCATATTGACTTAATATCAGTGTACACCATTTGCATATCTTTGCCACACGATAAAGGCCCCCAGACATGGCAGCTTGTAAACCGTTCAAAGTGGCTCCTCCAGTCTTCCCAGTAAACAAGCATTTGTAAGAAAACATATCATTCAAATAAGCTTTTAATCTGTTAAATAATGACCAAGAGGACAGCCTCTGTCACCGCCTTTTATTCCAGTACCCCAGGAATCCCTTGGATGAGCAGCATTATCTTATTGAACATGACAATCATATTACTGACACAGCAATAGAAATGAAACGGTAAATTGAATTCATATAACCGAGTGAAGAGAATGTGATTTTAACAGTGGCGAAACGCTGAGGAAAGTGGATTTTTATGTCAAAATCACTTAAAGAAGGATTTCAGGGCCTCCCCTGTTTGGGGAGTCTGAGCTATTTCCTTTTACACTCTACTGGTTATTCATGATGCAACATGTCTAAACTGAGCACAGGTCATGGCGCTATGAGCGATGCCCATCTGAAATTCAATTCCCCTACGCTTGGAGGAGCGCTACCTCCAAATGTCAGCGGTGACTATCCTGCTATCTTCAAAAGCACTGGCGCTGGGGGCTTTCAACCACAGAGGTGTGAGACCACCTTGACTCCACTAGCTCTTACGGCTTAAATATAGCATAGATGAGATTAACCTCGATCTATTGATTTTGGTTAATTTACATTATGCAGTGAACTTACAGTGCGCATAAGTAATGGTTCACCAGCCACTCACACAATTCATTGAGCAAATTGGTTTGTTTTCTGGACTGCATAGAGATGAAATCTACAACAACAATGCAGATGTAAGGGTAGAATAAAATTATCTGGGCAGCTTTAATATTCATGAAAATGTGATTATTCAAGGCGTCATGACAGTGGATGTGCTGCTGGGAGACTTGGGTCACCAGCTCTTGAACCACAGCCTCCTCTGGGAGGCATCATGTGCTAAATTATGGATTCAGATATCCACCATCACCTGACAAGTGGAACCCACACACAGAGGGGGTCGCGCAGGGCGTTTAGCCCCAGGCCCTAACTCCTTGGCTTTACCCCATTGGAGGTAGCAGCAGGAGGGAGAGATGCAAACGAGGTAGGAGCAGAAATGGGGGAAAATATAATAAATATTCTAAGTGAGATATTTGCTGAGAACCAGTTCAGTGCTCAGTAACTACATACTATGGCCACTCAACCCAATCCAAGCCAAAAGGTACACACAGTAACAGAGAGTGTGCCTACTAGATAAGATTCATACAGTACCTTCAGGAAATATTCCCACCCCTTGACTTTTTGTTGTGTTACAACCTGAATTTAAAAATTGATTATATCAATCTTTTTGGGGTCACTGGCCTACACACAATACCCCATAACATCAATGTGGAATTCTGTTTTTGTTTTTACAAATTAATAAAAAATGAAAAGCTGAAATGTCTTGAGTCAATAAGTATTCAACCCCTTTGTTATGGAAAGTCTAAAACCTATCAACATATTTTAATTAGTTCATATATTTTTGTTAAATAAATGTTACAATTTTTCTTCCACTTTACAAAAATAAAGCCATTTTAATCCCACTTTAACACTGGGGGTGAATACTGTAACCACCAGGGCCTTTGAGGTATAGCTATACCTTAGTACCACAAGATATTATAGCCTAGTCTCTTCCCACAGTCACTGGAGCGCCATGAGTCTGGCAAATAGCGCTAGACTAGCTATAGGTACTGTATCTCACATGCACCCCTCAGCAGCTGACTGGTGCAGAACCAATTAAGACTCAATTCAGCTGCTCATTGTCCTGCAGAGAGAATGAGAGGCCGGTCAGCCTGATAAGAGGCTCAGCAACACTTTATACCAGCAGCATTACCACGCTGTTCTTCCACTGGAGTTGTCCCGCTTAGGACCCGGTGCTATCTCTATCTCCAACACTGTTGGCAAGACGAGGCAATTTACCGAGGTTAGAGTCTAATCATGCTAGCTAATACAACTCATTGTATATTTTGTGTTATCACACATTTGATAACCTGTTTGGGTGTACCCAAGGAGGGAATTGGCGGAATACGTCTACGTGAATGTAAATACGACTAGGTAATCTAGGTGCAAATTATGTAAATATATTGATTAGATATTTCTCAAAATATTGTTAGGCTTTAACACAGCGGTCAGATATCCAGCGTTAAACTATTAATAAGCTGTTGATTGGGTTTGCTCCGATTCCCAGTCTCAGTACACATTGAGAAAACAAGCAAATATTTGTCTCTCTTCTTGGCGCTTTTCTCAGTGTGAATTCACCAGAACTCATAATGCAGCCGGAGACTCAGTGGCCTCTCCCTCTACTCCATATTCTCTTCCTCTCCTCTCCTCTCTACTTCTGCTGAACAAAAATCTAAACGCAACGTTGGTCCCATGTTTCATGAGCTGAAATAAAAGATCACAGAATTGTTTCAGAAGCACAAAAAGCTTAGTTCTCTCAAATGTTGTGCTCAAATTTGCTTACATCCCTGTTAGTGAGAATTTCTACCTTGCCAAGATAATCATCCACCTGACAGGTGTGGAATATCAAGAAGCTGAAAACAGCATGATCATTACACAGATGCACCTTGTGCCAGGGTCAATAAAAGGCCACTCTAAAATGTGCAGTTTTGTCACACAACACAATGCCACAAATGTCAAGTTGAGGGAGTGTGCAATTGGCATGCTGACTACAGGAAAGCCGTTTGTCCACCAAAGCTGTTGCATGTTAATTTCTCTACCATAAGCCACCTCCGTCGTCATTTTAGAGAATTTGGCATTACGTCCAACTGGCCTCACAACCAGAACGCATGTATGGCGGCGTGTGGGCAACCGGTTTGCTGATGTCAACGTTGTGAACAGAGTGCCCCATGGTGGTGGTGGGGTTATGGTATGGGCAAGCATAAGCTACGGACAACAAACATAATTGCATTTTATCTATTCAATTTGAATGCACAGATACCGTGACGACATCCTGAGGCCCATTGTCGTGACATTCATCTGCCGCCATCACCTCACATTCCAGAGTGATAATGCATGGCCCCATGTCACAAGGATCTATACACAATTCCTGGAGCAGAAAATGTCCCTGTTCTTCCATGGCCTGCATACTCACCAGACATGTCACCCATTGAGCATGTTTGGGATTCTCTGGATCAATGTGTACGACAGAGTGTTTCAGTTCCCGCCAATATCCAGCAACTTCGCACAGCGGGACAACATTCCACAAGCAACAGCCTGATCAACTCTATGCGAAGGATATGTGTCGCATTGCATGAGGCAAATGGTGGTCACACCAGATACTGGACTGGTTTTCTGATCCACACCCCTACTTTGATTTTTTAAGGTCTGTGACCAACATGCATATCTGTATTCTCAGCCATTGAAATCTGTAGATTAAGACCTACTTCATTTATTTCACTTATCTGATTTTCTTATACGAACTGTAACTCAATAAAATCTTCGAAATTGTTGCATGTTGCGTTTATATTTTTGTTCAGTAAACCTCTACCTCCCTCTCGGAATATGCCTCTCCTTTCTCTCTCTTACCTAAAGTCCTAAAACAATTCAAAAGGCCTTGCTGCCAGTCTTTAGAGGAGAAGCTACAGAGAGGTGGCATGCATGGCTGACAGTTACAGACGGATGGTGACATACACATGCCTCGACTTCCCATGACCTTGGTTGACCTGGTTAGACATAGATAAACCATCAAACTCACTGGATGAAGGCCATTGTAACGGTGAGAGGTCAGGAGTAGCAGCATTCCTCATACAAAACACAAAATTAGGCTAGACCGCGGGAGATTCACATTATAGAGCAATTGACATTTAAATGTAATTTCCGATTGAGCCGACATATGTAGTGTTTACCGTGAATAAGGTCTCCGCGAAAGTGGGGGAAAAAACAGTGCCTTTAAAAGGTGCATAGCTTGAATCTGAATGCTCATAAACCAGTTACATACGTTGTTGCTAGAAGCTTAACAGCCAGTAATAGACTTTAAAACTGGTCATACCAGGGGATGTGCTCTATACAACGGTCTCGACTGTAAAATAGTTGTTCTGTTTAACCTGGGCATAGTGTATCATGAAGAGGGAGCATTTGACCCTCAATGATTGAGACAGTGAACGTTCCCTTGGAAACTGTAGTGTACTCTTACTGCCCTCTAGTGAAAAATTACACACAGTCACAGAGTACCATAGTAATACTGTATAGGGATCCAAACTGGTGGGGGGGGGGGGCAAAGAAGGTGAGAAGGCGGAAACTAGCGTGATGTGTAGTATAGAGCTATGCAGGATGTCAACTGGATGACCCATTTAAGGTTTAAAACCACTAATTTCTCCAACATGTGAAGCTGAAGTACAGTTGTAAAGAAAACACTACTGTTTCTAAAACAAGGCAAAGACCAAACAGGGTTAAAGCATCTATAGTAGTTATGCATTGTATTTGTATAGGGTCATTTCACATGTATAATACAGTCATTACAAAAGTATTTACACAAAATATATATATAATTCTTGATCCACTGTTCAATTTAGGCACAAATTAAGCGAACAAAATGCATTCCTATGATTTAGTGACGTACGCACTTTTGCTAAATAATTTTACAAACCATTCTGTAAACAGTTCCATCATCCAGTTGATAGTCCAATGGATACCGTGCCATCTATACATAAATAAATACTGTTTCAAGGTGCAAATGTGCAACCAAAACAAGAACACAAACGTCATAGTATAGTCAAGGTCTACAAAGACCAAGCTTAACATTTTGTGACAGGTAAAAAGCTGTCCATTTCAGGAGAGTTGTAACTACAAAAACACAAGTCCCAAACTTCCCTGGTTGTCCAGAAAAATTTGATTCTGGGAATCTTTCAACCAGGATTTCTGGAATTCTGCAACTCTACTAGGGAATACTAGGAGAAGAGAAGCCTCCGGCAGATCATGATGATCCAGACATTTAAAAAAAAAGGACAACACCGCATGAATTTAATAAAATATCACTACAAATACTTAGCGCAATGCAAAATAAAATGAGCAAGACGTAGATGTCTATGTACAGGTATGAAGGTGTTATGGCAGTGTTTCCTAAACTCATTCCTCGGTACCCCAAGGGGTGCAAGATTTGTTTTGCCGTAACACTATACAGCTTATTCAAAAGATCAAATCTTAATGATTAGCTGATTATTTGAAATCAGCTGTGTAGTGCTAGGGTAAAAGCCAAAATGGGTACCCCTTGGGGTCCCCGAGGACAGAGTTTGGGAAACCCTGTGTTATGAAATCCTTACATACAGTGCCTTTGGAAAGTATTCAGACCTCTTGACGTTTTAAAATGGATTAAATAAACAAATCCTCAGCAATCTACACACAATACCCCATAATGACGAAGCAAAAAAAACAGGTTTTTAGAAATGTTTGCAAATTTATACAAAAATTAAAACAGAAATACCTTATTTACTTAAGTATTCAGACCCTTTGCTATGAGACTCAAAATTGAGCTCAGGTGCATCCTGTTTCCAATGATCATCCTTGAGATGTTTCTACAACTTGAATCGAGTCCAATTGATTGGACATGATTTGGAAAGGCTCACACCTGTCTATATAAGGACCTATAGTTGACTGTGCATGTCAGAGCTAAAACCAAGCCTTGAGGTCGTAGGAATTGTGTTGAGACACAGATCTGGGGAAGGGTACCAAAAAATTTCTGCAGCATTGAAGGTCCCCAACTGGCTCAGTTGGTAGAGCATGGTGTTTGCAACGCCAGGGTTGTGGGTTCGATTCCCACGGGGGACCAGTACGGAGAAAAGAAAATGTATGAAATGTATGCATTCACTACTGTAAGTCGCTCTGGATAAGAGCGTCTGCTAAATGACTAAAATGTAAATGTAAACACAGTGGCCTCCATTCTTAAATGGAAGAAGTTTGGAACTAACAAGACTGTTATCCGATGGTCACTCTGACAGAGTTCCTTTCTGGAGATGGGAGAACCTTCCAGAAGGACAACCATCTCTGTAGCACTCCACCAATCAGGCCTTTATGGTAGAGCAGCCAGATGGAAGTCACTGCTCAGTAAAAGGCACATGACAGCTCGCTTAGAGTTTGTCAAAAGGCACCTAAAGACTCTCAGACCATGAGAAACAAGATTCTCTGGTCAGATGAAACCATGATTCAACTATTGGCCTGAATGCCAAGTGTCATGTCTGGAGGAAACCTGGCAGCATGATGGTGGCAGCATCATGCTGTGGGGATATTTTTCAGCGGTAGGGACTGGGAGACTAGTCAGGATCGAGGCAAAGACGAACAGATTAAGGTACAGAGATCCTTGATGAAAACCTGCTCCAGAGCGCTAAGGACCTCAAGACTGAGGCAAAGGTTCACCTTCCAACAGGACAACGACCCATAATCACACAGCCAAGACAATGCAGGAGTGACTTCGGGACAAGTCTCTGAATATCCTTGAGTGGCCCAAACAGAGCTCGGACTTGAACCCAATCAAACATCTCTGGAGGGACCTGAAAATAGCTGTGCGGCAACACTTCCCATCCAACCTGACAGAGCTTGAGAGGAATGGGAGAAACTCCCCAAATACAGGTGTGTCAAGCTTGTAGCGTCCTACCCAAGAAGACTCAAGGCTGTAATTGCTGCCAAAGGTGCTTCAACAAAGTACTTTGTAAATTGTCTGGATACAATTTAATCAATTTTATAATAACGCTGTAACCTAACAAAATGTGGAAAAAGTGAAAGGGTGTGAATACTTTCCAAAGGCACTGTAGCTCAGTACCATTCAAATAAAGTGTGATCCAGCTAAAGCCTTTACCCAAGGTTTTGAGGAATCATGTAGACAATCTAATGCTACCTATGCCATCTAGGCATGTACACAAATTAAGAATGAATTCATATTTCAACTTCTTATAATACAAATTAAAATGTGACTTTTAGCTATGAATCATAGTGGCACACTATCAATACACAAGGCAATGGAACTGAACGTTTTTCTTTGAAAAGTGAAGAGTGTATGTGTGCCTATATATGTATTCAGGACAGAAAATAGATCTTTCCTACATCAAACTGTACTAGACTCTGCAGTATCCGAAAGTAGATGGAGACTGTCTGTTCAATGTTTCTTCATGGTAGAGATAAGAGCAGAAATGTGGACAATAAAGATTTTTGTCTAATAATGTATTGGCAGGCAGTCTCCCCTCTCAGTACTAACCAGGCCTGACCCTGAACAGGGTGTTATGGCCACAAGCAATTAACCAAAAAAAATGTTTTACCCAGTTTTCTCCCCGAATTAGGTCCCTTGGCATCTCTGCAACTCCTCAATGGGCTCGGGAGAGGCAAAGGCCAAGTCATGAGTCCTCCGAAACATGACCCGCCTGGCTACCTTCTTCTTACCACACCGCCTGCTTGACCCGGATGTCAGCCGCACCAATGTGTTCAATTGACGACGGGATTCAGCTTGCAGGTGCCAGGCCCTGTCACAAGGAGTTGCTATAGCATGATGAGCCAAGGAAAGCCCCACCGGCCAAACCCTCCGTTACCCCTAACGGTGCTGGGCCAATTGTGCGCCCTCCTATGGGACTCCCGTTCACGGTCCGTTGTGACAAAGCCTGGGATCTCTTGTTTAAAACACAGGGTGGAAAAAAAATGTAATCATGCACATTTCTCCGATTAATTTAACGGATAGACAGTCCATTCAGTAGTAGGTTACTTACTCCGGCCCTAGATGGACTGTAGAGGGGCAGGTTTGGTGGTACAGTGAGACCTGTCGTAACCAGTATAAATCTTACTGGTTCCCAGTAGGGCTGTGACAATACCAGTATCACAAAAAGATGTCCATGACAAAATGAAAACACGAAGCAGATCTAACTCTGGTCCTTTAATAACCTGCTGTATGCAAGATATTGTTTGCCACAGCTTGGAAAAAAAATAAGTTTGATTCCAACATCAGGGATGTTTTCCTAAACAAGTTAAATCCACTTTGTGTTTTGTTTTCTTGCCATGATACTAACGAGTATGGCAATACTGGTATCATCCCGGCCCTAGTTCCCAGTCCAGCCTCTTCACTGGTACGCGTGCATGCGGCGCTCAGCAGCTGCCGCTAACTTTCTGCGTCGCAGGGTCATAGAGTCTAAAACTGAGCCTGCTGGGATGTCATCCTCAAGAGAGGGCAGACCATCGTACTCATCATCGTCGTTCATAGCAGCAGCATTTTCCTCTGGGCTCTTGCTCAGATATCTCCTGAGAGGGGCGCAGGAGGAGAGGAGTTGGTTTTAGTTTTTAAGACCTCTGCTGGGTTCTTAGGGTTATGGTTGAGCCAGGATGTGGAGATGAAGCTAGGACTAAGGTTGAGGCTAGAGTTGAACTGGGATGTGGACATGAAGCTAGGGTTAGGGTTGAGGTTGAGGCTAGGGTTGAGCCGGGACGTGGACATGAAGCTAGGGTTAGGGTTGAGGCTAGGGTTGTGGTTGAGGCTAGGGTTAGGATTGTGGTTGAGGGTTAGGGTTGAGGCTAGAGTTAGGGTTGTGGTTGAGGCTAGGGTTAAGGTTGAGCCGGAATGTGGACATGAAGCTAGGGTGGTATTTAATATTGGCTTATTTTAAAAAAATACTTTAGCTCAGATTGATTTAGCTTGCCTGGTGCAATGGAACCAATAGAATAGTCCCAAAAGTGCAACTGCAGACCCTGCCCATCTGGCAAAAAGTATTTGAAAGAAGACAAGTACTATTTAAAGCCAGGCGTGTTAATGTCCTGGTGCCAGGGGACATGGCTATCGGTGAGCTAATGGGGTCAGTGCTGGTCAGAGCCTCATGATCAGGGCGCATTATTACCATCAACAGGAACATGAGAAACACAATGAGCTGAATGGAATAGAGCAGCATGAAAGGTGAAAAGCACAGGCTACGACCCCTGTAGCATACAGGACCAAATATTCTAATAGACAAGTGGGCACAAACAGAGCATAGAAAGGTAGTAAATATGATAAAATAGACAATTTGCGTCATTCGCAACATCCATAATAGATTAATTTGAAATCCAGGCTAGCAGGTTAGGAACTGGAAGTGTTCCATTGAAGTCAGTGCTTTCTTTTTAACTTTAAATAAGCAGATCCAGTACCTCTGTGCTCGTAGCAGTAGCTCATCTTTCCTCTGTAGCAGTATCTTCTGTCTCTCCTCGGCTGACTTGGAGAAGCGGCTGCCTCTGACCTCAAAGTCCTCCACCTCGGGGGTCACGAACTCTGAACTCCCGCTGGCCCCACCCACATCTTGTGGGGAGGGGTTGACCTGGGAGGCAGAGTGGTCCACAGGCTGGAGGGAGACAGCAGACATTTTAAGCAGACCTGGAAGTCAGGTATGCTCTAAACTTACTGTGTAAGTCAAGTGTCCCAAGAAGGCTTTTCAAGTCATTTTGGGTATCGGCTCATGGGATGAATTGACCCTGAACTATATTTTAGCCCTTCCTTATGTTAATGTCACATCCAAGGAGACCACATAAGCACCCACACAACCAGCGTGTGGAGTTCCCTGTAGCAGTGTGGGACTGACTGACCTGTATGGGGAAAGGAACCACGATGCGTCCGTCCAGGATGTTGTCAGTGGTGACCTCCACAGAGCGGGTCAGCTGCAGATCCTGTAGCACAAGATGGTAGGGAACCTCCGGAAACATCTCCCCGATCTGATGGGCCTAAAGATAGCGAGAGAGGAGATGTATCATTATTTCAAACATCTAATGTAGCCTCCTTTCTTTACCTTCTTATATTCATTGTTACTGCCATGAGAGAATAGGACAAGTGAAAGTTAACAAGAATAGAATGAGACACTGGTAAAAAAAAAAAAAATGGATGGACCCCATGAACACTGACCATGGCATTGAGCTGGGAGTTGTTGACCTGTTGTACGATGCCCAGGATGTTGGTTGTGTGCATCACTTCCACAGAGAAACTGGGCAGCCAGCTGGCAATGCGAGAACCTAGTAGGGGTGAAATGCATGCACGGTCAAGCTCATTAGATATTCATGGAGAGGTGTCCTATCTAATCTGTGTATGGATTTAGAGTGTTGAGAGAAAAGCCTGAATAGTCGCCAACTGTGTCAGAGTAACCACTGAGAGGATGTCTATCTGCATATTTTATGGGTGTTACTCTAGGCCCTAAAGATACTGAGGCCTGATCCAGAAAACTAAAACTAGTAGGGACTACAGATGTCATTTCGTTTCATAGCCAACACTGACACATTTACATTGATGAGTAAAGCATTTGACAGGGTTAACTACTGTAATCAAAAATATCCTGTCAATGGGGGTGAGGCCTGAAATAGTCCCATGGGTTTGGGACTTTCTCTCTGACAGGAGACAACAGGTCATTATGGTGCCACATCTGAATGGGAGTCCCTCATGTGGGGTGGCCCAGGGGACCCTCCTTGGCCCGGTCCTTTTCCTTGCCCTCATCAATGACGCTGAACATGAAGCTGCCAACCCTGTGTGGAAATATATATTTTCTAGATATGTGGTAGTAGAGTAGTGGCCTGAGGGAACACACTTAATGTATTGTGTAAAGTGTTATGAAATGTAATGTAATATTTGAAGTTGTATATAACGGCCTTAATGTTGCTGGGCACCAGGAAGAGTAGCTGCTGCCTTGGCAGGAACTAATGGGGATCCTTAATAAATACAAATACAAAGCTGCCACCCACACCATGTCTTTATAGTATTGTTGTTATTAAGAACACCTGCTCTTTCCATGACATAGACTGACCAATGGCTGCACCATTGAGAGCATCCTGACTAGCTGCATCACCGCAACTGCTCGGCATCCGACCGCAAGATGCTACAGAGGGTAATGTGTATGGCCCATTTCATCACTGGGGCCGAGATCACTGCATTCCAGGACCTCTATACCAGGTGGTGTCAGAGGAAGGCCCTAAAAATTGTCAAAGACTTCAGCCACCCAAGTCGTAGATGGTTCTTTCTCTCCGTTTCCGCACGGCAAGCGGTACCGGAAAGCCAAGTCTGGTACCAAAAGGCTTCTTAACAGCTTCAACCCCCAAGCCATAAGACTGCTGAACAGTTAATCAAATGGCTACACGGACTATTTACATTGACACCCTTATTTTATTATTATTTTTTGCACTCACTCTTGCACAGGCTTGATGTACACTCAGTGGACTCCACACACACACACACACACACACACTCACCACTCACATATACTACACTGACACACATTACTACTCTGTTATTATCTATGCCTAGTCACTTTAACCCAACCTACATGTACATATTACCTCTACCTCGTACCCCCGCATATTGACTCGGTAGCCCTTGTATACAGCCTAGTTATTGCTATTTTATTGTGTGTTACTATTTTTCCTTTAGTTTATTTAGATGGTTTTTTTTGGTTTTTTTAACTCTGCATTGTTGGTTAAGGGCTTGTAAGTAAGCAGGTCTACACCTGTTGTATTTGGTGCATGTGACAAATAAAATTTGACGTAACTTGTTAAATCCACTTCAAATCGGTGTAGATGAAGGGGAGGAGACAGGTTAAAGAAGGATTTTTAAGTCTTGAGACAATTGAGAGATGGATGGTGTATGTGTGCCATTCAGAGGGTAAATGGGCAAGACAAAATATTTAAGTGTTTTTTAACGGGGTATGGTAGTAGGTGGCAGGCACCCCGGTTTGTGTCAAGAACTGCAACACTGCCGGGTTTTCACACTCAACAGTTTCCTGTGTATCAAGAATGGTCCACCATCCAAATGACATCCAGCCAACTTGACACAACTGTGGGAAGCATTGGAGTCAACATGGACCAGCATCCCTGTGGAACGCTTTCGACACCTTGTAGAGTCCATGCCCTGACGAATGGAGGCTGTTCTGAGGGCAAAGGGGGGGGGTGCAACTCAATATTAGGAATGCGCTCTTAATGTTTTGTACACTCAGTACTTGTATTATATTGAAAGTGTTTTACTGGTTTAGGATTTTACTATTTGATAATGATTTAATTATTCATGTTATGAATGTAAATTGGTGTACAATTCAGTCTGACTGTGAGAAACCAATAAAACCTATCTACTTATTTACATACTTTTAAAGAGCAAAAATATGTACGCAAAGGAATGTTCTAGAATATTGGACCGTTGGCTTTGATACTTTTAGACTTCTCAGCGCGGCTCAAGCAATTTCTCCAACTGTCAACACACTCAAATGAATATAGAGGACACATACCGGAGATACGTTGGTTGGGAACTTAGTGCATCCCCCGCAGACGGTGGTCTCAGAAACGCATAGCTATGTCACAATGGGATGCGGGACTATGATTTACACTTAAGCCTAAATGTTGATTAATATGTCCTGTCCCTGTGAAATAAATTGGTTCTGATTCTGAGTGCTAGTAAAAAAGTAGAAAAGTGAGTATACTGGGTGAGTGTTGGGGCCTCACCGTCAAAGTGGAAGAAGTGGTTGTGCTGGTTGAGGTGTGGCCTTGCCTCTGGCCCGGGGCCTCCAGGGCCCATGTTGTCTTCCAGCATGGGCTCCCTCTGCCTCTCCTCTCGCTCTCCTCCAGCCCCCTCGCTGATGTTCAGAGACATACGGCACGTGGGACACGACGTGTCCTGCTCCAACCAGGAACGCAGGCAAGAGCTGGGCACACAAAAACACACTGTTAATAGTGACCATAATAATGCTTTGATTTTATGTAGCACTAGGCACATAATGTTAAATCATGATAATGGACTGGAGTTATTACCGTAAATTCCGGACTATAAGCCGCAACTTTTTTCCCAGCTTTGAACCTCGCAGCTTAAACAATGACGCGGCTAATATATGGATTTTTCCCGCTTTCAATTTATTTTTTTATTTTTTAAAACACATTCTGTGACGTGCTCAGTTTTTTAGCGGCATGAAGCTTTCATTAGACCAATGAAATTGCCGAACGGGTTAAGGTCAAACAACTTTTTTTCTTTACTGTTTAGATTAAATCAAGCGCTCTCAAGCTTCCCATCATTCTGATTACGGTAGTCATTTTGTCACCCTCATCATGGCAAAGACAAGGAGAAATGCATATGATGCAGCTTTCAAGTTGAAGGCGATTGATCTGGCTGTTGGAAAAGGAAATAGAGCTGCTGCACGGGAGCTTGGTCTTAATGAGTCGATAATAAGACGTTGGAAACAGCAGCGTGAGGAATTGACTCAGTGCAAAAAGACAACTAAAGCTTACTGCTAATTTTACATTTTTTGTTACAAGCCGTGTTTCGTTAAAGCCTATTTATTTTTGTTACAAGCCATGTTTCGTTAAAGCCTGTGTAAAGTTAATTTGTTTCAATGTACCGGTAGGCACCTGCGGCTTATAGACATGTGCGGCTTATTTATGTTCAAAATAAAAAAAATGTTAATTCAGTGGGTGCGGCTTATATTCAGGTGCGCTTAATAGTCCGGAAATTACGGTATGTATAGCAGAATAGATAGTTGTTGTGGTTGCTGAAATGCGCACTGCATGGGGGTTAAGCGTTTTTGCATATCTGCTCACTTGTGGAAGAGATGTCCACAGGGCAGTTTGCGTGCTGTCATCATGGAGTCCCAGCAGATAGCACAGTCATCATTGTTTGCTACCAGCTCATCAGAGGTGGCCACAGCAAACCTGCAATCAACAATATACTTAGAACAATACTTTGTCCATTTTCTTTTCAGATCATGGAAATTAATCCTTTGCTTTCAACCTTTTGCCTTCAAATATGCCCCAGAGCATAGATGGATACAGCTATAACACAATGTAATGTAAATAAATACAGGTACTGTTCAGTATGTAGAAAGATAAAGCTAGCTGACTGAGCAACAAACCTGGCCTCCATGTTGTTGATGACATGGAGGTAGTTCTTGTGGCGACGGATTCTCTTCTGCACCTCATGGAACAGGTAACGCAGCTGCATGAAGATCACCAGGCTGGCCATAGAGAGCCAGATGTTACCAAACAGCTGAGAGGAGAAGGGGAGAAGAGGGAGAGAAAAAGGAGAAGAGCAGAGGAGAGGATAAGAGAAAGAGTTGGTAGAAAGAAGATATTCTGGTTACAACATGAAGGGACCTATAGATAAATGGACACTAGTAACGACCCTAGTAACGACCCTAGTAACGACCCTAGTAACAAGTCAAATAGGGACATGCCACTCTTGTGCAGTTGTTTTGTGTGAAAGTGAGTGGATGTGAGAATGGGTGTTGAACTCACCAGCATGTGGATGTGGTGCATGAGGTCCAGCCCCAGGAGAGCCAGCTCCATCACAAAGTCAGTGTAGTAAACGTAGGATCCTTTACTCTCCCAGGTGCCCTCATGGTTCAAGTCCCACAGGTGGATAGAGTACCTGGAGGGAGCAGGAACAGGTGTTCAGTGCGTGCGTGCGGCCTTTTCAGATTGTTACAGGCTTTGGATTTTCCATTTATATTTCGAGGTTGGACGTTAGCACGTGGGGCGCACAGACAGTTTGTGTTACACCTGTGCTGGTTTGTCATCTTGTTAGTGGGAAGGTGTTTCACCTGTGCTGGCCCAGGTGATTTTTAAGAGTGGCTGGCCCATGGCTCCAGTTGTCTGGAGAGATGTGGAAGGTCAACTCCCAATTAGATTTCTAGACAAACAATCCTTTATCTGATCTTCCCCGTTTTTGTTTTGCGCCAACATTTTGGTTTGCTTCCTGTCTGAGTTTGGTGTGGGCTTTTCTTTTATTTGCCTCTTAGTGGGCACATTTAGTGGGTGCTCATGGTGGGTGTCTTTTAGGTCCCAGTTGTTGTTGCTATGCAACTTTCAGTGGACAGCTCCAAGAGTATCTTTCAGAACCCCACCTGTTTCATTTTGTTTGATGTCAGTGACTCTTTGTTAGTTCCCCCTTCTGTTTGAGTGCCATGTTTGGTTTTCTTGCTGGGGAACGTTAACAAGATCTACCACCAGTTGGTAATGAGTTTATACAAGATATACAATATTTTGGCAATTGCCTGCACAATCACTTACCGGATAATGACATGTCCAGTTCTAACGGACACCAGCATACACTGAAAGGAAACATAAGAAAACAATAGTCTGGTTAGATAATGGGGAGCATCATCAGATAAGACCATGATGTATACATTAAAAACAGGCAGATAAGCACTACACCGCAAATGTTTATCCATATAGAAAAGAGAAACCAAGGCAAGAGGACCCAATAGACTTTTTAAATGTCGCCTCCATCTCAAAATGCATTGGAGAAACATTCCTCTCCTGAGGCGAGGAGAGAAGACACGATGAATCAAGGAAAAACAGTTGAGATCCACCTGGGGAGCGAGCTCCAGGCCTCCTACCTCAGCGGCCATGAAGGCGACGGTGTGCATGCCATGGGGATTTCCCAGCAGACCACAGAGCAGAGCCAGGCCACAGCAGGTCAGCAGCATACCCACCAGCAGGGTCAGAACCCTCACATGGCTGCCCATAGGAGTGGTGGGTGAGAATGACAGCTGTAACAACACACACAAGACTCAGTGATAAAGTACGATACTGCCGTGGATGATAATAGAATATCATAACATTAAAAATCCTAATCATGAACCGGGGAAATTAGAGTTTGTTTTACAAAACAAAGACACTAATGATTAGCCTTAAAGATATTGGCTAAATACAAATGATAAAACAATATTGTGACTTATTGTTTGCCAGAAGAGGATAACTCCTATATTGGACTATTGAAAACGAACATATTCAAAGCGGTCCTTGCAGAGCTGGACCATGAGGTGCATGAAGACGAGGACAGCGAACCACAGACACCACATCACCACCTCCTCCACCGTCTGAACGTTGAGCACCCCGAAGATAAAGATAAACTTGTAGAAGATGAAGTTCCAGAACTTGTCCTTCAGGTGCTGTATAGAGAGAGAAAGCAGCCAGGGCAGATAGGCCGTTAAAACATTTGATTTAGTCGCAATAGCTTTCTTGTTTTGAGTAAGGCTTGTTGACATATATTTTACATTTGTATCCAAAAGCATAATTGAGCAATGATTTATCAAAGATTGGCATATTTATTACGTTTTGGCCTTATCCAGGCCTCTCGTCTGGGTTTTGTGAGGAATCACTCATTGCCTAAATTGGGTAGGATTTAATTCAGCTGCATAATAAAATGTTTATGATAGTGGCCTCTATCTTAGCATGCATATCTCAATGACTACTAATGAAATGACATTCCCATTATACCCCAGTTAAAGGGGACCTGGCAGTTTGCAGTAAGGGTTTCAAGGAAAAACATTAGGCTACCTGGTTAATGAATGACATTACCTAGAAAAACAAAACATATTCCTACTTACCTGTTTTTCACTGACACGGAGCGGCCCAAAGACAACGCACTGGATCACCTTTGCAATCAGCATCAGGACACAACAGGTTGTATTCACCATCACCTGATCAACATGACATATTGAATTGAAAGTTAAATCAGCCAACAAATGAAACAGCAAATTGACACTATCCCAAATCCATTATTTCAATATCAAGGTAAAAGTTTGTCCCAGGTTACGAAAGTCTCAATCGCGATGGTTTTGTTATTTTTCAGCACAATATCTAGCGGACTAATCTCCGCGGTACAGGAAGTTTCTGATGAACTTCACCAACAGCGTTGAGCCAAGACCAGGATTTCTGGAATACACTGTGCAAAGTCAAAAGTTTGGACACACCTACTCATTCAAGGGCTTTCTTTATTTTTACTATTTTCTACATTGTAGAATAATAGTGAAGACATCAAAACGATGAAGTAACACATATGGAATCATGTAGTAAGAAAAACTAAATAAAAAAAGTGTTAAACAACTTTAAATATACACTGCTCCAAAAAATAAAGGGAACACTTAAACAACACAATGTAACTCCAAGTCAATCACACTTCTGTGAAATCAAACTGTCCACTTAGGAAGCAACACTGATTGACAATAAATTTCACATGCTGTTGTGCAAATGGAATAGACAACAGGTGGAAATTATAGGCAATTAGCAAGACACCCCCCAATAAAGGAGTGATTCTGCAGGTGGTGACCATAGACCACTTCTCAGTTCCTATGCTTCCTGGCTGATGTTTTGGTCACTTTTGAATGCTGGTGGTGCTTTCACTCTAGTGGTAGCATGAGACGGAGTCTACAACCCACACAAGTGGCTCAGGTAGTGCAGCTCATCCAGGATGGCACATCAATGCGAGCTGTGGCAAGAAGGTTTGCTGTGTCTGTCAGCGTAGTGTCCAGAGCATGGAGGCGCTACCAGGAGACATGGAGGAGGCCGTAGGAGGGCAACAACCCAGCAGCAGGACCGCTACCTCCGCCTTTGTGCAAGGAGGACCAGGAGAAGCACTGCCAGAGCCCTGCAAAATGACCTCCAGCAGGCCACAAATGTGCATGCTCAAACGGTCAGAAACAGACTCCATGAGGGTGGTATGAGGGCCCGACGTCCACAGGTGGGGGTTGTGCTTACAGCCCAACACCGTGCAGGACGTTTGGCATTTGCCAGAGAACACCAAGATTGGCAAATTCGCCACTGGCGCCCTGTGCTCTTCACAGATGAAAGCAGGTTCACACTGAGCACGTGACAGACGTGACAGAGTCTGGAGACGCCGTGGAGAACGTTCTGCTGCCTGCAACATCCTCCAGCATGACCGGTTTGGCGGTGGGTCAGTCATGGTGTGGGGTGGCATTTCTTTGGGGGGCCACACAGCCCTCCATGTGCTCGCCAGAGGTAGCCTGACTGCCATTAGGTACCGAGATGAGATCCTCAGACCCCTTGTGAGACCATATGCTGGTGCGGTTGGCCCTGGGTTCCTCCTAATGCAAGACAATGCTATACCTCATGTGGCTGGAGTGTGTCAGCAGTTCCTGCAAGAGGAAGGCATTGATGCTATGGACTGGCCCACCCGTTCCCCAGACCTGAATCCAATTGAGCACATCTGGGACATCATGTCTCGCTCCATCCACCAATGCCACGTTGCACCACAGACTGTCCAGGAGTTGGCGGATGCTTTAGTCCAGGTCTGTGAGGAGATCCCTCAGGAGACCATCCACCATCTCATCAGGAGCATGCCCAGGCGTTGTAGGGAGGTCATACAGGCACGTGGAGGCCACACACAGTACTGAGCCTGATTTTGACTTGTTTTAAGGACATTACATCAAAGTTGGATCAGCCTGTAGTGTGGTTTTCCACTTTAATTTTGAGTGTGACTCCAAATCCAGACCTCCATGGGTTGATAAATTGGATTTCCATTGATTATTTGTGTGATTTTGTTGTCAGCACATTCAACTATGTAAAGAAAAAAGTATTTAATAAGATTATTTCTTTCATTCAGATGTAGGATGTGTTGTTTAAGTGTTCCCTTTATTTTTTTGAGCAGTGTATTTTATATTTGAGATTCTTCAAAGTAGCCACCCTTTGCCTTGATGACAACTTTGTACACTCTTGCCATTCTCTCAACCAGCTTCATTAGGTAGTCACCTTGAATGCATTTCAATTAAAAAGGTGTGCATTGTTAAAAGTTAATTTGGGGAATTTATTTCCTTCTTAATGTGTTTGAGCCAATCAGTTGTGTTGTGACAAGGTAGGGTTGGTATACAGAAGATCGCCCTATTTGGTAAAAGACCAAGTCCATATTTTGGCAAGAACAGCTCAAATAAGCAAAGAGAAATGACAGTCCATCATTACTTTAAGACATGAAGATCAGTCAATCCGGAAAATTTCAAGAACTTTGAAAGTTTCTTCAAGTGCAGTTGCAAAAACCATCAAGAGCTATAATGAAACTGGCTCTCATGAGAACCGCCACAGGAAAGGAAGATCCAGAGTTACTTCTGCTGCAAAGGATAAGTTCATTAGAGTTACCAGCCTCAGAAATCGGCAATTAACTGGACCTCAGAATGCAGCCCAAATAAATGTGTTCAGAGTTCAAGTAACAGACATCAACTGTTCAGAGGAGACTGCGTGAATCAGGCCATCATGGCCGAATTCCTGCAAAGAAACCACTACTAAAGGACAGCAATAAGAAGAAGAAACTTGCTTGGGCCAAGAAACATGAGCAATGGACATTAGACCGGTGGAAATCTGTCCTTTGGTCTGATGAGTACAAATTTGAGATTTTTGGTTCCAACTGCCGTGTCTTTGTGAGACGCAGAGTACGTGAACGGATGATCTCCACATGTGTGGTTCCCACCGTGAAGCATGGAGGAGGAGGTGCGATGGTGTGTGTCTGTGATTTATTTCAAATTCAAGGCACATTTAACCAGCATAGCTACCACAGCATTCTGCAGCGATACGCCATCCCATCTGGTTTGCGCTAAGTGGGACTATGATTTGTATTTCAACAGAACAATGACCCAAAACACACCTCCTGGATGTGTAAGGGCTATTTGACCAAGGAGAGTGATGGAGTGCTGCATCAGATGACCTGGCCTCCACAATCACCCAACCTCAAGCCAATTGAGATGGTTTGGGGTGAGTTGGACCACAGAGTGAAAGAAAAGCAGCCAACAAGTGCTCAGCATATGTGGGAACTCATTCAAGACAGTTTGAAAAGCATTCCAGGTGACTACCTCATGAAGCTGGTTTCAGAGAAGGCCAAGAGTGTACCAAGCTGTTACCAAGTCAAAGGGTGGCTACATTGAAGAATCTCAAATATATTTTGATTTGTTTATCACTTTTTTGGTTACTACATGATTCCATGGTGTGGTATTTCATAGTTTTGATGTCTTCATTATTATTCTACAATGTAGAAAATAGTAAAAATAAAGAAAAACCCTTGAATAAGTAGGTGTGTCCAAACGTTTGACTGTTACTGTAGCTCGGACTATATCGATTCACCCAAGGTTAATACTTAAAAAAATATTTAACACCCACCTTGTACCTGTTTGTCCTCTGTAGATGCGTGCCTTTGTTTACTAAAATCTATACTTTTTCAATAAACATTAATCAAATACCACCACTGACTATTTCATTGTTGAGATTCAATGGGCACAAGCGCATTTACACTGAGTTGCCATCTTAGAGCAACACCAATGAGCAATCAGTCTGTAGTTGTATTTGATTAACCCTTTATTGAAAAAGTATGGATTTCAGCAAACAAAGAAAGGCACGCAACTACAGAGGACATACATAGGTACAAGTTGGCCGTTTCATAAGTTCTATTTTTTTGAAGTATTGACCTCAGGCAAATTGATGTAGTCGGAGCTAGATTCCGCAAAGCCTGTTCTCAGCTCCACGCCGTTGATGAAGTATATCATTAAACATCCTTTACTGTGGAGTTTAGTCCGCTACACAATAATCAGATAATTCAGTACAATTCAAAGCATGACTATCAACAAACCACAGGAGCGGAGTTTATGAACTTACCCAAACAAAAACAGTGTCTGAGACCAGGTACAACCGGACAGTGGCTGCCACATCGCTAAGGCTGGTGATTGGGTCCTCATCAACATCATCACTTTCTACAGGAGTACTGCTCTGTGTCTGTGTGTACTCTACTGGCTCTGTGACAGTACAGTATCCACTCAATATTGACCCAGTGAGAAATACAGCACTCAGAGCTGTGTATGTCTGCAAACTGGGCCATGGAAATCTCTCCAAAAACAGCAAAGGCATATTGACTGGTGCAAGGTTTGCCACTTTGGAAAATTCAGATAAAACGTATTGAGTGAACACCTACTATTTCGAGAGATTTTTTATCAACTAGTGATTTAAAGCTGCAATGTCACTTTTGGAAGACCCCACCAAATACACATAGAAATTTAAGTAATAGATATGTAATTCTCATTGAAAGCAAGTCCAAGAAGCGGTAGATATGTTGTGGGCGCTATATCTTTCCTTCCCGTTTTAAATGTGCTCTTTTACTTTCAGTTCAGTACACCAGCTTCAAACATATGAAAATACTATGCTTTTGGTTATTGAAAATATATTTATCGACTGTTTATATGGTACACTGACTCTGTTTTGTCACAAACTGAAATTAGGCGAACTATTAGAATTTTAGCAAGCAAGCAGGAAATGGCGCAGCGATTTATGCGCAGTGCACATTTAATTTAGCGTTACTTAGAAAACGTTAACTTCATTATCTCGTTTGTAGCTAATACAGTGGTAACGTTTGATATGTATCCTCCTTGGCTAGCTGGCTAGCTAGGTATATGGACGACTGGTAAATCAACAACAACAACAGTTTAGTTAACGTTAGCTAGCTAGTAACCAGGATTACAAACTCTGATATGACATTTCGTCCACGCTGATAACTATGTACGATGTCGCCAAATACCAACTGAAAATTGGCGTCTCTGAAAAAAAACGTCAAAACCTTAACTGTGTCGACCCTCCTATTGCATGTTGCTGTAGCAATATCTCGGAGTTTCCACCTTATTGCGTCTATTTCGGTGTACTTCCGGTTTTGGCGCATCTGGATTCCTCTCTGGATTGGCTGGATCAGGGAGCGCTCTAGTTGGCCTTTATAAAAAATATCTGAATTTGTCTGCCTGTGTGAACGCAGCCATGTTGTCTCAGCAAGGGACCTCCTTCAGAATAAGGCATCATACATACAGTGCCTTCAGAAAGTATTCATACCCATTTACTTATTCCACATTTTGTTATTTTAATTTTTTTATTTCACCTTTATTTAACCAGGTAGGCTAGTTGAGAACAAGTTCTCATTTACAACTGCGACCTGGCCAAGATAAAGCAAAGCAGTGTGACACAGACAACAATACAGCTACACATGGAATAAACAATAAACAAGCCAATAACACAATAAACAAGTCAATGACACAGTAGAAAAAAAGAAGGTCTATATACAGTGTGTGCAAATGGCGTGAGGAGGTAGGCAATAAATAGGCCATAGTAGCGAAGAATTACAATTTAGCAGATTAACACTGGAGTGATAAATGAGCAGATGATGATGGGCAAGTAGAGATACTGGTGTGCAAAAGAGCAGAAAAACAGTATGGGGATGAGGTAGGTAGATTGGGTGGGCTATTTACAGATGGACTTTGTACAGCTGCAGCGATCGGTTAGCTGCTCAGATAGCTGATGTTTAAAGTTGGTGAGGGAAATAAAAATCTCCAGCTTCAGCGATTTTTGCAATTCATTCCAGTCTCTGGCAGCAGAGAACTGGAAGGAAAGGCGGCCAAATGAGGTGTTGGCTTTGGGGATGATCAGTGAAATATACCTGCTGGAACGTGTGCTACGGGTGGGTGTTGTTATCGTGACCAGTAAACTGAGATAAGGTGGAGCTTTACCTAGCATAGACTTATAGATGACCTGGAGCCAGTGGGTCTGGCGACGAATATGTAGCGAGGGCCAGCCGAATAGAGCATATAGGTCGCAGTGGTGGGTGGTATAAGGGGATTTGGTAACAAAACGGATGCCACTGTGATAGACTGCATCCAGTTTGCTGAGTAGAGTATTGGAAGCTATTTTGTAGATGACATCGCCAAAGTTGAGGATCGGCAGGATAGTCAGTTTTACTAGGGTAAGTTTGGTGGCGTGAGTGAAGGAGGCTTTGTTGCGAAATAGAAAGCCGATTCTAGATTTGATTTTGTATTGGAGATGTTTAATATGAGTCTGGAAGGAGAGTTTACAGTCTAGCCAGACACCTAGGTATTTATAGTTGTCCACATATTCTAGGTCAGAACTGTCCAGGGTGGTGATGCTAGTCGGGGAGCGGGTGCGGGCAGCGAACGGTTGAAAAGCATGTATTTGGTTTTACTAGCGTTTAAGAGCAGTTGGAGGCCACGGAAGGAGTGTTGTATGGCATTGAAGCTCGTTTGGAGGCTAGTTAGCACAGTGTCCAAGGAAGGGCCAGAAGTATACAGAATGGTGTCATCTGCGTAGAGGTGGATCAGAGATTCACCAGCAGCAAGAGCGACATCATTGATGTATACAGAGAAAAGAGTCGGCCCGAGAATTGAACCCTGTGGTACCCCCAGAGAGACTGCCAGAGGTCCGGACAACATGCCCTCAGATTTGACACACTGAACTCTGTCTGCAAAGTAGTTGGTGAACCAGGCAAGGCAATCTTTAGAGAAACCAAGCCTATTGAGTCTGCCGATAAGAATATGGTGATTGATTGTTACAGCCTGATATTAAAATGTATTAAATAGATGTTCTTCTCACCCATCTACACACAATACGCCTATAATGACAAAGTGAAAACATGTTTTTAGAAATTTTAACACATTTATTGAAAATTAAATACAGAAATATCTCATTTACATATGTATTCACACCCCTGAGTCAATACATGTTAGAATCACCTTTGGCAGCGATTACAGCTGTGAATGTTTCTGGGTACATCACTAAGAGCTTTGCACACCTGAATTGTACAATATTTTCACATTATTATTTAAAAAAATGTTCAAGCTCTGTCAAATTGGTTGTTGATCATTGCTAGACAGCCATTTTCAAGTCTTGCCATAGATTTTCAAGGAGATTTGAGTCAAAACTGTAACTAGGCCAATCAGGAACCTTCAACGTCGTCTTGGTAAGCAGCAGTATATTTGGCCTTGTGTTTTAGTTTATTGTCCTGCTGAAAGGTGAATTTATCTCCCAGTGTCTGTGGAAAAAAGACTGAACCAGGTTTTCCTTTAAGATTTTGCCTCTGCTTAGCTCTATTCTGTTTCTTTTTATCCTAAAAAACTCCCTAGTCCTTGCCAATGACAAGTATACCCATAACGTGATGCAGCCACTACCATGCTTGAAAATATGAAGAGTGTGTTGTGATGGATTTGCACCAAACATAACACTTTATATTCAATAAAATCAAATGTATTTATGAAGCTTTTTTACAACAGCAGATGTCACAAAGTGCTTATACAGAAACCCAGCCTGAAACCCCAAACAGCAAGCAATGAAGATCTAGAAGCATGGTGGCTAGGAAAAACTCCCTAGAAAGGCAGGAACCCAGGAAGAAACCTAGAGAGGAACCAGGCCCTGAGGGGTGGCCATTCCTCTTATGGCTGTGCTGGGTGGAGATTATAAGCGTACATGGCCATTAAGGCCAGATCTTACTTCAAGATGTTCAAACGTTCATAGATGACCAGCAGGGTCAAATAATAATCACAGTGGTTGTAGAGGGTGCAACAGGTCAGCACCTCAGGATTCCATACCCACAGGTAAAACAGCAGAAACTGGATCAGCAGCACGACCAAGTGGACTGGGGACGGACACAGCCAGGAGTCATCAGGCCAGGTAGTCCTGAGGCATGGTCCTAAGGCTCAGGTTCTCTGGGAGGGGAGCGAGAGAGAGATGGGGGCATACTTAAGTTTACACAGGACACCAGATAAGACAGGATAATTACACCAGATAGGACAGACTGACCCTAGCCCCCCAGCACATAGACTATTGCAGCATAGATACTGGATGCTGAGAATGGGGGGGTCGGGGAACAACCAGGCAGGATATAACCCCATCCACTTTGCCAAAGCACAGCCCCCACACCAGTAGAGGGATATCAAGAGACCACCAACTAACTACCCTGAGACAAAGCTGAGTATAGCCCACAAAGATGTCCTCCACCGCACAAGCCCGAAGGGGGGCAAAACCGGACAGGAAGATCACGTCAGTGACTCAACCCACTGAAGTCTGGCACGTCGTGACACACTCCTAGGGACAGCAGCTAGCAAGCTGCATTCGAATGGCTACTGCTGGCTAATGCCTCTGTCCCGAAGCAAGCACCAGTTAGCCTTGAGCTAGCCTCGAGCATTTTACATCGGCGCGTGACGTTCAGAAAATATTTTCCCTCAAATACTGCCGGTGAATCAGCGCCACAATTTACAAAAATACTTGTCATAAACGTTGATACAAAATTAAACTGTCATTCAAAGAATTATAGATGAACATCTTTATGCAAACGCTATGAAAGATTTCAAAAAAGTTTCACGAGGAAAGCACCCTTTGCAATAATCTGAGTACTGAGCTCAGAAAAATACACTAGGCTATACAGATAGCCGCCATCTTGGAGTCATCTAAAATCATAATTTGCATTAGAAATATTCCCTTACCTTTGATGATCTTCATCAGAAGGCACTTCCAGGATTCCCAGGTCCACAACAAATGTTGTTTTGTTCGATAAAGGCCATAATTTATGTCCAAATAACTCCTTGTTGTTCGCACGTTCAGTAAGCTACTCCAAATGTAGAAAGCGCGCAGACAAACACTTTTGGGTGTTTTCTATCCAAATCAAACAATTATATGCATATTCTAGTTTCTGGGCAGGAGTAATAACCAGATTAAATCGGGTACGTTTTTTATCCGGCCGTGAAAATACTGCCCCCTATCCTAAACAGGTTAAACCCAGGGTCTTACTCACCTCGGGGAATTGGTCAAAGCTTAAATGATTGTTTAGTTATCATCATCATGTTGTGGGCCGCTTTCACCTGTATGAGTGTGTTGATGTTGTGTGGTTGCTGTTTGATTCCGTGTGCGAGAGGTCTAATCACCAGGACTCTAGAGAGATCGATGATGCAACAAATGGTGAGGTACGGACTGATTCCGAGCTCCGACCAGTGGGATGAAAAATACATGCCTCCAAACGCAATAGATGGCTCTGATTCCTTCAATCATGAGGAGCCCATGTTGGATGAGATTATCTTCAA
The DNA here is from genome assembly GCF_965601325.2 of Salmo salar. Lineage (NCBI taxonomy): Eukaryota > Metazoa > Chordata > Actinopteri > Salmoniformes > Salmonidae > Salmo > Salmo salar. The sequence goes on from NC_138300.1 coordinate 111,174,054, forward strand.
TGTTTAGACAGACTGTTTATCTAATGAAGATTATAATGAAAATCATAAAAGGAAGAGTTATAATTGGAAATAGGCCTAGAACAGTCGTTGATGAGTATATGATGTAAATACATGTATTTTGTTTTGTTTGATTATGTGTGACATTTATAATTCCAATAAAGGTTGAAGTATCAGTGTGTAATATTTATTCAAATGGTGGATTGATAAAGGAATTTATATGTTTAAAATAATGACTAAAGAATTCCACCCTGAAATGTATTTAACGGTGTGAAATGTAATAGAATTATGACTATAATCCAATAATGTGTGTGTGAGACAAGTTAACCTGTTGGGGCTAGGGGGCAGTATTTGAACGGCCGGATAAAAAACGTACCCGATTTAAACTGGTTACTACTCTTGCCCAGAAACGAGAATATGCATATATTTAGTAGATTTGGATAGAAAACACTCTAAAGTTTGTAAAACTGTTTGAATGGTGTCTGTGAGTATAACAGAACTCATATGGCAGTCCAAAACCTGAGAAGATTCCATACAGGAAGTGCCCTGTCTGACAATTTATTGTCCATCTGTAGCCTCTCTATCGAAAATACAGCATCTGTGCTGTAACGTGACATTTTCTAAGGCTTCCATTGGCTCTCAGAAGGCGCCAGAAAGTGTAATGAGATGTCTGCAGTCTCTGGGCGAAGTACAGCAGCTCTGTTTGTTACTGGTCAGGCTGAGGACAGTGACACTGGAGATGCGCATTCATGAGAATTCTCCATGTTTTTCTTTCAGCCTTTCAATGAATACAACGTCGCCCGGTTGGAATATAATCGCTATTTTACGAGAAAAATCGCATAAAAATTGATTTTAAACAGCGTTTGACATGCTTCGAAGTACGGTAATGGAATATTTTGAATTTCTTTGTCACGAAATGTGCTCGCGCGTCACCCTTTGGATAGTTACCTGAACGCATGAACAAAACGGCGGTATTTGGATATAACTATGGATTATTTGGAACCATGTCACGTCCTGGCCAGTATAAGGGTTAATTGGTATTGTAGTTTGGTCAGGACGTGGCAGAGGGTATTTTTTTTAATGTGGTTCAGGGTGGTGTTTTTGTGTTAAGGGCATTTGATTTAGTATTCCGGGGTTTTTGGGCACTGTTTGAGATTCACGTATTTCTATGTTGATCTAGTTAGTTGTATGTCTATGTTTGGTTAATTGGGGTGGACTTCCAATTGAAGGCAGCTGTGTGGTGTTGCCTTTGATTGGAAGTCCTATATTAGTTGGGTGTGTTTGTCTGTTTAATTGTGGGAGATTGTTCTGAGTTTAGCCTTGTGCCTTGCCAGACTGTGTGTTGATCGTTCGTTCTCTTTTGTTATTTTGGTGTTCATTTTGGAGTTAATAAACCTCAAGATGAGCTTACATATACCTGCTGCGTTTTGGTCCTCCTTAACCAACGACAACCGTGACAAACCAAAACAACATTTGTTGTTGAAGTAGAAGTCCTGGGAGTGCATTCTGACGAAGAACAGCAAAGGTAATCCAATTTTTCTTATAGTAAATCTGAGTTTGGTGAGGGCCAAACTTGGTGGGTGTCAAATTAGCCAGCCGTGATGGCCGGGCTATCTACTCAGAATATTGCAAAATGTGCTTTCGCCGAAAAGCTATTTTAAAATCTGACACCGGAATTGCATAAAGGAGTTCTGTATCTATAATTCTTAAAATAATTGTTATGTATTTTGTGAACGTTTATCATGAGTAATTTAGTAAATTCACTGGAAGTTTGCGGTGGGTATGCTAGTTCTGAACATCACATGCTAATGTAAAAAGCTGTTTTTTGATATAAATATGAACTTGATTGAACAAAACATGCATGTATTGTATAACATAATGTCCTAGAAGTGTCATCTGATGAAGATCATCAAAGGTTAGTGCTGCATTTAGCTGTGGTTTTGGTTTTTGTGACATATATGCTTGCTTTGAAAATGGCTGTGTGATTATTTTTGGCAGGGTACTCTCCTGACATAATCTAATGTTTTGCTTTTGCTGTAAAGCCTTTTTGAAATCGGACAATGTGGTTAGATTAACGAGAGTCTTCTCTTTAAAATGGTGTAAAATAGTCATATGTTTGAGAAATTGAAGTTATAGCATTTGAGGTATTTGTATTTCGTGCCACATGATTCCACTGGCTGTTGACTAGGTGGGACGCAAACGTCCCACCTTGCCCACGGAGGTTAATGATGTCTGTGAGTATAACAGAACTCATATGGCAGGCAAAAATCTGAGAAAAAATCTAAGAAAAAATCTGAGAAAAAATCCAACCAGGAAGTGGGAAATCCTGAGGTTTGTATTTTTTTCAAGCGTCTCACCTTGCCCAGGGAGGTTAAGGGTGAGAAATATATTTGGCTACAGTGTATGTAAACTTCTGACTTCAACTGTATATTTCACTGGTCCTCCCCAAAGCCAACACCTGCTTTGGCCGTCTTTCCTTCCAGTTCTCTGCTGCCTATGACTGGAACGAATTGCAAAAATCACTGAAGCTGGAGACTTATATCTCCCTCTCTAACTTTAAGCATCAGCTGTCAGAGCAGCTTACCGATCACTGTACCTGTACACAGCCAATCTGCAAATAACACACCCAGCTACCTCATTCCCATATTGTTATTTATATTTTTGCTCTTTTGCACCCCAGTATCTCTACTTGCACATCATCATCTGCACATCTATCACTCCAGTGTTAATGCTAAATTGTAATTATTTCACCTCTATGGCCTATTTATTGCCTTACTTCTGTCATGACGTGGCCCTTTCTGGGTATAGAGCGTGGCATTCCCCTCTCTCTCCTCTCCTACACCAAGGTTCTGTTATCTCATGTCGTAAAGTCCTGGAGGAGACTCTCTCCTCCTGGCCACGCAATATAGAGAGAGAGAGAGTTTCACAGTTAGACAAAGGAACTTCTTCTACATCACAGAACTTGTGAACTGAACAATATCCATGTTTTGGAGAATGTGTAAACATTCGGTGGAGAAGCCAGCTACGACCTGGTCCGTTTTGTTTCATGTTTGTGACCTCATGAAAGACAATACAGCCACATTACAATAACTATGTTTATACAGGAGCCTCCGTTATGAGGTTTGCATCTAATTATTGTATAAAATGAATGAGTAAAGATTAAACTATTTGTGAAATGATGTGATGCTATGTTAAACCGTTAATGTGAGAGAATTGTATTCCTTTTAAAGTTTAACTAAGTTATTGGCCCGCCCCCAGGAGCACAGACATGATCTGGCTCATGGGACAGCCCTTTTCTACTGTTACAAATAAAACCCCCACCTGAAGTAATCCTCTTCAGATCATTCGTACCTCGATCACCGAGGGGGCAAAGGTTGGAGTAGAGACCACAAAAACCTCAGTCTAAGCTAAGGTTGTAATGGTTGTTGAATTCCTAACCATACCACGTCGAGCATTGGCTACACGGATGGAAATGGTTAAACTCTGAGACTATCGATCCTGACAGAATAAGAGCAAATCTTCAATACTAATTACCAGTCTGCAGCTAGAAATTATGTCGACCTGGAATGCGAAGACCGACAACCGCCGAAACATCTATACTATAAGAATTTTTCTGAATGGTACTCTGAAGTATCCATTCTAACCACGAAAGACTCCAGGGAAGCAGAGAAACGCTTGGATGAACTTTCCAACAGAAAGACGGACAATTCCAACAGAGATCACGATGACAGACTGAGCGTAAATATATATTGATTGCAATTATTCCCGAATGAGTGAGCGTTCATGTGCAAAGGTTTAGCATTTCAATTAATATAATTATCAACTGTTTAAGTGAATCTTTTGTCTTTCGGGCGCCCTTCTCAGTCCACACCCACTTCCCTTTGTCTGCCAAGCCATCATATCGGCTTAGCCCACTAGGGAACCTCCCCTATCATTTCCTTGTAACCATATCTACTGTTTGTTTATGAATTTCTGTGATTATTTAGTTAGTTAGTTAACAAATGAATAAGACAATTGGTGTATGGATGATTCATAGTAAAGGCTGGGTTCGTGCAGATAACCAACAATTTATGACGTTTGGATTGAGACTAACGTGAGGTAAAGAATAATTCATTAATTAGAAGACTAATTGATCAAATATTAAAATATCTGAAGACTTATATTAGGAAAATTATAACTTTGTAATCTGAAGATTTTCCTTGGTGCCCCAACTTCCTAGTTAATTACATTGACATGATTAGTTTAATCACGTAATAATAATTACAGAGAATTGATTTGATAAAATAACAGTCTTCACTTTAATGATGCCAAAGACATGAGACTTCCCTGATCTTCTACATTTTCACACACTGTACATAGATTTTTCTATTGTGTTATTGACTGTACATTTGTTTGTGTAACTCGGTGTTGTTGTTGTTTTTGTCGCACTGCTTTGCTTTATCTTGGCCAGGTCGTAGTTGTAAATGAGTACTTGTTCTCAACTGACCTACCTGGTTAAATAAAGGTGAAATAAAAACATTTTAGAAATGGGTGAGCACTAGTAAGCCAGTGACTCAGCCCCTGTAATAGGTTCAGAGGCAGAGAATCCCAGTGGAGAGAGGTCACACATACGCCCAAGCCGTGGAAGTCACACATACGCCCAGGCCGTGAGCGGGCAAACAGGCTCAACCCCCTCTCTTACACTATCACAAGCTAATGGCATGTACCAGATGCTCAGCAGGCTCTGCTCACACTTACTGGCCTGATGCCAAACCACATGACCAACAACATTGGACACTTTATGGATCAAAAAGCCTTCACTATCTCATCCTGGAATATCCAAGGCCTGAGGTCATCTGCTTTTGTCCTAAAGAGCAGGAACTTGGACTTCATCAAAGAAATCGGAAATACAGACATTGTCAACCTACAAGAAACCTGGTATAGAGGAGTGTGGTGGATGAATCAGAATTAGTTGCGTAACATAGATAATTAAGATGTTGTATTAGTATAATATGCTTATGTGAGATACTTGTCATTAGAAAGCGTCCTTTGGACTCTGGTGTCTTTCAGTTGCACGTTTCCCTTAGCTTGGTCACTTGGGGCCCAGAGAGGGGAGAGGTCAGACTTGTCTTTTACATGTCTCTGTTGCTATGCAGAATATCAGCAAGAGAGGAGGACAGAATGAGATATTGTCTTCATATGTGAATGTCTCTTTACATATTCTTAAACCATGTGAAGGGATGGCGTGATTAATGGGGAACCAATGACTTGTCTCCCCAATGTCCGTGAGCAAGTCACACCCTCCTTTTCTTTATTGTGGGGAGGTTTATGGTAGTGTCTGGGACCATTGTATGTCCTCTCTTAGATCTCGCACTTATCCTGTGATAGTATATGACCTAGAGGCTCACTCCCCCCAGTGAGCCTGTCCAGGAGTGGGGTCAAGAGGGGGTTTGCTTGAGATGGGAGTGTCTAGAGTTGACAATTGATATATGCCATTGAATGAAATGGTGTTTTTGTTCTATGAAGTACCAGGGACGAGATTAGAATCTCGTCATTGGGGACCAAACTGAACGATAATTTATAGTAAATGCTACTGGCTGGCCCTCTCTAAAGTAAACAGTCTTTCTTTGTGAACCGTTCCTAAATGTCTGTGGTTTGTCATGTCAAAGGGGGTGTGGATATTTGCTATAAAATATCTCAGTAGCCATTGTGTTGGGACCTTCCTTTTTCAATGGTTCATTCGAGAGAGTGCATTATTGAAGGTCAAGTGCTTTTGCAAAAGTATCTTAATTATTAAAGATGTAGTTTAACTCAGACGAGTGTGTTTGTAGCTCTCCTCATTTGGTAATGCAGAAATTAGCCACCACAGGAGACAGACCCACTGGTTGCCCTCTAGGTTACGGAGAGCTGGTAGTCCCATCCACCAAACTACCAGGTGTGAAACAGGGAAGGGCTCAGGGGGTATGCTAATTTGGTATAGAGCAGACCTAACTCACTCCATTAAATTAATCAAAACAGGAACATTTTACATTTGGCTAGAAATTCAAAAGGAAATGATCTTAACAGAGAAAAATGTCCTCCTGTGTGCTACCTATATCGCCCCACTAGAATCAATAATAATTTCCAGGCCCAGGGACATGTACTAGTCTGTGGCGACCTAAATGCCAGAACCGGACAAGTACCTGACACCCTCAGTACACAGGGGGACCAAACACCTGCCTGGAGGTGACAGCATTCCCTCCCCCATATGCCCCCCTGGGCACAACTATGACAACATAACCAACAAAAATGGGTCACAACTCCTGCAGCTCTGTCGTACGCTGGATATGTACATAGTCAATGGTAGGCTTCGAGGGGACTCCTATGGTAGGTACACCTATAGCTCATCTCTTGGCAGTAGTACTGTAGACTACTTTATCACTGACCTCAACCCAGAGTCTCTCAGAGCATTCACAGTCATCCCACTGACACCCCTATCAGACCACAGCAAAATCACAGTCTACTTGAACAGAGCAATACTCAACCATGAGGCATCAAAGCCAAAGGAACTGAGTAATATTAAGAAATGCTATAGATGGAAGGAATGTAGTTTAGAAACTTACCAAAAACAATTAGGCAACAACAAATTCAGACAACTTCCTGGATAAAACGTTCCATTGTAATAGTGAAGGTGTAAACTTGGCAGTAGGAAATCTTAACAGTATATTTGACCTCTCAGCTTCCCTATCAAATCTAAACATCTCAAATAGAAAACCAAAGAAAATGAACAACAGTGACAAATGGTTTGATGAAGAATGCAAAAATCGAAGAAAGAAATTGAGAAACATGTCCAACCAAAAACATTGAGACCCGGAAAACTGGAGTCTACGCCTTCACTATGGTGAATCACTAAAACAATACAGAAATACACCACGGAAAAAGAAAGAACAGCACGTCAGAAATCAGCTCAATGTAATTGAAGAATCCATAGACTCCAACCACTTCTGGCAAAATTGGAAAACACTAAACAAACAACAACACAAATAATTATCTATCCAAAATGGAGATGTATGGGTAAACCACTTCTCCAATCTTTTTGGCTGTATAACAAAGAACAAAGAACAAACAGAAAAAACACATATACATGATCAAATACAAATCTTATAATCAACTATTAAAGACTACCAGAACCCACTGGATTCTCCAATTAACTTGAATGAGCTACAGGACAAAATAAAAACCCTCCAACCCAAAAAGGCCTGTGGTGTTGATGGTATCCTCAATGAAATGATCAAATATACAGACAACAAATTCCAATTGGCTATACTAAAACTCTTTAACATCATCCTTAGCTCTGGCATCTTCCTCAGTATTTGGAACCAAGGACTGATCACCCCAATCCACAAAAGTGGAGACAATTTTGACCCCAAAAACTACTGTGGGATATGTGTCAACAGCAACCTTGGGAAAATCCTCTGCATTATCATTAACAGCAGACTCGTACATTTCCTCAGTGAAAACAATGTACTAAGCAAATGTAAAATTGTCTTTTCACCAAATTACCGTACAACAGACCACGTATTCACCCTGCACACCCTAATTGACAAACAAACAAACCAAAACAAAGAGAAAGTCTTCTCATGCTTTCTTGATTTCAAAAAAGCCTTTGACTCAATTTGGCATGAGGGTCTGCTATACAAATTGATGGAAAGTGGTGTTGGGGGAAAACATACGACATTATAAAATCCATGTACACAAATAACAAATGTGCTGTTAAAATAGGTAAAACACACACACATTTCTTCCCACAGGGCCGTGGGGTGAGACACGGATGCAGCTTAAGCACCACCCTCTTCAACATATATATCAACGAATTGGCGCAGGCACTAGAAAAGTTTGCAGCACCCGGCCTCAACCTACTAGTTCCTGAAGTCAAACGTCTACTGTTTGCTGATGATTTGGTGCTTCAGTCACCAACCAAGGAGGGCCTTCAGCAGCACCTAGATATTCTGCACAGATTCTGCCAGACCTGGGCCCTGACAGTAAATCTCAGTAAGACCAAAATAATGGTGTTCCAAAAAAGGTCCAGTCGCCAGAACCACAAATACAAATTCTATCTAGACACCGTTGCCCTAGAGCACACAAAACACTATACATACCTTGGCCTAAACATCAGCGCCACAGGTAACTTCCACAAAGCTGTGAACAATCTGAGAGACAAGGCAAGAAGGGCCTTCTATGCCATCAAAACGAACATAAAATTCAACATACCAATTAGGATCTGGCCAAAAATACTTGAATCAGTTACAGGTTATAGAACCCATTGCCCTTTATGGTTGTGAGGTCTGGTTGGTCCGCTCACCAACCAAGAATTCACAAAATGGGACAAACACCAAATTGAGACTCTGCATGCAGAATTCTGCAAAAATATTCTCCGTGTACAATGTAGAACACCAGATAATGCTTGCAGAGCATAAACTCCCATATCTACTGGGTGAAATACCACAGTGTGCCATCACAGCAGCAAGATTTGTGACCTATTGCCACAAGAAAAGGTCAACCAGTGAAGAACAAACACCATTGTAAATACAACCGATATTTATGCTTATTTATTTTCCCTTTTGTACTTTAACCATTTGTACATCGTTGCAACACTGTATATATACATTATATGACATTTGTAATGTCTTTATTCTTTTGGAACTTCTTTGAGTGTAATGTTTACTGTTCATTTTTATTGGTTATTTCACTTTGTATATTATCTACCTCACTTGCTTTGGCAATGTTAACATATGTTTCCCATGCAAATAAAGCCCCTTGAATTGAATTGAGAGGGGAGCCGGCCAGGCAGAGACAGGAAGGGCGGTTCATCAATCCAGTGCCTTGCCGTCCACCTTCGCTGCCCTGGGCCAGACTACACTCAATCATAGGACCTACTGAAGAGATGTGTCCTCAGTAAAGACTTAAAGGTCGAGACTGAGTCTCGCGTCTCTCACATGGATCGGCAGACTGTTCCATAAAAAATAAGCTCTATAGGAGAAAGCCCTGCCTCCAGCTGCTTGCGTAGAAATTCTAGGGACAATAAGGAGGCCTGCGTCTTGAAACCATAGAGTACTTGTAGGTAAGTACGGACCAAATCAGAGAGATAGGTAGGAGCAAGTCCATGAAATGCTTTGTAGGTTAGCAGTAAAACCTTGAAATCAGCCCTAGCCTTAACAGGAAGGCAGGCTAACACTGGAGTAAAATGATCCAATTTTGGGGTTCTCGTCAAGATTCTAGCAGTCGTATTTAACACGAACTGAAGTTCCTTAATGTTGAGGACCCCTTCGAGATAGGATCCCGTTAACGGGATTGATTTTGACAACAGCCAGTGGAAAATCAGAGCACCAAATTCAAAACAGCTAAAATCTCATAATTCCATTTTCTCAAACAATCAACTATTTTACACCATTTTAAAGATAAGACTCACGTTAATGCAACCACATTGTCCTATTTCAAAAAGGCTTTACGGAGAAAGCATAAAATTAGATTATGTTAGGACATAAACTCCACAAGAAAAATCACACAGCCATTTTCCAAGCAACTAGATGCATCACAAAAACCAAAAGTACAGCTAAAATCTTCACTAACCTTTGATGATCTTCATCAGATGGCACTCATAGGACTTCATGTTACACAATACATGTATGTTTTGCTCGATAAAGTTCATATTTATATAAAAAAAAAACATTTTACATTGCCACGAAATGTTCAGAAATGTTTACCCTCCAAACCTTGCGGTGAATGAGCAATGAGCACACATATTACAGAAATACTCATCATAAACTTTGATCAATATACAAGTGTTATGCACAGGATTATAGATAGACTTCTCCTAAATGCTACCGCTTTGTCAGATTTCAAAAAAGGTTCACGGCGAAAGCACAATTTGCAATAATCTGAGTACAGTCCAGAAGACACCAACAACTAGCAAACAAAAACCCACCATCTTGGAGTCAATAAAACTAAGAAATTACATTATAAATATTCACTTACCTTTGATTATCTTCATCAGAAGGCACTCCCAGGAACCCCAGCTCCACAATAAATGTTCGATAAAGTTCATATTTATGTCCAAATACATCCATTTTGTTCGCGCGTTAGGTTCACTATCCAAATCCACTTACTTAGTCCAGACGAAAAGTCAAAAAAGTTTTACTACAATTTGTAGAAACATGCCAAACGATGTATAGAATCAATCTTTAGGGTGTTTTTAACATATATCGTCAATAAAATTCCAACCGGACCTATCCGTTCTCTATAGGAGTGAATATGAACTCAGCTCGCTCCCAAGTCCTTGCGCGTGACTGTACCCATGCCTTATAATGGGACACCTACTTCCTTGGGCTGTTATTCCCTTCAAATTCACCATAGAATCCTCAAACAAGGTTCTAAAGACTGTTGACATCTAGTGGAAGCCTTAGGAAGTGCAACATGACCCTGTAAAGACTACAAATTCAATAGACAATGGTTTGAAAAACTACAATCCTCAATGTCCCACTTCCGGGTTGGATTGTTCTCAGGTTTTTGCCTGCCATATGAGTTCTGTTATACTCACAGACATCATTCAAACTGTTTTAGAAACTTCAGAGTGTTTTCTATCCAAATCGACTAATAATATGCATATCTTAGCTTCTGGGCCCGAGAAGCAGGCTGTTTAATTTGGCTACGTTTTTCATCCGGCCGTGAAAATACTGCCCCCTATCCCGAAGAGGTTTTAAGAAGGATGCCTGTTTGTAGTGAATGAGTGAATGGGATTTTTTTTACCCATCTACCAATAGGTGCCCTTTGCATGGCATTCGGAAACCTCCCTGGTCTTTCTGTTTGAATCTATGTTTAAAATTCACTGCTCGACTGTGGGACCTTACATATAATTGCATGTGTGGGGTACAGAGATGAGAGAGTCATTCCAAAATCGTGTTAAACCTCTTATGGATCCCTTCACACGCCAATCCCTTTAGCGGGATTGATTTGACAACACCAAGTGAAATGGCAGCGCGCCAAATTCAAACTACAGGAATATCAATATTCAACATTCACGGAAATATATGTGTAATACATCAAAATAAGGCTTAACTTCTTGTTAATCCAGCCGCTGTGTCAGATTTTAAAAAGGCTTTACGGCGATAGCAGACCATGCGATTATCTGAGGATCTGAGGATTTGATTTGACAGCGCCCCGCTCACAAACACATGAAAATCAGATTACAACCAGGCAGGTGCGCGACAAAAGTCAGAAATAGCGATATAATTAATGCCTTACCTTTGAAGATCTTCTTCTGTTGGCACTCCAAAATGTCCCAGAAACATCACAAATGGTCCTTTTGTTCGATAATGTCCTTCTTTATGTCCCAACAATTTCCATTTATTTGGCGCGTTTGATTCAGAAATACACCGGTTTCAACTCGCCCAACATGTCTACAAAGTATCTAATAAGTTACCTGTAAACTTGGTCCAAACATTTCAAACAACGTTCCTAATCCAACCTCAGGTATGCTAAAATGTAAATAATCGATCAAATTTAAGACGGAATAAACTGTTTCTAATACCGGATAAAAACAATGTGAAGCGCATTCCAGTTCACACGCACCAAACAGTAGAGTCCACCTGGAGTGACACTTACAAAGAACAGCATTACTTCTTAATTTCTCAAAAGAAAAACATCAACCAATTTCTAAAGACTGTTGACATCTAGTGGAAGCCATTGGAACTGCAACCAGGTTCCTCATAAATAGGGATTTCAATAAAAGAATATTGGGAAACACAATGACCTCAAATTCTTTTTCCCCTGGATGGATAGTGCTCGGGGTTTCGCCTGCCAAATCAGTTATGTTATACTCACAGACATTATTCTAACAGTTTTAGAAACTTCAGAGTGTTTTCCATCAAAATCAACTAATTATATGCATATCCTAGCTTCTGGGCCTGAGTAGCAGGCAGTTTACTTTGGGCACGCTTTTCATCTGGACGTGAAAATACTGCCCCCTAGCCCAAAGAAGTTTTAAACACTATTATTGCACACAGAGTCCATGCAACGTATTATGTGACTTGTTAAGCTTTCCATAACAAAGGGGTTGAATACTTATTGACTCAAGATATTTCAGCTTTTAATTTGAAAATCATTTACAAAAATTTCAAAAAACTTAATTCCACTTTGACATTATGGGCTATTGTGTGTAGGCCAGTGACACACAATCTGAATTTAATCCATTTAAAAAAAGTCAAGGGGTGTGAACACTTTCTGAAGACACTGTACATGTTGTCCCATTCCTGTGGTCGCAACATCATGCATGTGTTGACTGAGTGGGAAAAAAGGATAAAGTGTAACCACCTACATCCACGACCCACCTGTTGTAGGCTTATATGATTTTGAAACCACTCATAGATACAGCCAACAAGATTTTTCTTTTTTCTTTTAATTGAACAAAACCACCTGATGAAGAAACTTTGACTTTGAAATAGCTGCTTCACACCTGACATATTGCCAAAGACTGTCATATAATTCTTTAAAATATTGTACATTCTTTGGAAAGTAAAATCTTAAAATAGAAAATGGGCATACAATACTAGGCCGGCAATACAAGGCTATGAAAATTAATCATTATTCTAAAGAATCATACAACTGCAAGAGCTACAGTATAAAAAAATAGATTAAAATCTAATGTATTTTGCCAATAAATATTACATGAATACAGCATTTACTATTTGGCCTTCTTCAGCCTCTTCATTGACATCAAGGTTCTTTCAACAGCAAATTAGTAATTTTTATGCATTTATAGACATTAGTTGACATATTTTAGCTGTGCCTCCATCTGCTCTTTTTCAAAAGGCGACAGGAAAATCTTTGGTATGAGAGGCATAGCCATCTTTTTCCTGAAAGATACTTTAGTTTGACTTGAAAATCCTGATCTGTTAAACAGGCATAACTTCTCTACAACCTAACTAACCACCTGTATGAATTACCGGCGACTGGGTTGGTAATTGCACCAGTTAAAGACATGCTTGGGAACTTTGGTGACTACTAATAATTTTTACAACCTCCCGCTTTGGGATGGATGTGTCAATGTGTAGTTCATACATGCATAATCTATGAGCAGAATTACTGTCTTATCTCAATTAGTCACAAAATCTCTAGTTTGAAAGCGACTGTTTTTTGTGAAGCTGTGCTGTGCCATTTTCGCTACATTTTCCCCCACATGGGCCAGCCCCCTAGCAATTCAAGTTCTAGCCAATGAGCTTCAGCCCCTCGCCATTTGAGTGACAGCTAGCAAGATGCACACACAGCAGAGCGACAGAGAGAGCAATGACTTGGTGCACATATGTGACAAGGTACGCAATTTTCAGGGACAACTTTTGGCTTGTGAGCGCACCTTTCAAAACTACTGGCTAAAAAGTATACAAAAGGACAGGAGACTCTCTTTAAGCCACCACAGTTTTGCCATCAAAATTGTGATCAGTTAATAATAGAACTGCCAAATGCATTGATAGCACCAGTCAACTCATGTCCTGAGTAATGATGATTAGAAAACGAATGAAGGACAAAGAATGGAAGAACATTATCACTGGAGAATCACAGAATCCCATTCATAAGGATCCTGTCCTGGTTGGCTGGACTCTGCTGCACCACCACCAATGAGCTGAGATATGTCTCTGTCGATGATCTCATTCACTGCAAAAGAGAGACACAGAAGGGTTTAGTTTCAAGTCTCTTGTTGTTGGTTTCTTTATAGTTGATTCAGCCATCTGAGGGCAGCATTGCCCATCTCCTAAATATAAACCAAATCACAAACGTAAAAGTAAGTATATGACACATCAAGCAATACAACACTGACACATACAATGCAGTGCATTGTTGATACAGATGTAGGATCTTAATTTGAGCCAGTTTGCTACAGCTGGAAAATAATCCTGCAGCAACAGGAAATGTGAATTATTATGTTGATTATAATTTATTAATATTTTTTGTACGGGTTGATACGCTTTACGTTAGGGCAAATCAGGTTGAAATTTTAAAGTGGAAATTTCCTGCTGTGCAGGAAAACTCTCATCAACAAAAGACTGGTCAAATTAAGATCCTACATCTGTACAATGTATTATTTTAGTGACACTCTCCATCTACAGATGTCACGCATTATGAAAAACGACCAAGCATTGAGGCCTGGTCTAAAGGTTAGAATTGGCTGTATGGTGAAAACATATTCTGGAGCTTTATCAAATAGTGTGATCCATGTCGAAGGCTGAGGCGCCGGTCTGTATTTGTGATGTCTATTTATATTCCCCCACAGTGCAACAAAAACACATGGATCATAAGGCCACATTTACACTGTCTATTCATAGCCTGCCCATGAAAATGTGGTGTGTTTGAAACCCGAGCTGTGTATGAGGGTAGATGAAACACCACATGTAAAAAAACAAGGAAAAAAATATGTTTCATTGTCACATACACTGGATAGGTGCAGTGAAATGTGTTGTTTTACAGGGTCAGCCATAGTACTACGGCACCCATGAAGCAAATTGAGGTTAAGGGCACAGCGACAGATGTTTCACCTTGTTGGCTCAGGTATTCAAATCATCAGGCCTTTTGGTTACTGGCCCAACGCTCTAACTGCTTACCCGCCGCCCAAACAAACATATGTAAACAAACACAGAGCGCCAGGCTAGCACTGTGGGGACCGAAATAACAAGTCCCTGGCTTTCCCAACCAACAGACTGACGGGAACTCAGACAGCTTGACTGCACCAGCTCCCTTACTCCAAGACCAGTTACAAGACACTGTAAGGGCCTTAAACTATTTTATGCTTTAAGCAAAACAAAATTATTAAAACTAAAATATCCCAGAACTGTAAATCAATGAAATCACTGTCATTTGAAATTAAAACTGATTAAATCCTTTGAATTAAATCATTAACACCTAATGTGCCATAAGCTTGCTGTACCTTAATTTATGTATCAGAGTCGCAGAAACCCTGTAGTGTGAAAGTCCAAGTTCAAAGAGGACCCTTCCACCAAACTCAGAGCAGGGGTCTTATTTCCAAGCCGTATGTAGTGAGGGGGTTGTGGGGGTGTTATGAATACCTGTCATCACTGCACTGTGACAGCTGTGCCACAGACGGTAACTGAAGCAGATTAGCATGCAAGGTACCTTTAGCCTCTTCTGTGTGATTATAGTGTCTATGCTATACCAATCACAGTTAAACGTATTATCTCCTCAACTAGCAACCAGGGCCCCTGCCTATAATTAACCTAGATCAGCGTTCTTCAAACCTGTTCCTGGAGAGCTACCTGGTAATAGGTTTTCACTCCAACCCCAGTTGTGACTAACCTGATGCAGCTGATCAACCAGCTAATTATTAGAATCAGGTATGGGACGGTAGCTCTCCAGGAACAGGGTTGGAGAGCCCTGACCTAGATCATAATGTACGCAAACACACATAGACATATGTGCACAAGCGCACACACACACATACATGGGTAGGCAGCCATGCAGCCCTGTAGGACAGCAAACAAAGACCCAGTGGGCATATGCCTATGGTGACAAGAAAACTGGGCAACAGTGACTGACTGTGTGGTTGAGACAAACACAGTCCGTCCAGCGAGAGGTGATTCATTAAAATATCTGGTCGGCATGGTGAGAGCCTGAGAGCTTAATGGTTCATTGCCTGGCCCCTGAAGGCTTGTAATTACAGCCAGTCCTACTGCTGCCTATCACCTAGCCCACAGTGCAATGGCATCCATTGATTCCTGCACTGTAATGTTCTTTATTTCTGATTTCTAACAGATTTATTTAAAGTAACTCTCCTGAGAATAAAAGAAATAAGACCGATCAGATAGGGAAAAATGATATATTCTACCCCTTCATTCATAACTAATGGCCCAGTAATAACTGTGCTCTAAATACCCTAGATCAGTGGTTACCAAACTTTTTATAGTCCCGTACCCCTTCAAACATTCAACCTCCAGCTACATACCTCCTCTAGCACCGGGGTCAGCGCACTCTCAAATGTTGTTTTTTGCCATCATTGTAAGCCTGCCACACACACACTATACGATACATTTATTAAACATAAGAATGAGTGTGAGTTTTTGTCACAACCCGGCTCGTGGGAAGTGACAAAGAGCTCTTATAGGACCAGGTCACAAATAATAATATAATAATAATCAATAATTTTGCTCTTTATTTAGCCATCTTACATATAAAACTTGAGTTGTTCATTGAAAATTGTGAATAACTCACCACAGGTTAATGAGAAGGGTGTGCTTAAAAGGATGCACATAACTCTGCAATGTTGTTTTGTATTGGACAGAGTCTCAGTCTTAAATCATTTCCCACACACAGTCTGTACCTGTATTTAGTTTTCATGCTAGTGAAGGCAGAGAATCCACTCTGACATTGGTACGTGGCTGCAAAGGGCATCAGTGTCTTAACAGCGTGATTTTCCAACGCAGGATACTCTGAGCGCAGCCCAATCCAGAAATCTGGCAGTGGCTTCTGATTAAATGTAATTTTCACAGAACCGCTTGTTTCAATTTCGATGAGGCTCTCTTGTTCAGATATCGGTAAGTGGACTGGAGGCAGGGCATTAAAGGTATAACGAATCCAGTTGTTTGTGTCATCCATTTTGGGAAAGTACCTGCATAATTGCACACCCAACTCACTCAGGTGCTTCGCTATATCACATTTGACATTGTCCGTAAGCTTGAGTCCATTTGCACACAAAAACAATCATACAATGATGGAAAGACCTGTGTGTTGTCCTTGTTAATGCAGACAGAGAAGAGCTCCAACTTCTTAATCATAGCCTCAATTTTGTCCCGCACATTGAATATAGTTGCAGAGAGTCCATTGAATATAGTCCCTGTAATACTAGATTCAGATCATTCAGGTGAGAAAAAACATCACCCAGATAGGCCAGTCGGGTGAGAAACTCGTCATCATGCAAGCGGTCAGACAAGTGAAAATTATGGCCAGTAAAGAAAACTTTAAGCTCATCTCTCAATTAAAAAAACGTGTCAATAAATTGCCCCTTGATAACGAGTGCACTTCTGTTGTAAAAGCGTTACATGGTCGCTGCCCATATCATTCCATAATGCAGAAAACACACGAGAGTTCAGGGGCCTTGCTTTAACAAAGTTAACCATTTTCACTGTAGTGTCCAAAACGGCTTTCAAGCTGTCTTGCATTCCTTTGGCAGCAAGAGCCTCTCGGTGGATGCTGCAGTGTACCTAAGTGGCATCGGGAGCAACTGCTTGCACGCTCGTTACCAGTCCGCTATGTCTCCCTGTCATTTTGCAGCATCAGTACAGATACCAACACATCTTGACCACCAAAGTCCATTTGATGTCACAAAGCTGTCCAATACTTTAAAAATATCCTCTCCTGTTGTCCTGGTTTCCAGTGGTTTGCAGAAGAGGATGTCTTCCTTAATTAACCCCCCATAAACGTAACAGACATATACCAGGAGCTGTGCCAGGTCCGCCACGTCTGTTGACTCATCCAGCTAGAATTCACTTGCTGGTATGCGAAGCAGTAATTGTTTCAAAACATCTCGTGCCATGTCACTGATGCGTCGTGAAACAGTGTTGTTTGATGAAGTCATTGTCTGTATAGCTTTTTCCCCCAGCATTGTCCCAGCCATATCCGCGGCAGCAGGACAAATTAAGTCCTCCACAATAGTATGGGGCTTGCCTGTCCTCGTCACTCAGTAGCTCACCATATAAGATGCTTCTAGCCCCTTCTTATTAACGGTATCTGCTTTTATACATAACTTACTACTCAAAAGTAGTCTTAATTCTCGCTCAAAAAACTCCCGCGGCTTATTTTTCAAATTGGCGTGGTTTGTTTCTAAATGCCTCTAAATGCCAAGAGTGAAGGTTTCATTGAGTTGTGAAACAGTACTTTTGCACATATAACACACTGTAGCTGAGGAAAGGCACTACTCCCGAATATAAGTGAACCCCAAATCAATGTAATTCTCATCATATTTGCGCCTCTTCGATGGTCTAACGTCCCTGTCTGTTGTTCGGTGCTTTCCTGGGTAACGGGGCAGTAGCTCTTCGGCTGCATCAGATTCACAACTGTCAGTGTCCATGCTAGCTGGGCTAACAACAAATGTAGAATTACTGATGTTAGCGTTGGATGTGCTCGTGGAAGCAGAACAACTTGTGCAGGTGTAGTACTGGTAGTAGCAGTACTACCAGTAGAGCTGGTATGTGTCTTGTTTTAACCATTCAACAATTTTCGAGCAAACGGAATGAGCAGCAGCTACGTTTGACTAGATACAGACCATTAGTGGAATTCCCGCGAGAGAGTAATGGTTAATGTGATTGGATGTTAATTATTTGACTAGGCTACCTGTATTTGACATTGTGTTGTTATTTCGCTGAACACCAGAAAGTTTAATTTTATTTTTGGCAGTGAAACGACGATACTCAGGCGAGAAAAAAAACTCACACAAATGTATAGCGCCGTCGGAAAATATACTGTTTGAAAATGTTCGAATTTTTATTTTTTTAATAAATGTTTTTAATAATTAAAAAAATATGTTTTTATATGAATCAGATTTTTATTTGCCATACACCCGACAGCATTGCGCATACCCCAGTACCCCAGTTTGGGAATACCTGCCCTAGAGAACATTTATCATCTGAGCCTCTTACCATCATCCAGTGTGATCTCCTGGAGCCCCATGTTGCCGAGAGGCAGCTTCTCCTCTGGTTCCTGCTTGATGTTCACTTTCCCTTGGTCGTTTGAGAAGAGGAAATGGGGGGCTGGGGGACACTCCTGGGGGTCACTACTAGAGGCCAGGCCCTGGGCTCTGCTGGGGGACAGTTGCCTCAGAGGACCCCCAGAGGAGGCTGATGCTGACGGGGAGGTGGAGCAGGTTGCTTGTGCTCCAGGGGTGGGGGAATGCGAGGCAGGCAAGTTTCTGGCAGAGTGATAACTCAGATTATACTCAGCCTGTAGGGCTGCCAGGTCAGAGTCTGATTGGGAGCAGTGGTAGCTTAGAGAATGCAGCTGGGTTGTATTCTGGGTGTGGTTTCCCGCAGACTGGAGAGTGGCGCCAGAGAGATCAGGTCCAATGAGGCTCTGGTACATTTCCCTATGAGGGCTGGAGGCAGCTGGTCTGGTCTGGGCAGACTGAGGTCGATTGACCTGGGGTGCGGCAGGGCCAGGTCTCATGGGAGAGCTGGCCTGGCCGCTGTAAGGAACATTGTGTTGTGTGACCTGGTAGACAGGCCTTGTCCGAAGGGGTGGCATGGGGTCAGGTGTATGCACAAGGCTTATCCGCTGGTATCCCATACCTGGGCTGTAGCTGTGGAGATGAGGGGAGTGCTGAAGAGGCGAGGAGCCAGAGGGAGTGAATGCTGCCTGGGAGGGTGGATCACAAGGCACTGGGTGACCACCAGAGGAACCATACAAGGGCCTGTCCTGAGAGAAGGCCCCGTCAGGAGAAGTCAGCTGGTTGCTGGTTGGATATAGGCCAGGGGGATTGGTGCAGGTAGACAGATAGGCTGAGTCTCCGTGCTCTTGCTTCACCCGAGAAGCCACAACTGCACAGTCAATGGCAGTGGGATAATGGTGTGGAGAAGCACCAGCCAAGTATGTGAAGTTTTGTGTCTGGCTTCTTCTCCTCTTCCCGTTACACACATAGAACTGCACCTGGACTGCAGAGCTCACAGTTGTGTTGTGGTAGGTAGGAATCTCAACCACGATTCTGGACTGCAAAGAGAATGTTTCAAAATGATTTATTATATATTCAAGGGATCCACGGTTTCTGTGAGGTCCATTTCATGTAACTTTTATTAACGTAATGTACATTACTACTTACTCTTTTACTCTTTTCTCCAATAACTTTTCCGTCAACTTCCCATTGTGTGTGTCCATCTCGAGAGATAAAACATCACAATTAATAACACATTAATAAACCTCTGCTAAAGTTGGGCAGTGTCACCATCTCTTACCAGGGCTTTTCTCCAGGAAGATGACCTTTGACTCTGGGGATATGTTGGAGCCAGTGATGACCATCTCCTCCCCCCCACTGACCAAGCAGCTGACGGGACTGCAGCTCTCCATCTGGGGAAGGTCTGTGGCCGAGCGCTGGGCTGCAAGCCAATTACATTTAACTATTAAATATACTGTACAGTAAAACAACATTATGTAAGCTACTGTATAAAATAAATTCAAGTGGAAAACTCTGACTTGTAGTTATAGCCTTACCTAATTATTATAGCCAATAACTTAATACAGGTTACATAAATAAAGAGTATTACTGGTCAATTCGGCAGAGTAGCCTAGTGGTTAGAGCGTTGGACTAGTAACCAAATGGTTGCAAGATCGAATCCCCGAGCTGATAAGGTAAACATTTGTTGTTCTGCCCCTGAACAAGGCAGTTAACCCACTGTTCCTAAGCTGTCATTGAAAATAAGAATTTGTTCTTAACTGACTTGTTAAATAAAGATATATATTTTTTTAAGTCCCATAAAGGAGAAAAACTCAGGACTCTATGAATCATGTACATGTATCTTTGAATGTATGTACATACCATATACCAGGGATCATCAACTAGAGCATGGTCAGGGGGCCAGTACATAATTACAGATAATTTGTGGACCAGATATACTTAACTAAAACATAATAATTTCAAACCTTGCTACATTTGTATACGATCATATATATTTCTCTATTATGCATGGGAATACTTTGGAACAGATTTCCAAAATTATGATTTGCTGGTGTTTTTAGTCTTTTATGTCCAACAATCTATAAAAATATATCTATTTTTTTAATATTATTATTTTTTGCTCAGAAAAATAAATTCACACATTGGCCACATTTGGCCTGTGGGCCGCCAGTTGGGGAACCCTGCCATCAGGGGGCGGAAATCCCGGGGGGGACGAGGGGGACACGACCCCCCCATCCTGGGAAAAATATGATTTGTCCCCCCCAATATATCACTGAAACATAACTATGTAATTTAAATAATATTAATAATACGCAATGAAAGCAATTGTGCTGATTATAGACACTTAATAGCGCGTTTTTAAGTTTCAAAAGATTGCGACCCCCCCACCCTTTGCCTCACAATGGTTTGATCCACTGCCAGTTCCTTAGTTGGCAAGGTAACAGAGGGGTCGTATCCACTGTCTGAAAGGCACTCAATGAACGTAACTGACGTGAGGTTAATCCAGTCCATCGCGCACACACACTAGCTGAATATGCAGAGCTATCGCGCAAATATTAACTATTAAGCTTGCTAGTACCTATTCCATTTATGTGGCCTCGTCAAAGATGGAATTTTTGCTATCGTCAATTTATTCCAAGATCAGCATGCAGATGATGTAAGTTAGTGCTTCAAAGTCCCTGCGATAAGGTTAGCGATAAACTGAAGTCCAAACTGAACAGAACTACACTCTCTTCTACCATTGTCTTAAATATTTTTAATGGTCTCGTTGCAAAAGCTAAATTGTCGCAAGGGAACTTTTATTTATTTATTTTATTTCACCTTTATTTAACCCGGGTAGCAAAGATTATAGCAAACACCACTGAAACGGAATTGGTGCTCGCTAGCTTTACAAATTCAGCTATTGTTGGAAGCCAGCCAATATGAAACAAACTATTAAAATTACAAAAGGTTGCAGCATATGTTGTGTAAATGGTGAACTCATACAGTTGTCAACTCTTGTCATTTTAATCCGTTTCGCATTTGCTAGCTACCTTTTAGATCGAAGCCCAAATAGAATGATACAAGATAAGATGATAGAAGCCCATCTCCTACTGTAAATAACCTACACACTGTGTGTGTGTGTAGCCAGCCAGCCAGGTAGAAAAATGGCAGAAAAATAAAAGACGGACATCAGAGTATTTTTCAGTACACCAAAACGCAAAGTAAGAACCCTAGTACCCTAATATCTCAAAGACTAGTTGATAAAATGTTCATAAGAAAGAAATGAAATTCTAATGGAAATGTTTCACAATGATGTCATTAGGCAGAGCAGGCAACAGATGGCACACAGACAGCAGAGTTGGGGACAGATATGCAGGGACAGACTGGCAGAGACAGGGAGTCTCAGGTAAGTTTGTTGAGTCTTTGTTTGGCAACATTATGAAAGGTTCTCAATTTTTTTTACTTGTAAAATAGGAACATAATTGGAAAATGCCATGGATACCCCGACTCTCAACTTAAACTGGTGACTGAACTAAGATTTGTTAAAGGCAATGGTATTGCTGTTGTGATTAGTTGTGTAGTTTTGGGTACCGGTAGTTAGGAGTACGGCAAACACCTTATTTCTTTGGTTCCTCAATATACATTTACCATATTACAATGTAGGCTATGTGTTACAGCACTACTTTTGGTGTCCCCCTCAGGAATTTCTCTTGAGAAAATGTCATGTTATTGTCCCCTCCAAAGTTGATATCAGATTTTCGCCCCTGCCTGCCATATACAAAATGTAGCCCTACTGAAGATACTCACAGCACTCCACAGGAATAGAGGCAGCTTGCAGACACATGACCTTTCCGCTGGGCTGAGGGATATACACACGGAATGCCACTCGCACACGTGTGTTCTTCCTCCCGATGTCTGTCTCCCCCTTCCTGAGCTCAATGTCAGAGTTTCTCAGCTTCAAGATGCCTGCACAGTCAATACTATAGAGGGGGACATACAAGCACAAGACAACATTATATAAAGGCCATTTGAATATAAAAGCTAATAATTGAATATAGTAAGCTAATAAAATAGGCCCATAAGGCTATGAATAGTTCAAGTTTTTCATGTGTAATTTGATGGTGTTATGCAGTTTGTTGATTAGTCACAACATGTATCAGATAGTGTGAGAGAGATCTAGTCTTGAGACAAAATAATACCTGGATTTTTCTACTATAGAAGGCAGCCACATTTCCATGACAAAATAAACTCAGCAAAAAAAGAAACCTCCCTTTTTCAGGACCCTGTCTTTCAAAGATAATTCGTAAAAATCCAAATAACTTCACAGATCTTCATTGTAAAGGGTTTAAACACAGTTTCCCATGCTTGTTCAATGACCCATAAACAATTAATGAACATGCACCTATGGAACGGTCGTTAAGACACTAAAAGCTTACAGATGGTAGGCAATGAAAGTCACAGAAAACTTAGGACACTAAAGAGGCCTTTCTACTGACTCTGAAAAACATTAAAAGAAAGATGCCCAGGGTCCCTGCTCATCTGCGTGAACGTGCCTTAGGCATGCTGCAAGGAGGCATGAGGACTGTAGATGTGGCCAGGGCAAAAAATTGCAATGTCCGTACTGTGAGACGCCTAAGACAGCGCTACAGGCAGACAGGATGGACAGCTGATCGTCCTCGCAGTGGCAGACCACGTATAACAACACCTGCACAGGATCGGTACATCCGAACATCACACCTGCGGGGCAGGTACAGGATGGCAACAACTGTCCGAGTTACACCCGGAATGCATAATCCCTCCATCAGTGCTCAGATTGTCCGCAATAGGCTGAGAGAAGCTAGACTGAGGGCTTGTAGGCCTGTTGTAAGGCAGGTCGTCACCAAACATCACCGGCAACAACAGGCACAAACCCACCGTCGCTGGACCAGACAGGACTGGCAAAAAGTGCTCTTCACTGATGAGTCGCGGTTTTGTCTCACCAGGGGTGATGGTCGGATTCGCGTTTATCGTCGAAGGGATGAGCGTTTCACCGAGGCCTGTACTCTGGAGCGGGATCGATTTGGAGATGGAGGGTCCATCATGGTCTGGGGCGGTGTGTCACAGCATCATCGGACTGAGCTTGTTGTTATTGCAGGCAATCTCAACGCTGTGCGTTACAGGGAAGACGTCCTCCTCCCTCATGTGGTACCCTTCCTGCAGGCTCATCCTGACATGACCCTCCAGCATGACAATGCCATCAGCCACACTGCTTGTTCTGTGCGTGATTTCCTGCAAGACAGGAATGTCAGTGTTCTGCCATGGCCAGCGAAGAGCCCGGATCTCAATCCCATTGAGCACGTCTGGGAACTGTTGGATCGGTGAGGGCTTGGGCCATACCCCCCCAGAAATGTCCGGGAACTTGCAGGTGCCTTGGTGGAAGAGTGGGGTAACATCTCACAGCAAGATCTGGCAAATCTGGTGCAGTCCATGAGGAGGAGATGCACTACAGTACTTAATGCAGCTGGTGGCCACACCAGATACTGACTGTTACTTTTGATTAAGACCCCCCCCCCCCCCCCCCTTTGTTCAGGGACACATTATTCAATTTCTGTTAGTCACATGTCTGTGGAACTTGTTCAGTTTATGTCTCAGTTGTTGAATCTTGTTATGTTCATACAAATATTTATACATGTTAAGTTTGCTGAAAAGAAATGCAGTTGACAGTGACAGGACGTTTCTTTTTTGCTGAGTTTAGCAAAGCTATGGTCTGTTTCAATTTTTTTTTCTTTATGTAGAAATATGCTTATTCTTCAGATGACAATCCGTTCCCATTTTTTACATGCTATGATCTGTTCTAAATCTTAAAAAATGAATAGAATTCACAGTGGAAGCCATTTTACATTTTAGATCATAAAACCAATAAATCAGAAGCACAAATGTTATATTTTTAGCTTTTGAAAACATAAATCTTTCATGGTTATGACCAGTACCTGCTGGACATATTGTTTTCGGGGAGCAGAGGTATTTCCAGAACCTTTGTACTGCTTATTACACTTTCCTGGCAAGCAGTAGCCACCGTTTTTCCTGTTACTCTGTGCACCTGGTAGAAGGCATGCGGTCTCAAGTAGCGATCGTCTGCCGTTCCAATAAAAATCTGCAGGTTGACTGGCTTCTCGTTGTATCCAACAAGCTGAAAATGAAACCAATCCATAGAGATATTAATAAGTATACTATTTAAACATACTAGCGCATTTGATTTACAAAGCTATAAATATACTATTTCACTTCTTCTTATGAGCACTCTTTTTCTGAGTGCTGTTTTCTAAGACGACCTGATTATAATGTGATTATAATGACAACGAACTGAATAGTGTATATTTCACTACATATGCATAACTGTGTTCATCATGTTTGGGTCTATTTATGAACAGTATGCCAAAACAATACCAAAGCTCTGTACAGATAGCATTACACTCAGAGAATGTCTAAAATGTGACCTGAAGGATGAGCACTATTTAGTTTACTTATGGAGGGTTTGTAGTGCGCTTTCCCTACAGGAGTCCTGTAAGGAATATCCAGAATTGCCCGCAATGAAATGTCCAAATTGAAACCAATTGAGGTCACCACAAATTTGTTGTGCCATAAAGGAGCATGAGATTGAGGAATGCTAAACCCGCCTACGTGATGTAATGTATGGGGAAACACTGTTAGTGGCATTACAGAGGACTAGAGAGTGAAGCTGTGTGGCTTTTCCACCAGAGTCAATTCAATGTAACACTTCCTTTGATATCTCAGGATAAAACACGTTGATTGACACTTCGATTCCCACGGGGGGCCAGTACGAAAAAAGAAGAAAAAAAATGTATGAAATGAAATGTATGCTTTCACTACTGTAAGTCGCTCTGGATAAGAGTGTCTGCTAAATGACTAAAATGTAAATGTAAAATGTACAACTGAACTGCAAACAGCAGTTAATCAAAACACAATTTATGCGAACCAGGCATAACGTTTTAACCATTTTCTGTTGTGCTTTGATCTCTTAGAGAGCCTCAAGGTTTGCAGTGTATCAATAGCACAATCATGCTGATAATCTAGGTGAGAGCATGACACTGACCCTCTATACATACATTTGTCATGTTGACTTGGATTTACATAGAATGTGTCTAAATACTTTAGCTGTGCTAGATTGAGCTTGCCAAGTGAAAATACTAATTGAATCCAGGTCTGGTGTCATGATTTTGTGAAAGTCTTGCTTTTTACCTTGACTAAAGGGTGACCTCCTGAGGCAGCCTTGATGGCCCCCCGACTGCCCTCTGTCTCATAGTGGGCCCTGTGGTGGCCCCGCGGCTGCACATCCACCTTCAGCTCACACTGGCCAAACTGGCTGGGCAGGGGCCAGTCCAGAGGGGGCAGGGACGAGGTCCTGGGTGGGGGAGGCAACACAGGGCTGTATTAATTAGGCAGCAAATGGAAGAAAACAGACTGAAACAGGGAGGGACTACGTGAACTTGTCCAATAAGCAATGCTCATTTTAAATTGACATTTTTTTGTTACGTTTTGGTAAATTTTGCTACAGAGTGTGTGCGCTAATGAATATGACCCAGCAGTTCTTTCTCATAAACATACAGTCATTCAGATTTGGTGTTAAAAATACTATGGGGGTCTGTCTTTTGTTCTTCACCTTTAGTTAAGCTCTGCTGACCCTTTGCCTTGCTAGGGTTCTATGGTAGTACAATGTCTGCACCATGATGAGTGATCGGGGAAATGAGAACACGTTTCCAACCAGTGGTTGGCATTATGAAGCACGCATGTGAGTATTGAAGCCGATGTGATTATGAATAACAAACCTGAAAAGGGGTGTGTTGCCAAGTTTGGGTTTGCTCCAGGTGAAGTGTGAGGGAACCGAGAGAAAAAGTTCTTCAAAAAGGCCATCCTGTTTTAGAGTAGACCCAGACTCCTCTGCAGGTGAATCCAGGTAAGGCAAAGCAGCTCTGTGGTCTTCCAGCCCCTGCCCGGAATCTCCCTGTGCTTGCAATAGACCCATGTGAGCCTGATGAGAGGTCCTCCTGGTCTTGGACGGAACGTCTACCTCAGGGAAGCTGTACAGGAGGGCCCCCATGGCACCAGGGCTTTCAACCACCCAGGTATCCTCTGTCACACTGCCCCTGGGAGAGTGGCCCGGTGTGGGGCTGGGGGAGTGGTGTGGCGAGGGGGAGGGGGAGGCTAAGTGGACATCTGCACTGGAGTGCCTTCTTTTCCCACAAGGGGATGTGGGTCTTGAGCCAGACCTGGAGGTGGGACGCAGGTTCAGCCAGTTTTCATCTGTGACGCTGTTGCGCGGGGAGTGACAGGGGGACTGGCGGGGCGATTGGCGAGGGGACTGGTGGGGGGACCCGCGAGGGGACTGTCGGGGCGAGAGTGAGTAGGTGCTCATGAAGTACTGCTGCCGCCACAGCTCTACCCCAAATCCCCCTGCGGCCTGGCCCTGTGGCGAGCAGACAGGGGAGGCCAGGGGAGAGGCCAGCGGGGAGCCCAGGGTGAAGCGGGCGGCCGCCTCATTTAGCTCAGCCTCCACGTCGTCATACACGTGGGAGAAGGACTCGCAGGAAGACATGTCAGACAGCCAGCTCCTGGAGGACAGGCTGCTGCAGGGGCTGGGGTTCAGGGAGGATGAGTCCCTGTAACAGGGGTCCAGGGACAGGTAGAGGTGGTCCATGGACGAGGAACGCTCGTGGCGGCACTCCCCCCCGCCATCTGCCCCGCTGATGAGCACGGCATCCTGGCTGGAGACCAGCTCTTGGTGACTGATGGATGTGATTTGGATGCTTGGGCAGTCAAATGCCTTGGGGATGTGTCCAGTGGCACTGTATTTGGAACCGTGATCTTCATAGCTGGAGCTGGGGTGGTAGTTACCATGGGCCTGCAGAGGAGCCTGGTTAGAGACAGCTTGATGGCGCTGGTGACTCTGTTGTACGTCCTGGGCCTGGCCAATAGGCTGGGTGGTGTAGTATTGCGTGCTGTCATCAGGGTCCGGACCAGCTGGGTATAGAAAGAAAGTAGGCCAATTGAGAGGGTTGTTCATTTGCAATGTAAAGTGTCTACTCTTTAGAGCGTAGCAGATAAAAACAGTGCCACTGCGCCCTGTATTAATCCGGATTCCAGACAAAGGAACAGACAAACAAATGATAATTCTCTGATCTATTACTCTCTATTCGCATCAATCCTACAACAGCCTAGACTAGTCATCCATAGGTTAACCCACTGGGAAAGGTTTGTCATAAATGCCATTGCAGTCTCTACAAAATGTGGGGAAGACTAGACTAGAGACTGACCTGTTTAGCGGGGGCCACTGTGGCATGGTGATATATAGATTAACAGCAGCACTCGCCAGGCTAATTCGCATAACTGTATGTGCTCACAGCTGTCAACAGAGCAGAAGCAGCAGCATTAGAAACAGCCTACTACTAATAAACAGTTTCACACAGGACACACGCCCACACACACTGTTTCTCTCTGGCCTGGTCTGGTCTTCATGCAAAATGCAAAGAGGGTGAAAGCTCAAATGACTGATTGTGCCTTGATATGGAGCACATAAAATAATTGCCTTTGGCCTTGACTTATTTGCAAATGCAATGAGTGTAATGAATATAAATATTATCTGATGCAACATGGGCCCAGCAACCCCTCTGGCTGGGTGGTAGAGTGTGGCGTCTGAATGCACTGCGGGTGCCATTTACAACCGTTAGAAATAAGGAAGGAAACAGACAAGAGAAGGGCTGATGGCAAGAAGGGAGTGGGCGGTTGTCATTATGATTTATGCTCTTCCATTACAGTAGACATCATCTTTCACTTTTCATACCCCAATGTCGCTGGCATTTGACCCCTTTTGAGTACCTTTCTACTGAAAACTGCTGCTGAAATCTTTATCTTTGTGCAATACCAATAAAATGGCAAATAGGCAGTTGTCAGTAAAATAGTATTTTACCCTACAAAGTACATAGTTATACACTGAGTACACCAAACCTTAAGAACGGGAGGCATAGAAATAGCGCACATAGAACAGATCTACCACTTCTTAGACTTGCTTTCAAGTAGAATGATAGCTCTATAACTCACATTTCTGTGAATTTGGTCAGGTTGCCCAAAAAGTTACATATTGCCATTTTAACAAGTGACATCAATAAGGGATCCTAGCTTTCACCTGGATTCACCTGGTCAGTCTATGTCATGGAAAGAGCAGGTGTTCATAATGTGTTGTGCACTCAGCGTATATTGAGCCACTGGGATTTTGCATGTCAGTGGTGTCCAAATTTCAACTGGACCAGGATCTGATTAGATATAATCCAATGTATCAGTGCAATTTATAACTGTGTAATAAACTCAGTGGTGGAAAAAGTACCCAATTGTCATACTTGAGTAAAAGTAAAGATACCTTAATAGAAAATTACTCAAGTAAAAGTGAAAGTCTCACAGTAAAATACTACTTGACTAAGAGTCTAAAAAGTATTTGGTTTAAAATATAATGAAGTATGTAATTCCTTATATTAAAGCAAACCAGATGGCACAATTGTCTTGTTTTTATTTTATTTTTACAGATAGCCAGGGGCACGCTCCAATACTCAGACATCATTTACAATGAAGCATTTGTGTTTAGTGAGGTAGGCCAGAACAGAGGCAGTAGGGATGACAAGGGATGTTCTCTTTCTAAGTGCATGAATTGGACCATTTTCCTGTACTGCTAATGAGTACTTTTGGGTGTCAGGAAAAATGTTTGGAGTAAAAATTATACTGAACTAAAATATAAACGCAACATGTAAAGTGTTGGTTCCATGTTTCATGAGCTGAAATAAAACATCCCAGAAATTTTCCACATGCACAAAAAGCTTATTTATCTCAAATTGTGTCCACAAATTTGCTTACATCCCTGTTAGTGAGCAGTACTTCCAACCGGCCTCACAACCGCAGACTACGTGTTACCACGCTAGCCCAGGACCTCCACATCCGGCTTCTTTACCTGTGGGATCGTCTGAGACCAGCCATCCGGATAACTGATGAAACTGTGGGTTTGCACAAACAAAGAATTTCTGCACAAACTGTCAGAAACTGTCTCAGGGAAGCTCATATGTGTGCTCGTCGTCCCCTCCAGGGTCTTGACCTGACTGCAGTTTGGCGTCGTCACCGACTTCAGTGGGCAAACGCTCACCTTTGATGGCCACTGGCACACTGGAGAAGTGTGCTCTTCACTGATGAATCCTGGTTTCAACTGTACCGGGCAGGTGGCAGACAGTGTGTATGGTGTTCTGTGGGCGAGCGGTTTGCTGATGCCAACGTTGTGAACAGAGTGCCCCATGGTGGTGGTGGGGTTATGGTATGGGCAGCCATAAGCTACGTACAACGAACATTTTATTGATGGCAATTTGAATGCACAGAGATACCGTGATGAGATCCTGAGGCACGTTGTCGTGCCATTCACCCGCTATCACCTCATGTTTCAACATGACAACAAACAGCCCCATGTCTGTATACAATTCATGTAAGCTGAAAATGTCCCAGTTCTTCCATGGCTTGCATACTCACCAGACATGTCACCAATTGGGCATGTTTGGGATTCTCTGGATCGACGTGTACTACAGCGTGTTCCAGTTCCTGCCAAATCCACCAACTTCGCACAGCCATTGAAGTGGAGTGGGACAACATTCCACAGGCAATAATTAACAGCCTGGTCAACTCTATGCGAAGGAGATGTGTCGCACTGCATGAGGAAAATGGTGGTCACACCAGGTACTGGCTGGTTTTCTGACCCACACCCGTACCTCTTTTTTTAAGGTACAGTGCCGTGAAAAAGTATTTGCCCCCTTCCCTAAAATGTTGCATATTTTTTTACACTGAATGTTATCAGATCTTCAACCAAAACTTAATATTAGATAAAGGGAACCTGAGTTTACAAATAAATAATAAATAATAAAATAAAAAAATGGATACTTACTCTATTTAATTAACAAAGGTACGCAACACCCAATTCCCCTGTGTGAAAAAGCAATTGCCCCCTTACACTCAATACATTGCAAATGCTTCCTGTAGTCGTTGATCAGTCTCACATCGCTGTGGAGGAATTTTGGCCCACTCTTGCATGCAGAACTGCTTTAACTCAGAGACATTTGTGGGTTTTCAAGAATGAACTGCTCATTTCAAGTCCTGCCAAAACATCTAAATTGGGATTAGGTCTGGACTTTGACTAGGCCATTCCAAACTTCAAATGTGTTGCTTTTTTGCCATTTTCATGTAGACTTAATCGTGTGTTTTGGATCATTGTCTTGCTGCATGACCCAGATGCATTTCAGCTTCAGCGCACAGACGGAGGCCTGACATTCTCCTGTAGAATTCATGGTTCCTTCTATTAAGGCATGTCATCCAGGTCCCGAGGCAGAAAATCATCCCCAAACCATCACACTACCACCACCATGCTTGACCGTTGGTATAAGGTTCTTACTGTGGAATGCAGTGTTTGGTTTTCACCAGGCATTATGGGACACATGTCGTCCAAAAAGTTATACTTTTGACTCATCTGTCCATAGAACATTCCTCCAAGAGTCTTGATGATCATCCAGGTGCTTTTTTGGCAAACTTGAGTCAACGTTTTGGACGAGATGGGTCCCATTGGGACGGCAGGTAGCCTAGTGGTTAGAGTGTTGGGCCAGTAACCGAAAGGTTGCTGGATCGAAACCCCGAGGTGACAAGGTAAAAATCTGTCATTGTGCCCCTGAACAAGGCAGTTAACCCACTGTTCCCTGGTAGGCTGTCATTGTAAATAAGAATTTGTTCTTAACTGACTTGCCTAGTTAAATAAATGATGTCTGGTACAGATACCCCAAAAAACTACTTAAGTAGTACTGTCAAGTATATTTCCTTAAGTACTTTACACCACTAAATAAACTCCACATCGTTCAGAAAGGCTGGTGTATTATGCAGTGTAATCATAAAACACTGGTATCATATTTTATATGTGTGTTACAACTTTCAAAACATTCATGTTGCCTAAGTAAGCTACACATTTAAAGATATAAATAGTAAATGCTTATTCAACTGAATCTGACAGTCTAGGTTTATTAGGCTACAATTGATACCTTACAACTGAAAAAATTTACTAGATTCAGCAACGGATGATTTTTTCTTGAGCGGGTGGTCAGGGGGCCAGAACATAATTACAAATAATTTGTAGACCAGATATATTTGATTAAAAGATAATTTCAAACCTTGTCTACATTTGTGTACAATCACATATAATCTCTCTATTATGCATACTTTGGAACAGATTTCAAAAATGTAAATCACTTGGGAGATGATTTGCTGGTGTTTTTACAGTATTTCATGTTCAACAAATAAAAATAAAAACTTTAGGGTTTTTTTGTTCCAGGAAATTTGGGGGGCAAATAAAATCACCTGCGGGCCAAATTCGGTCCGTGGCCCGCCAGTTGGTGAACCCTGCTCTACAAGACAGTAGCGACACATGTAGGTGGTCAATGACTGCAGCCTATATTCGTAGTTCTTCTACTTTGGGTCCAGGACCAGGTAGCCAAGGCAAAACGGCAAATTGGCATCGAATGGTTAACTTTATAACATTCTATTACGGCTTTGGCGAATAGAGCAAATACATTGTTACAACAAAAAAAAGAAGAGAGAACTCACCTACGGGGCCTAGCTGTTGTTGCGCCTCCTCCCCGAAAATAAGTCTGAAGTCCAGCTCCTCATTGCCGCTAAAATTTACAGTACTCATTCGGTCTGACGAGTAGGTTTTTTGCCGTTGTTTCAGAACTTCATTCAAAATTTGAACGATATAAGGAGGAAATACTTTTTGTTTTTACAATTAACAGCAACAAGAAGCCTATCCGAAGTTGTAAATAGTTAAAACGACTCCAAAATGCGTGTTCCCTCCAGACGACATTTATAACGACGTTATAATCTCTCGATACTTTACCAGTTCAGTTATGCAAATAAAAAAGACGCATAGACAATAGTTTGTCCGTAGTTATTCTCGATTACACTTGAAGAAGCAGTCAGTCTACTCACTAAACTTCCATATTACAAACAAAGCATTGACAGACAGCTCCGTTCATGACGTCAGCTAAATCCACCACAGGCATCAGCATGCATTACAGTACAGTAGCTGGTGAGAGAGGGTGCTGTACAGGCTACTTCACAATTATTAGAGTATCAAATCACCTGGCAAGGCAGTGTATCTGGATACGAATAAAGATAATTAGAATCAAACTGTTCAATAAAAAATTAAAATAAATGATTCAATAGCAGCCAACTCTCAATGTATTCAATCAACAAAAACGTTTATTGTATAACGTGAAAGAGCAACAACCAATTAATTTAGGATGAAAACAGATAAAAAGCAAGTTTCCCTAATTTTGTAAGATCCCATGTAAAACAATGAAGCAATAAATACTGCCTGAGAAAATTAACTCTCTTTATACAGCTCCTGTACCACCCTCCTCTGGCAGATTTCATTACTCTGTACAGACACTCCTGTCAAGAATTATACAATAAAAACTTGCTTCTGGTCAATATGAGTAGTGCAGAGAGTTGATAAGTGGTTTTCTATTGTGACTTTACAGAAGAAACCTTTCAATATTGCAAGAGTAAGCAGAATGTATGATTTGAAGTAGCCTTACGCATTTGGACCTGTTTCTTTGTAAACTAATCCGATTACCAGTTTGGTTTATCAAATAAATAAAAATAATAGGGTCATTTAATAATCTCAGAGCATGTTTTCTGCAAACCAACACCAAACAGGCTTGTTGTCATTAAACAAAATAATCCAGGAGAAAAAATAAATAGCATTGAACGCCTCATGCTGATGTCTGTTTGACTATTTGGGGAGGAGCTGACAGAATATCTCAGACACTGTACGCTGCTCGTTGCAATGTCTCAATCTCAAAATAATATGGCCGCTACTGTATCAATCACTCCCCATGGTAAGAGCTGACCCCTGCTGCAAAACAGCCACCATTTAATATAAAAGGTACATGCTGTCTTATTGCGGTTGTAAAGCAATCGTTTTACACAGTTGTTACACAGTGTAGTAGTCAGGCTGTGCTTGTCTTGTGCTGTACACTATTTGGAATAGTTGGTGACCCGTTGCTCTTCTGGGTTTTCAGACAGGTGTCTTTTCCTGGCTCCAAAGTATGTAGTGGTGTCCTCCTCATCTGGCATCTCGTTGCTCTTCTCCTCCCTCTTCCTCTTGCCCACCAACCCAGAGTACTCTTCACCAGCCCGCCCCTCTGGTAGCCCCAAAACACGTAGACATACTATAGCAGAAGCCTGCTCTGCATATTTCTTTGACTTCTCCCTGCATGGTTATAAAAGAGAAAGTGTTTTTATGTGTGAATACAGTGTACTTTAGCATTTGTATGAGTAAATAACACTGCTTTTAAGCATTATGTGTTATAACAGTGTTATCAAGCTTTACATTCCAGTGTTTAACTTGGTCACAAATAGAAATAAAATGAATTAAGCCTTTTGTGAACTAACAACTAACATCTGCTAAATGACTAACATTTAAAATGTCTATAACACTTTCACTATTAACTCACCACAGAGTGGATCTGTACTTTTTCCCTGTCACCGTTACCATGGATTGGAAAGCCCGGTCTTGAGAGCGCTGTACCTGAAAACATCATACACAATGCACATAGGCACTCTACACATAAATGCACTCTGGTTTTGACATGTATGTTGAAAGACCATGGCTAATCTAAAGTGGTCATCTTACTGTCTCATATCGTGGTTGCTCCAAGTTCTCCTTGCGGCTCCACTCCAGCAGGAACATCTTAGGGCTGAATTCTCCAGGGTACTCCCTCCTGACACACAAACATCACACTACCATCATACTATGTACAGTCATAATAATATGTGCAATATGTAATATTCACAGTAATATATTACAGGACTTCCCACTACCTGCCTACACAACTCAACTAGTGACTTACTAGACATAAACCAATGGTCTAAAAGGTGCACTATGCAGAAATCGTTCCGCCGTTTCCTGGTTGCTGAAATTGTAAGAGTTCGCCTAATTTCAGATTGTGACAAAACCACCAGTCATTGTGTAGAGAATCATTGTACCATCTAAACCGCTGTGACATATCTTTTCCATAACCAAAAATATATTGCAGCTGGTGTACAAAACTGACAGTATAAGATGCAAAAACTAAACTTAAGAACAGGGAGCATAGAAATAATGCACATAGAACAGATCTACAGCTTCTTAGTATTGCTTTCGATTAGAATAACAGATCTATAAATGACATTTCTATGCAAATTTGGTCAGGTCTATCTTACATCCCTTAAACGTCATCCACCAGACAGAGTAGAGCTGCTGTAACCCGATGAGAGAGATGTGGAAGAGGAGTTCCAAATGGCCTTAGAACAAACCGTTCAAATTTGACACGCATTGTGGTGACATCACCATCTAGAACAGGCTGGTCGGGGTGATTGTGGTTGGTATGGATTGCTTCCCTTCTGGCTTGTAGTTCTGTCTGGGTCTTCTTATAGTACTCCTGCAGCCCATATCCCTCACTGGAAAACACAGGTGTAGAGTTAAATACTCAAACATCAAACTTGAGTACCAATGCTACAGTTTTTGAGTACTTATTACCCAAAAGGTTCACCAATAGAATAATATATGAAATAGAACTACATTTACTAGGAAATTAACTAGAATACTGAAATTCTGAAGTTCTCTGACATCATGATTCAAAAGACATGTACCAGATGTCTTCATTGGTTTGGGCAGATTTGAGTTGCTTCCCCAGTGGAGATTCCACCTTATCCCTCAGCATCTGACAGAGGCAGTACTTGGTGTTGAAGGCATGGTTGTCGTAGCGGATGGCCTACAAATACAAAAAGCACAAACATTTCTGAATTGGCTTCTAACATGACACTATGTATTTTATGCTTGGTAAAGTTGGCATATAGCAAGTCATCTTTGATTTACGTCCCTGTAGTTTGTGATTGCGTCCTTATCAGATCAAAAGACAAGCATTGGATTACCTAGGTAACTTTCCTATGTCTTACCACAATATGTCAATCTACAATATGACAGTGATAGTTGAGTTTGCATTTTAACACAGTGGGTCTCCTGCAGAGTGAGGTAAAGTGGACGGAGAGCGGTAGACTCACGTATTTGAGGTACTCCTCCATGACCTCCTCCACAGACAGCAGTCCCTGACTGCGGAACACTGAGGGGTTCCACATAGCCGCCCTGGCAATCATCACAGAGGATGCCCCGGTGGCCTTCCGGAACTCCTCAATGTCAGCGTGGGCTTTGACCCGGTCCAGAGAACCTCCACTACACAAAATACAGTAAGTGTCGAAGGCAAGGACAGTCAGTCACAACCATAGAGATGAATAATTTATTTATCTCCGTGTTCACAACACCTTTGAGAGAGACAGAGCGACTCACTTAGCGATGACAGGAATGGACACCGCCTCAGCTATAGCCTGGATGAAGTCACAGTGAACAGGGTGTCTTGGTCTTTCATCCTTTAACCTGAGGAAGTAGAGGCAGTCACAAATCAATTTGGGTATGCAAAACCCCCAAAAATAAAATGAGCCACAAAAAGGTTTGGGTCTCTACAAATCACTAGATTTACACAAAATCAAGCATCTAAAATCAGATGAATGCAAAATACAATATATATACAAAAGTATGTGGACACCCCTTCAAATGAGTGGATTTGGCTATTTCAGCCACACCCGTTGCTGAAATCGAGCACACAGCCATGCAATCTCCACAGACAATTATTCGCAGTAGAATGGCCTTACTATAGAGCTCAGTGACTTTCAACGTGGCACCGTCATAGAATGCCACCTTTCCAGCAAATCAGTTTGTCAAATTTCAGCCCTGCTAGAGCTGCCCTGGTCAACTATAAGTTCTGTTATTGTGAAGTGAATACTTCTAGGAGCAACAACGGCTCAGCCTCAAAGTGGTAGGCTACACAAGCTCACAGAACTGGACCGCTGAAGCATGTAAAAATCATCTGTCATCGGTTGCAACACTCACACTACCGAGTTCCAAACTGCCCCTGGAAGCAACCTCGGCACAATAATTGTTCGCCAAGAGCGTCATGGCCAAGCAGCCGCACACAAGCCTAAGATAACCATGAGCAATGCCAAGCGTCGGCTCTGGAGCCGTGGCAAAGCGTTCTCTGGAGTGATGAATCACACTTCACCATCTGGCAGTCTGACAGAAGTCTGACGGACAAATCTGGGTTTGGTGGATGCTAGGAGAACGCTACCTGCCCCAATGCATAGTGCCAACTGTAAAGTTTGGTGGAGGAGGAATAATGGTCTGGGGCGTTTTTTCATGGTTCAGGCTTGGCCCCTTTGTTTCAGTTTCCTGTTTCAGCATTACAATGCCCCCATGCACAAAGCGAGGTCCATATAGAAATGGTTTGTCGAGATCAGTGTGGAAGAACTTGACTGGTCTGCACAGAGCCCTGACCTCAACCCCATCGAACACCTTTGGGATGAACTAATCTCATTGCAACTCCCCTCCAAGTCTCTGACCACTACCTTGTATCCTTTTCCCTCTCGCTCTCATCCAACACTTCTCACTCTGCCCCTACACGGATGGTATTGCGCCGTCCCAACCTTCGCTCTCTCTCTCCCGCTACTCTCTCCTCTTCCATCCTATCATCTCTTCCCTCTGCTCAAACCTTCTCCAACCTATCTCCTGATTCTGCCTCCTCAACCCTCCTCTCCTCCCTCTCTGTATCCTTTGATTTCCTCTGTCCCCTATCCTCCAGGCCGGCTCGGTCCTCCCCTCCTGCTCCGTGGCTCGACGACTCACTGCGAGCTCACAGAACAGGGCTCCGGGCAGCCGAGCGGAAATGGAGGAAAACTCGCCTCCCTGCGGACCTGGCATCCTTTCACTCCCTCCTCTCTACATTTTCCTCTTCTGTCTCTGCTGCTAAAGCCACTTTCTACCACTCTAAACTCCAAGCATCTGCCTCTAACCCTAGGAAGCTCTTTGCTACCTTCTCCTCCCTCCTGAATCCTCCTCCCCCTCCTCCCTCTCTGCGGATGACTTCGTCAACCATTTTGAAAAGAAGGTTGACGACATCCGATCCTCGTTTGCTAAGTCAAACGACACCGCTGGTCCTGCTCACACTGCCCTACCCTGTGCTTTGACCTCTTTCTCCCCTCTCTCTCCAGATGAAATCTCGCGTCTTGTGACGGCCGGCCGCCCAACAACCTGCCCACTTGACCCTATCCCCTCCTCTCTTCTCCAGACCATTTCCGGAGACCTTCTCCCCTACCTCACCTCGCTCGTCAACTCATCCTTGACCGCTGGCTACGTCCCTTCCGTCTTCAAGAGAGCGAGAGTTGCACCCCTTCTGAAAAAACCTACACTCGATCCCTCCGATGTAAACAACTACAGACCAGTATCCCTTCTTTCCTTTCTCTCCAAAACTCTTGAACGTGCCATCCTTGGCCAGCTCTCTTGCTATCTCTCTCAGAATGACCTTCTTGATCCTAATCAGTCAGGTTTCAAGACTGGGCATTCAACTGAGACTGCTCTTCTCTGTGTCACGGAGGCTCTCCGCACTGCTAAAGCTAACTCTCTCTCCTCTGCTCTCATCCTCCTAGACCTATCTGCTGCCTTTGATACTGTGAACCATCAGATCCTCCTCTCCACCCTCTCCGACCTGGGCATCTCCGGCGCGGCCCACGCTTGGATTGCGTCCTACCTGACAGGTCGCTCCTACCAGGTGGCGTGGCGAGAATCTGTCTCCGCACCACGTGCTCTCACCACTGGTGTCCCCCAGGGCTCTGTTCTAGGCCCTCTCCTATTCTCGCTATACACCAAGTCACTTGGCTCTGTCATATCCTCACATGGTCTCTCATATCATTGCTATGCAGATGACACACAATTAATCTTCTCCTTTCCCCCTTCTGACAACCAGTTGGCGAATCGCATCTCTGCATGTCTGGCAGACATATCAGTGTGGATGACGGATCACCACCTCAAGCTGAACCTCGGCAAGACGGAGCTGCTCTTCCTCCCGGGGAAGGACTGCCCGTTCCATGATCTCGCCATCACGGTTGACAACTCCCTTGTGTCCTCCTCCCAGAGTGCTAAGAGCCTCGGCGTGACCCTGGACAACACCCTGTCGTTCTCCACTAACATCAAGGCGGTGACCCGATCCTGTAGGTTCATGCTCTACAACATTCGCAGAGTACGACCCTGCCTCACACAGGAAGCGGCGCAGGTCCTAATCCAGGCACTTGTCATCTCCCGTCTGGATTACTGCAACTTGTTGTTGGCTGGGCTCCCTGCTTGTGCCATTAAACCCCTACAACTCATCCAGAACGCCGCAGCCCGTCTGGTGTTCAAACTTCCCAAGTTCTCTCACGTCACCCCGCTCCTCCGCTCTCTCCACTGGCTTCCAGTCGAAGCTCGCATCCGCTACAAGACCATGGTGCTCGCCTATGGAGCTGTGAGGGGAATGGCACCTCCGTACCTTCAGGCTCTGATCAGGCCCTACACCCAAACAAGGGCACTGCGTTCATCCACCTCTGGCCTGCTCGCCTCCCTACCTCTGAGGAAGCACAGTTCCCGCTCAGCCCAGTCAAAACTGTTCGCTGCTCTGGCACCCCAATGGTGGAACAAGCTCCCTCACGACGCCAGGACAGCGGAGTCAATCACCACCTTCCGGAGACACCTGAAACCCCACCTCTTTAAGGAATACCTGGGATAGGATAAAGTAATCCTTCTAACCCCCCCTTAAAAGATTTAGATGCACTATTGTAAAGTGGTTGTTCCACTGGATATTATAAGGTGAATGCACCAATTTGTAAGTCGCTCTGGATAAGAGCGTCTGCTAAATGACTTAAATGTAAATGTTAAATGTAACGCCGATTGCGAGCCTGGCCTAATCACCCAACATCAGTGCCCGACCTCACTAATGCTTGTGGCTGAATGGAAGCAAGTCCCCGCAGTAATGTTCCAACATCTAGTGGAAAGCCTTCCCAGAAGAGTGGAGGCTGTTAAAGAAGCAAAGGGGGGACCAAATCCATATTAATGCCCATGATTTTGAAATGAGATGTTCGACGAGCAGGTGTCCACAAACTTTTGATCATGATGTGTAACAAAGGGGATGATAAGAACAGGACTTTACCTGCCATGAACGGCAATAGCTGCCACACCTGTGTTCTCAATTCTCTTTACTAGACTAAGAGTATCTTCCAGCTGAACACACATAAACACAGGGGTCAGTCAGTCTGCCTCACAAGTACAATTTTAATGGCGAATGTAATCTTTAACAAGCGAGGTCAAAAGACTAATGTATTTGGCTCAAAACACATGACACCCATCTAATTGCTGTAGAAAAGGCATTGTCCTTTTAAAACTTACTGTGGGCAATATTCTAATTTTACATGTCACTGGTTTGGACACTCCTTTCACAAGTGTTCTAAGAATCTAGAAAAAGAGAGATGACAAAAATATAGATATTATTTCTCAACAGTGCTCTATTCAATTAGATTGAGCTTACTGATGGGGGAGAAGACTGACTACTCACCGCTTCGATTTTGTCGGGGTCTGAGAGCAGAGCAGCTCCCATCCCACCCTACAGGAGATACAGAGAAGCGAGGGGTCAGCTTAGTGTGAACATTATATTAGGTCTGAACTGCCTGACCATTCATTGACTCTTTGTTGGCTGCTGACTGTGTCACTCATAACCACCTTAGTAGAGTATTCCTTAGGACAGCCCATGTTCACGTCGATGGCAGCCACATCATTCTCCCTACACATTACAAAGAGGAATATATAAGAACAGGTGCCAAGGGGCAATAAGGCTTTCCTTTTCACTTGTGAGGTAGACCGTACAACAGATTGTAGTGCCTCTCAACCTAGACCTCAGTTGCTGACAAAATATGCTTACATGTTCTTCCTATATACCAGTAGAAATGGAACAGAAAGAATAGATGGACAACAGAAAGACAATGTTCAAGACTCACACTAGTCGCGCCACAATCAGTGCTCTGTCTGGGTCCGCAGTTCCCTGCAGAAACAGTAAGAGGCACAGTCATGTTGGTCCCATCTTTGACATGTTGAATAAATAAGGACATGAGTCCTGTCTATGTAAAATATTGACTTCAACAGCCCCCCCCCCCCCCCCCCAATTCCTCTAATGAAACATTGCAGACAGTGAAGGCTCTTGTGTATAGCCTACCATCTGGAAGACAACACGGTCTTTCTCCTTTTTGCAGGTCCTGAACATCACTCTCTCATCAGGAGCCACGAAATCCACCGTCTCCAAGACGTCTGCAAATCACAACGCGCGCGCACACACACACACACACACACACACACACACACACACACACACACACACACACACACACACACACACACAATAGCATCTCACAGTGACAGTTGTTGCAACAACAGTAATCAAAGGACTGTAGTAGGGTAGGTGAGACAAAATTACCATTGACAACTCTCTGACACTGTGCCATTTTGATGTCAATCAACTCCTACAAAACATACAAAAAAAAGGATTTAACACAGTAATCAAAGACAACAGTTTCAAAAGATAGATTGACAGTCAATTGCCACAAAGCCATATAATGAAGCACACCTTCTCCACTGACAGACTTACCTCAGAGTACACAATATCAGCACCATAATCCAG
The DNA here is from genome assembly GCF_965601325.2 of Salmo salar. Taxonomy (NCBI): domain Eukaryota; kingdom Metazoa; phylum Chordata; class Actinopteri; order Salmoniformes; family Salmonidae; genus Salmo; species Salmo salar. Next base: position 111,215,400 of record NC_138300.1, read on the forward strand.
GGACAGCAGTCTCGTTGGTAAGGTGCCAACACGCACCATAGGTGCCAGTACATTTACATTGCGGAAACACAGTCTGCCCACTGTATTGGCCGTCATATTTTCTTTATTCGCCTGGTTCAAATGGAAACAGAAAACAGGCAAAGCTATTAGAACAAGCTGTCCATGTCCTGAGTCTCTTCTTGGTAAAGAGGTTAGGTTATGTGAAGTAATCAACAACGAATGGTGGGTGTAATTCTATACGAATCACGATTAATAACAGCATTGCTTTAGCCAAAGACAGTTTTAACTGCGTTGACAAACATGTTTGGTGTCGCTGTTCGCTTGCGTACAACCATAGAAACGTGGCAGATATAACGTATTGCTGGTAATATAATTGGAGGACACACATCTGGCACTTACAATATCTGTTTTTACTCCATAATCAAAATAACTCACCGTCATTTACAGAAAGTACATTATGGTTGTCTTCATTTGATCCCCCGGAACGCGTGTTGACTCTACTTCCTGTTCGAAACCTTGCATCATCAAACCTCGCCGATTTGGTATAGAAATTACTGCATAGAACAGACAAATTCACTAAGAGTAATGTTGTTCTAAAGTGGTCATTTGTGTGTTGTGTGCTGCATACCTAACTGTACCGGCTGTGTAAACCTGATGAACATAAAACACATTATAAGCTATAATATTTTAAAGCCACATATAAATACTTTTGTATTTTTCTCTCTGGCTGGCTGTTACTGGTACATTATTGGCAAATTTAGACAGTTGAATACTTTATAGTGAGTGCAAAATGATGATAAATGATGATGGCAATGAAACAAAGCAGACAAAGCATGAAGTCATTCATTTCCGATAGATATTTGATTTATTGTGGTATTATTGTAATTTTCTCATTTACAAAAAAGTGCACTAAAATACATTCCAGTTAGCATTCCAAGTACTGAACCCATTGTAAACACCTGATGCTTTACAAATAATTTACAGTGTAAAAGCTCTTCATATCAAGACAGCTCTAGAAATCTGAACTAAAATGGATATAAAGTAGTAATAAATCTTGCATAAGCACTGTGTTTTACCTGACTGGCTTAATGATCATGGCAGCTGTTGGAGAGACAACTCAGACTCACGTAGTACTAACAAACTACATAATGATATCCTAAACCTACATCATTATCTGGTTATTGGCATGAAGTATGTTCCTTGAGTAATGTGTGGTATCAAGTACAGTATCCATCTACCTACTACAATACAGTATATATCTACAAATCTAGGCTACTTAAAATGTATGTTAATTTCAAAAGAAATGCAACATATCATCTTTTTTTTTTTTTACAGTAACAGTCAAGGGCCTGGCCATATGAAGAACACAATATCAGTTAAAGAGCTCTGTTTGGGGAAAATAAATGGAATGGCAGTACAGTGCACCACTGGAAAAGCAAAGGCCTTTTGTATATTTTTGTCAGGGTACCAGCACAACATTTCGTTTTAAGTGTGGTAGTGAATAGAAAATAAAATAAGTTAAGTTGATATTAGAATCTTAGTTTAGAAGCAAGCATTAGAAAAGTCCAGCAAGCATTTTGTGAGCAGGTTTACTTCCACATAACACTGGTATAAATTGGTGTTTGGGTCATTATGTTAGCTGTGAACATTACAGTTGTTGTGTATTTACAGTATATGAAATTTAATCAGTAGTGTTAAAGGCAATGGCAAACGTTAAACAAACTAATTACTGTAAAAACATAGTGACACACAACTATGAACTACAACCATCTATCATTCAGCAGTATACAATCAGAACACATCTATGTTGTTGGCTGTTGCTGGCTAAAGAGATTAATTTCCAAAGGATTCCAGTCAAAGGCTCTGAGGTCTTTGTTCAGATAGTTTTGAATATGTTCACAAATCTGAGGAAGTCATGACATGTGGCAAATTAACAACGGGCAAGAAGCAGAATATGGAAGACCACAGTGCTTTTCAAATTCTCATAAGGAACACACAAAGCAAAGCAAATTCCAAATTCAAATAATAGGTAAGATACATTTTGTTAATAAGGTACACAATTTCCCCTAAAAGGCACAATGATACACAGTAAATCTTAGGTCAATTAAAACCCAAAGGCTCTAATACTTCCTTAGGGCATATGAAGTCTGTTTCAAAATGTGATGCTGTTGCCATTAGCTTGTTGTCCTTGACGACTTAGTACAAAAAGAGAATACATTTTTTTGCAAGTGGCCCATGCATCAAAACGCAGGCAATTCCACCTAGCTGTAAAGAAATGGATATGAGTCTGAGGTTACCAGAGACCAGACAAGGGGCTCCACTATAAGGAACGGGCCGTGTCTGTACTCATACAGTGACAGAATATACAAAAAGAAAAATACTTTAGAAGGCAAAAAGAGTTTAAGACTTCCTAGATAGAGTGTCAGAAGATTTGTCGGGCCATTCTTCGATTGGACTGATCTCGATGGGGTCGAACTGGGGGAAGACCACGAAACACAGCCTCTGTGCCACGTAGGTCGCTGACTCTGTGAGAAAACAGGTCCCCACGTTTAGCATCACAAAAAAGTGTCTGACCATACCACTAACGTAGTATTCCTTTTAAATGCCATATATCTGGGTCTACTTAAATAAAGAATGGTTTGATACTTGTTATATATAGGGTTTAGGGAGTTTGAATACCATTAAATACATGTGGTTGAATTCAGAAATTCAGACATTTTGGGGGGCAAAGAAAGAGGCCAGGATTACTAAAACAAGCATGTGTTTGCAGGACTCAAGAGGAGGACACTCACCAATGAAGTCATAGATACACTTTGGCTTGGCTTTCCAGTGCACCCCCAGGAAGTAGACGGGTACACCAGTGAGCATGATGACCAGCCCAACACCACACACTACAGGCTCAGAGTACAGGCTGAATCCCAGTAACAGGGCCCAGAACATCAAGTAGGTGATAGGAACTAGTAGGTTTACCTGATGAGAAGGGATGAGAACAGATTTTGTTTTTATAATGAAGAGAGTCAACATGACGTCTCACCTTCCAATGAATCACCCTAGTGAAGAGGACAGAGGAAAATAGCTGCTTCTACTCTGCTTTCAACAGTTGATGAGAACAGGTTCACTGTGTTGCTGTAGTTTGTTATTTTTTGTCAATTACTGTGTCAATCATTTATTTGAGAGGGGCCATGATTGAACCATGCCTGGATTAATAATACCTTAATTGGTCTGTAAAGTTTGGGCTTCTTCCATCGGTAATAGAGCAGGCCTGCGATGGTGACTCCATAGGAGAGGTAGTTGATGAAGGACACATAGTTGATCAGGTTGTGTGTCTCTCCTATACACAGGATTACAATGGTGGCAGTACACTGCAAGACAGACAGACAGACAGACAGAGAGAGAGAGAGAGAGAGAGAGAGAGAGAGAGAGGACCGTTATTGAAGACATAAGGTAGAGGGGTATAGGACCTGCATGTTGGCCACTGAGTGTCGTTTGAGAAAAAAAACATACAGTAGAGACGTAGTAGTGTTAGGTAGTCTTACGCAGCAGAGGAGAGCAGGGATAGGGGTGCAGTTCTTAAAGTGGATCATAGCCAACAGGCTGGGTAGATGTCCCTCTCTGGCCCCAGAGAAACACAATCTAGAAAGACAAATGAAAACCTAGAGGGCTTATAAACATTTCATTTACTTAAAAAACACACACACACCTCCGTTTCTATGGCTGTGTCTCAATCCAAAGGCTGCATCCTTGTGGATTGAGACACAGCCAGCCTAGAGGACATCTTCCCCAGGGTTGACCCCTCACCTAGAAGATGTAAAGAGGTAGCCGTTGATGCCTCCAAACGTAGACAAGGCTACAGAGATGGGCATAATGACAGAGAACATCCCCAGGAGCTTCTCTCCAAATGTCTGCAGCAGAACAGGAAGGTTTACATTTAAGACACTATTCAAGCCAGGGATAACTCTTGATGTAGAGCAAGTTAAAGGTCATCTCTATGTAAACATGCATTGTGTTGAACATTCATTAAAGTTCAATAAAACAAAAAGGGCACCATTAAAGTACAGTACGCAATGCAGTTTTTGTCATTTTGCAAAGCAAAGCGAACAGCGTTACTCACGACAGCCACAGCATTGGATGACAGCAGCTCCTCGGGTGACATGGCGGAGAAGTAGGCGATGTTGGTGAGCGTGTACACAAAGGTCACCAATGGGATAGAGATGTAAATGGCACGAGGTAGGTTCCTGATGAGGTAATCCACACGGTACACAAACTACCGATGAGGTCATCCACACGGTACACAAACTACCGATGAGGTCATCCACACGGTACACAAACTACCGATGAGGTCATCCACACGGTACACAAACTACCGATGAGGTCATCCACACGGTACACAAACCATTGATGAGGTAATCTACACTGTATACAAACCATGCAATCAACACAGTCTCATAAATCATGCATTGTTAGAGGAATAAGAAGGCAGCTGATATGCAAAATATAACTCTATAGAATGTAAAATTGCAGGATATCACTTTTTTTTCTTAGCAATATGTTCATTGATATAACATCACAACATACAACTGTGCATCACTCCGCAATGCTTGCTTTCATGCATTCACAGCCAGACTGCATACTCAGTACACAGCATTGGATTGATAAACAGAATAGAATAGAATGCAAGGGAAAATAATGTTTGGTGAACCAGATGCTCACCGTCGCGGTTCAACCACTTCCTCTGTGACATAGTTCAGGAAGTTCCATCCACTGAAGGCGAATGAGGCCTGAAGGAAAGCCAGAGCGATCTGCCCAACCGAGGGAGTCGTGCTGAACTCAAAGGCCACCTGAGGCGTCAGTCCCTCGTAGTTACCTGGAGAAGTACATATTCACCATCAATGTCTGGGAGGCTGTTTTAGGGAAATAGCTTGATAGTCTCTTTGACCATTAAAAGGTGCTATTGACCTTCGGCACCTGGGTCATGTTCAGTAGGCACAAAACCGAAGAAAGCAATCCAAAACGGGGAGGTACTATCTGAACTTGCTAAATAAGAAACCTTATATTCATTTTCAGTTGCAAAACGTCTTGCATGTCCCAGGATTGCTATAATGAAAATCAATCTAGAGAGAGGGTGAGTGTGTGTGTGTGTGTCTCACCCTTGCAGATCTGCACCAGGCCGACTACTATGATGAGACCCAGGGCCGCCAGCTTCCCCACCGTGAAAACATCCTGGATCCTGGTGGCCATACGTACACTGGAACAGTTCACCCAGGTCAGGAACACTGCAGACACACACGGAGGCATGCATGCACACACACACGCACGCACGCACGCACGCACACACACGCACGCACGCACGCACGCCCCCCCCCCCCCCCCCCCCCCCCACGCACACGCACACACACACACACACACACACACACACACACACACACACACACACACACACACACACACACACACACAAATACTTTAAAGTAATTGTCCAGTGAAAATCGGACTTTTAAAACTTCTGTTAACTCATACCCAAATAATGTTGTTGACTCGTCCTATACTCGTATTTGTGGCCAAAGCATAAATTGGAGAAAAAAAAACACTTAAAAAACCCCACCTCAAGCTTGAATCTACATTTACATTTACATTTAAGTCATTTAGCAGACGCTCTTATCCAGAGCGACTTACAAATCTCAAACATAATGTTTAAAAATGCTTGCTATTTCTCATAGAGGCTTGCCAATCAGCAGTCGACTTGCATACATTTTTTTTATGATCAGTATACGCCCACACCATTCTGTTGTTAGGGTACGCCCACACCATTCTAACACAGAAAAGCTGCTTTTTAACATACTTAAATAATACAAAAATTGGAAAGAAAACTATTTCACTCATATTATAATTAATTATAGGTCATACTTCATAGAAATCTGGAAACACTGGACAGTTCCCTTTGGCAAGCATTTATTGAGAAAACAAAATACTATTTAAACCCAGGTATAGAAAACAATGATTAGTCAGAAGTCATGTTTGTCCTCACATAGGGGAGCTCTCGCCCAATCGGAATGTGGCATTAGGGATGCCAGGCAAGCCGTGAGGTGCACAGTAATGTGACATGTTCTCTCCCAGTCAGTCAGGGCTCACGCCTGGGCACATGGTGTTGGTCGGGCGGCAGCGGCCTAGCAGTTGCCATGGCAGATCGGAATGTGGGAAATGGTAAGGCAAAGGGGTGGACACGATTGTTTCACCTCGTCCATCACTGTCATTGGCTTGCCTCTCTTTCTCATGGTGGCCTGGCTCTCACAAACAAAGGCTGGGTGTCAAGGCCCCCAAAACAAACCGCTTCCGATGCAACAGAACAAAACCCAGAGAGGACAGGCGGGCAGGTCCCTGAAGAGGCTGAGAGAAAGCTCACGTTTTCTCCAGATCATTGGCATCCAGTCCCCCCAAAAATAAGTGAGAATAATGGCCCCTAAAAGCAAGGATCACAATAAAAAAAAACATGGGCCACAATGCTGTTGGCTTGTTGGCTTTTCCGCAGCTCAATCATGGTACAATGGGGATTTTTTCTTTCTTTCTCTACTTCATGGGGTTCAGTGGAGGTACAGTGGAGGTCCCCTCAGGTTTGTTGCCAAGTAATTAGTAATACTAGCATGTCCAAATTGTAGATAGAGTGAGGGGTGCAACCCTGTGAAAAGCAATACACAAATCACAGGCGACAAAATTGGCTCTAACTTCAGCGAATGGGACAGACACTGTACATGACATTGAATTTAAGTCCAAGTTCCTTCAGGTTCACAAAAATGGTTGCAGTGACGTCATTCGGATGTCTTTTGTGGCGTAACAGTCAACTTCGTTGTTAAAAGGATGTTTTTAGATGTATTTTTAGCGACCAATAAAAGTTGGCTATAACCACCTAAAAACCAAATGTCTCCTTGATAAAGCACTTAAAACTAATTTACAACCAGAGAATTAGATCAATAGGACATCCCATGGCATATTTTGCCCATTGGGATGATTTTATACATATTTTAGAAACTGTACTCTTTATCAGTCTTCGTTTCCCTAACTTTCCGGCTCACTCTTATGCCTCCTGTCTGCCCCTTCCATTTTCTATTTGACACACCTTGCATTTTAATATTCCTGTCTCGCCCTTCCATTTTCTATTTGACACACCATGCATTTTAATATTCCTGTCTCGCCCTTCCATTTTCTATTTGACACACCATGCATTTTAATATTCCTGTCTCGCCCTTCCATTTTCTATTTGATACACCATGCATTTTAATATTCCTGTCTCGCCCTTCCATTTTCTATTTGATACACCATGCATTTTAATATTCCTGTCTCGCCCTTCCATTTTCTATTTGATACACCATGCATTTTAATATTCCTGTCTCGCCCTTCCATTCCAGTCTCCTCTCTGAGAGTTTTAAAAGGCTTAGAGGCAATTGTTACGTAAGAGATATTTTACTCTGTTGCACCAGATAAACTTCCCATAAAACATAACACAAGCATGCACGCACACACACAGTCAGACACACGGTGCAGTACTCACATAGACAGACTGTTGACAGCAAGCGTGTGGCCATGTAGGGAGGGACACAGTCTGGGAAGACAGGCTGTAGGACATAGTTAGAAAAGGTCAGGGCGATGACAGCCAGGGTGGTAGGGTACATGATGAGCACTGCACTCCACAGCAGAAGGAACCTAGGATGGGAAAGAAACAGAATTGAACAGAATTTTATTGGGGAAAAAGTAATGCATAGGCTACATCAACAACATGTGAATTTCATCACAGAGAAAAGCACATGAAAGTATCAATTCAAAATGTATTCCCAAAGTAGTCTGCATTGATCCAACCTAATGTTACGTATTTCATAATCAGCTTGCAAACTATACACATTGGGTGTGAAATAAACTGTATGTGTGGGAGACAGAGGTACCTACCCAACAAGGCCTCCAAATATTTCTGTGACGTAGGAGTAGTCCCCCCCTGACTTGGGGATGGTGACCCCCAGCTCAGCATAGCAGAGGGAGCCCAGGGCAGCTATACATCCCCCTAGTATCCACACAATCAGGGCTAGACCCACTGAACCCGAGTGCTCTAGAACCCCTTTAGGAGAGATGAAGATTCCAGAACCTATGATGTTCCCTGTGGAGAGGGAGAAGGTATTACTAGAATACATACACACAAAAACAAGCAATGTAAATATTGTTTAAAAATATACACTACCGTTCAAAAGTTTGGGGCCACTTAGAATGTCCTTGTTTTTGAAAGAAAATCACATTTTTTGTCCCTTAAAATAACATCAAATTGATCAGAAATACAGTGCAGACATTGTTAATGTTGTAAATGACTATTGTAGCTGGAAACGACTGCGTACAGAGGCCCATTATCAGCAACCATCACTCCTGTGTTCCAATGGCATGTTGTGTTAGCTAATCCAAGTCTATCATTTTAAAAGGCTAATTGAACATTAGAAAACCCTTTTGCAATTATGTTAGCACAGTAAAAAATGGTGTTGTGATTTAAGAAGCAATAAAACTGGCCTTCTTTAGACTAGTTGAGTATCTGGAGCATCAGCATTTGTGGGTTCGATTACAGGCTCAAAATGGCCAGAAGCAAATAACTTTCTTCTGAAACTCGTCAGTCTATTCTTATTCTGTGAAATGAAGGCTATTCCATGCAAGAAATTGCCAAGAAACTGAAGATCTCGTGCAATGCTGTGTACTACTCTCTTCACAGAACAGCGCAAACTGGCTCTAACCAGAATAGAAAGAGGAGTGGGAGGCCCCGGCGCACAACTGTGCAAGAGGACAAGTACATTAGAGTCTCTAGTTTAAAAAACAGATGCCTCCAAGTGACCCCAAACTTTTGAATGGTAGTGTATATACACACTACCAGTCAAAGGTTTTAGAACACCTACTCATTCAAGGGTTTTTCTTTATTTTTACTATTTTCTATATTGTAGAATAATAGTGAAGATATTAAAACTATGAAATAACACATATGGAATCATGTAGTAACCAAAAAAGTGTTAAACAAATCATTTACATTTACATTTAAGTCATTTAGCAGACGCTCTTATCCAGAGCGACTTACAAATTGGTGCAAATCAAAATATACTTCAAATAGCCACCCTTTGCCTAGATGACAGCTTTGCACACTCTTGGAATTCTCTCAACTAGCTTAACTTGGAATGCTTTCCCAACAGTCTTGAAACAGTCTTGAAGGAGTTCCCACATATGCTGAGCACTTGTTGGCTGCTTTTCCTTCACTCGGCAGTCCGACTCATCCCAAACCATCTCAATTTGTTTGAGGTCAGGCCGTTGTGGAGGCTGGGTCATCTGATGCAGCACTCCATCACTCTCCTTCTTGGTCAAATAGCCCTTACACAGCCTGGAGTTGTGTTTTTGGTCATTGTCCTGTTGAAAAACAAATGATAGTCCCACTAAGTGAAAACCAGAAGGGATGGCATATCGCTGCAGAATGCTGTGGTAGCCATGCTGGTGAAGTGTGCCTTGAATTCTAAATAAATCCCAGACAGTGTCACCAGTAAAGCACCCCCACACCATCACATCTCCTCCTCCATGCTTCACGGTGGGAACCACATATGCGGAGATCATATGTTCACCTACTTGGCGTCTCACAAAGACATGGCGGTTGGAACCAAAAATCGCAAATTTGGACACATCAGACCAAAGGACAGATTTCCACCAGTCTAATGTACATTGCTCGTGTTTCTTGGCCCAAGCAAGTCTCTTCTTATTATTGGTGTCCTTTAGTAGTGGTTTCTTTGCAGCATTTTGACCATGAAGGCCTGATTCACGCAGTCTCCACTGAACAGTTGATGTTGAGATGTGTCTGATACTTGAACTCTGTGAAGCATTTATTTGGTCTGTAATCTGAGGTGCAGTTAACTCTGGGTCTTCCTTTCCTGTGGCGGTCCTCATGAGAGCCAGTTTCATCATAGCGCTTGATGGATTTTGCAACTGCACTTGAAGAAACTTTCAAAGTTCTTGAAATGTTCCATATTGACTGACCTTCATGTCTTAAAGTAATGATGGACTGTCATTTCTCTTTGCATTAAGGAGGAAATAAATTCCACAAATTAACTTTTAACAAGGCACACCTGTTAATTGAAATGCATTCCAGGTGACTACCTCATGAAGCTGGCTGAGAGAATGCCATGAGTGTTCAAAGCTGTCATCAAAGCAAAGGGTGGCTACTTTGAAGAATCTCAAATATAAAATATATTTGTATTTGTTTAACACTTTTTTGGTTACTACATGACTCAATGTGTTATTTCATAGTGTTGATGTCTTCATAATTATTCTACAATGTAGAAAATAGTAAAAATAAAGAAAAACCCTTGAATGAGTAGGTGTGTCCAAACTTTTAACTGGTATTGTATATATTTATATGACTATTATAAAATCTGATAAAACTGTATCATGTGTTTGGAAACAATAAAGAAAAACACTAAACAATACATTGAGATCTAAACAATAGCTATATTGCAGTGTGTAGAAAGTGGTGATATTATATAATCTGGTCTATACACTTCCCCCTGAGCTAGCTAAAGGGTACTCACTGATTTATCCTTACATCAACCCTGAAATGATATGGCTATCTCTCTTCAGATATAACTTGAGAAAAATATCCTCCCTGATGATCATTACAAGTTAACACATCGTCCACAGAGGACCTCAGAAATGGAACAATTATACTGTTGATGTGAGTGAACAGAGCTTTGGGCAGGAGATCAAGCAGTCAGAGTAGGAAGTGCTACCATCTAATTCAAGAGGCTCGCTTAAACATCAACCACACTCATTCAAGTAATAAAATGATCTGGGTTCCAATATGGCTGTACCATGTCCAAGGGAAATGGCCCCGTTGAAAAGTAGTGCCATTATGGAATTGGGTGCCATTTTAGACGCAGACCAAGTGTATCCCAACCAACACATTCAGGGTAGAGCACTCAGAGTAGCACAGCAGAAGGCAGCCAAGTGGCACAGACCTCGATTACATAACTAGACATAAATTATTTACTCTTAACTGTCGAGCTCAGGCATGAGCCATCCGCAAGAATTGAATTCAACTCATCTCCTGCATTATTTCTAGACTCTACACGGCCGGCTTTCATTTAGGTTTGTGCCCCTGTCAGAAATGCTAATACTGGGATGTATAACTTTTAAACAACAGGGTGGATGCCAGCATAGACTTCCTGGTCTGGATTGCTCAATTTGTCCAATCAGAGTTGGTGGTCTGTACTGTGTCTCTCTTCCACACACGCATTGGTGCATCAATGTGTGTACTATTTTCTATGATTGTGTTTTGCTTTTCGTGTTTTGATGTGCATATTATGCTGTATAGTGATGTGTGTAGTGTATATTGATGTGTATACAGGGCTCATCTGTGAAAGAGACCGTGGTCTCAGCATGACTCCCTGTCGAAATAAAGGTTAAATAAAAAATATCTGCATTCTGTTGTGGAACAGACCTTCCAGGAGGTCCAGGAGTCAAAGGTATTTTCACTTTTTTCTCCAGGACCGATCTTGATTAAAAAAAGTTTCATTAATGTAACTTATCAAAAGCCACTAGAGCAGGTTGGGGCCTGCTGTGAGGAAATGTAATTGAAAAACATAACTGTCAGTAGAAATGGCATAGAACGTAGACCTATTCTTTACACTTTAGACTTTCAGTTTAATAACCATTGTACAGTAACTCTAAAACAAATGTAAACAGTCAAGTCAGAACATATGTAATAATTGCAACAGAGCATGCTGAAATCTTCAGCATATTTATCATTAGTCTGAAATCCAAAACTACCTAAAATTGAATTTATTAGTCATATGCATCTTCCAGACTGTATAGTGGGATTTCCTTTACTGTAAATCAGTAGCGATATTTTGGGATTACCCAAACTCAGTCATGTAACATGATTACTTTGACCTGATGAGGATCCATCTAACACATGCGGTGTGTCATTATAGTGGCCTCTGACTTGTGGTCAGACTCCCTCAGGTGGAACAAACTTAAATTTGCATTGTTTTTTAATTGAATGTCATTGTGAAAACAGAAAGGTGTCATAATGTATTTTTTGCAAACATCTTGAACATTTCTGAATTTAAAAGTAATCCATCTAGTTTTTCAAAAGTATCTGTGATCTGATTACAATATTTCTTCCTGGTAATGTAACTGGTTAGTTCGTTTTTTTTGTAATCAGATTACATGTCAGTTATTTTACTCCCCAACCCTGTGTAGGTGACGCTTGGGTTTATATCTTAATTTGCACCCTTCAACAAGCAGATTAGATTTATTAAAGCAGTCCCTGCCATTTCTTCTGCTTCGGCAGAAAATTTGCTTCTGCTTGACAACCAATGTGCTACTTGACTGACTTAATATATTTGGGCCACGTAAGCATTGAGGTAGACATTTAATGCACATATTTATTTGTCATGTTACCACACGATCAGCTTAAATAGTACCATATTCCTAGCGTCACAGGTGAGAATATGGGCCTATTTCTAAACATTAAACTTGACTAAATATAGGATATTAACTTGAATAATAGGCCTACATAATCTATCATTGTAAAACGAATGTTTCATTCAGTAAGTCTGTCAATAGCAAATTTACAACGTTATTTTATAAGGTGCGCATTCAAATAAAACAATGAACAAACACCCCCTAAGTCTCTAAAATACAATACATTTTTACCAACCTTACCTATGATTATTGTACAGGCGCTTAAAAGTCCTATTTCTTTTTTCAGAGTCACTCTATCGGGGATTTCGTCGCGCTTGTTGTTCCCATCTTTCAAGATCTTCAGTGCAGCCAACGGCTCTTGCCGTGAGCAGATACTTCTTTTCCGCTTTCCTCCATCCATGTCTGCAACCATATCAAAGGCTTTCTCGAATCCCTCTCTTGAACTCACACACGGTATTGATGCACACTGAATAGGGTGCGCTTGCGCAATAATCTGCCGCTGTCCAGGGTAGAATGCTAACTACCCCACTCTCGTGCCATGGCCCATCAAGTACTTGAGCGTCGCTGCGCAGGACTTTTCGTACAATCACTGAACCTCACTCGAAGATCCCCTCGAACTTCGAAGTCCATAGTTTCACCATAAATATTTGGTTATAATACCGGACATGATAGGATGGCATGCTTTTTAGCTGAGGCTTGCATACATCATAGTTTGGTGTACTCTCCAATTTGAGTAAACCCCCCATCTTGAACACAACTGTGTGTGCATAATCTCGACTACTCAGTGTTCATGCCCCCCTTTCAGACTACACACATTCTCTTCATCAATGTTCTCAACTATTAGAGTATTCCATCTTGTGAATTGCAAACAGAGTTATAAAAAATAAATGTTAAATAAAACTATACAACTGTGACCACAGTGAACATAAGTACTCCATTATGGAGTAATAGAGTATACTAAATTATTGACCAACTGATCAATATTTTATAGGGGATGAAAGAGCAAATGCAATAATGAATTTAATAAGCATACACACAACCTACTATGCCTCATCTACTACTACAGTACAAACTGACTCCAAATAAAAGTAGCCTAATCATCTTCAACAAAATTATTATTTTCAATTGTAGGGAAAAAATAGCATAAATAGATTACAAAACATATGGATGACAGGGATCACCCCCCCCTCCCCCCCAAAAAAACAAATTAAAATCATGTACCCGCTTTATAATTTACTTGTGAATATATTTTAGCAAATACTTTCCTCTGTGTACATTTTATGCCGGATACACTCCCATTCACACAACTCTGCCCCTCTGTGTTGTCTTGTATCTAAAATTAGCCTGTCATGTTACATTGATGCAACTCTGAACAGCCTCCTGATGAGAGAGCCCACATTTGAACTGTCCGGGAGAGGAAAGCCAAAGAGGAGGGCTCACGCCTCTGCTCCACCAGCGCACGCATCCCAAAGGCGGCCTTCTTCATGCTTCCCTTCCTCTCTAAAGGACCCTAGTGGAATTTAGGAAGTCAAGTTGTGCAGTCGTACCAGGTCTTTTCTCTGCCTCTCTCGCTAACACCACAGACTGCACAATAAAGGGCCTGGATTCAGCTGATCCTGTTAGAAGGCCAATAAAACGGCCAGCTGCTTTGTGTGCAGGCAGGGAGGGAGGAAAGACGAACACTGCCAGCAGTGTGCTGCGACGCTTAAAGGAGGAAGCCGAGCAGAAAACCAATACGTCACAGGAGCCACTCTGGGTAACTAGATGGTGGACAGAGGGAAGGAGTGATAAAAACAAAGAGAAGACGTCTTCAACCAACTGCTTTTTAACTGCCAGTTGGGTAGACTGCCAGCAGGGTATTATCTCATTGTGAAATGCAAACGTTCACAGCATCACACTGGGTCAAAAGTTAAGATGAAGCACAAAAATGAAATAGATATTTTATTTAACCTTTATTTAAATAGGCAAGTCAGTTAATAAGAACAAATTCTTATTTACAATGACAGCCTACCCCTGCCAAACCCTAACGACGCTAGGTCAATTGTGCGCCGCCCTATGAGACTCCCAATCACAGCTGGTTGTGATACAGCCTGGAATCGAACCAGGGTCTGTAGTGATGCCTCTAGTACTAAGATGCAGTGCCTTAGACCGCTGCACCACTCAGGAGCCCATGTAAATAAACAAGCAAACAAAGACTGTCCTGTCCAAATGTATTAACACTCATAAGATCCCAAAATGAGTAAAGTGAACATTTTTGAGAAAAAAAATGTAGTTCCAGTTCTTAAGAATGGGGGAGCTGAGGTAGGAGTCAATTCATTCAGTCAATTCATGCTTTGGCCAGCATGCCAGTGTTAGTTCCTGTTGGATTGGGAAGGGATGGAATGGCATCACAGAGAGAAGTCACTGGCCAGGGAAAGCTCCACGCAGCCAACCCAGGTCACATGGTCAGAATGGTATAAAAGGCAGTCCTGACTGTGGTTGGGAAAGAAGGCCTTTGACAGCTGTGCCAAGAAAGTGCTCCTTCATTGAGGCGGAATGCTTTAGTGCAAATGGATTGGATTGAACTAAGCCAGGGGATCTGCCATTTCATTGAAGTTATAAGGTTTCCCTGTAGGCTCTAACATCAGATGGAAAAAAGGTACCCATATTGTATTAACATTTGCACCAGCAATCAGTTCAAGTAAAACAGTCCTTGGTTAAGGTTGTATTATTCCAATGGAAGTTTATGAATTGTTCTGGATGAGGAAAGAGCATCTTCTACTCCATCTTGTGGTCAGTTACACACACACACTTTCAATATAGCTCTGCAATGTCTTGTGCAACACATGATATTCAGGATCCTTGGGACCCCCTTCATTGAAGTTGCAATTTACAATGGTTAGGTAAGGGATGTCCCAAGGATCCCAGATAGCACTGACCCATATTATAGGCCCATGGGTCACAAGAACTGCAATACATTTTTGCATTACACAGAGGCACCAAAGCATTGTTTGTATAAACTTGTATCATAGAGATGTGAAAGAAAAAAAAAATATATATATATATATAAATTCCACTAGATTTCCAACTAAGGAAGTCTCTAGCCATACAGCATTGTGTCAGGTTCACTGTTGCCCTCCTTACACACTTGAACATAAAACAAGTATTGATTTGTCAATGAGCTGTGCCGTTTTGTCAGAGTCAGACCAATGGGTTGTGGAAGAAGTTGCGTATGTGCTGAGCCGTGGCCTGGCCCACGATGTGTTCCAGTTCGTGCGTTCCTGCGTTGCACAGCTGGTAGATACTGGAGTAGTGCTGGAGCAGGGCCATGGCTTTGACCTTCCCTACCCCAGGGATCTGCTGAACCAGGGACATGACCAAGGGGTCTAGCAGCCAAGACACACTCCTCCTGCGGAACGGGTTGTCTTTACTTTCTCCGTGCACCTGCAGAGGAGAGGACAACTCATTATTCAACTGTCATCATACATGGTTAGACTATTATCATTTTTTTTTACTCTGCATCGTTGGGAAGGGCTCATAACCAAGCATTTCACTGAAGTCTACACCTGTTGTATTCGGCACATGTGACAAATACAATTTGATTTATTGAGTTCTAAATGGCTGTATGCCAGTTTGAGATTAATGCGTATTTATGTAACCAGGAAAACACTTGTAAAGTGACAATTCTAAACAATACTCTTAACTCGTTTTCTCTCATGTAAAAGTATGACTTACTATCTGTGTGAGTAGCTGGGAGGCTTCTAGCTGGCTGGCAACAGGTAGCAGTGTCAGACCAAGCTCAAACACCACAAACTTCTGCATGGCAGAAAAGTACTGTTCGCTGAGCTGGGTCTTCTCCACCAGCACTATGCCCTGCAGGCTGCTGTTGGCCTGCAACAGAGAGGAGAGAAGATTAGAACATCAAGGAAAAATGGAAGATGTAGCATGTACATTAAAATATTATATCATTAGTTCAGCCATTCACTTAACAGTGGATATGTGAACTGGATTATACATTAGAATGTAGCAGCATAATCAAGTGTGTAATAGTAGTAGTGTCAAACACCAAAAGTAGACTTACATTTCTAAACCGAACAAGTTTTCTTTTGTAGTTGTTTCCAGCCACAATGTCAGTTTCAGAGACATACAAAATGCAGCTCTTGTTAGATAGATGAAAGTCCACCACGCCAAGTTCTTCTTCAAATATTGTTTTCACACTTCCAGTTCCTGAAATCAGGAATTCAACGACACCATGTTCAGAATGTAACAAACGAGAAGAGACTTTATTTAAAAATCACTCAGTGTTTACCATCTAATCGTCATGTCTTATATTAAACTGACATGAAGCGACATTGTGCGCTAGCGCTGACAATGGGGTGTCCACCGGTAATATCGATTGTTTGTTCCTACTGGCAGCTAGTGTATCGATTGTTTGTTTAAACGTGTCTGTAAAATGTAAATGTATTTCAGTTGTAATGTAACGTAATTTCAATGACATGTGAAACTAATAAAGTAAAGACGGACTGACTGAAGTTGGGCTGAACTAACGTTAGCTGGCTAACTACACGCCAAGTTGTTTATTTACAATGTTAGCTAGCCAACCCTTAGCCACAGGTTAGTTAATATAATAACTTTAGTTGCCTTAGCTACTCTTTGGCAAGAGACTAAGCTACTGTTACCTTTCAAACTTTGCACGAGGACTGAGCCTCTCCACTTCTCGTTGGAAATAACATGCCCATACGGGGGAACGGCGTTCATAAGAACGGGAGGTTTTATCGCCATTTTGACAACGATATGTCAGCTCTTTATTCAAAACAAAGTTAGCTTGCCTCCAAATTTTCAATATCTAACTCTTCTTCGATGAGGTTTAACGGCGGTTGGCATCCAATAAATGTTGCATTACCGCCACCTACTAGACTGGAGTACAACTCCCTTATACTTTGCTCTAAAAATAAAATAAACAAATACCATAACACAATAATTTAAAAGAAATAAACACCACCCTACTCCACTATTTAAATCTATTTAGTTCTACCTCAGGTCAACAACCTGAAAGGATGGGACACCACCACTTAACACACGCTGTAACTCTTCAGATTTTATTTTATTTGTTTATTTAAACTTTTTTTAAAACTAGGCAAGTCAGTTAAGAACAAATTCTTATTTACAATGACAGCCTACCAAAAGGCAAATGAACGGGTGTTGTATGTGGAGGATGGGGGCTGCAGTAGATATCTCAGATAGGGGGGAGTGAGGCCTAAGGGTTTTATAAATAAGCATCAACCAGTGGGTCTTGCGACAGGTATACAGAGATGACCAGTTTACAGAGTATAGAATGCAGTGATGAGTCCTATAAGGAGCATTGGTGGCAAATCTGATGGCCGAATGGTGAAAAACATCTAGCCACTCGAGAGCACCCTTTCCTGACGATCTATAAATTACGTCTCTGTAATCTAGCATTGGTAGGATGGTCATCTGAATCAGGGTTAGTTTGGAAGCTCGAGGAAACCAAGTTTAGATTTAACTTGAGCCTGAATTTTTGATATGTGCTGAGAAAAGGACAGTGTTCCGTCTAGCCATACTCCCAAGTACTTGTATGAGGTGACTACCTCAAGCTCTAAACTCTCAGAGGTAGTAATCACACCTGTGGGGAGAGGGGCATTCTTCTTACCAAACCACATGACCTTTGTTTTGGAGGTGTTCAGAACAAGGTTAAAGGCATAGAAAGCTTGTTGGACACTAAGAAAGCTTTGTTGTGGAGCGTTTAACACAAAATCCGGGGAGGGGCCAGCTGAGTATAAGACTGTATCATCTGCATATAAATGGATAAGAGAACTTCCTACCGCCTGAGCTATGTTGTTGATGTAAATTGAGAAGAACGTGGGGCCTAGGATCGAGCCTTGGGGCATTCCCTTGGTGACAGGCAGTGGCTGATACAGCAGATGTTCTGACTTTATATGCTGCACTCTTTGAGAGAGGTAGTTGGCAAACCAGGCCCTCAGACACCAATACTACTTAGCCGGCCCACAAGAATGGAATGGTCTACCGTATCAAAAGCTTTGGCCAAGTCAATAAAAATAGCAGCACAACATTTCTTAGAATCAAGGGCAATGGTGACATCATTGAGGACCTTTAAGGTTGCAGTGACACATCCATAACCTGAGCGGAAACCAGATTGCATACAAGAGAGAATACTATAAACATCAAGAAAGCCAGTCAGTTGATTATTGACAAGTTTTTCCAAAACTTTTGATAAACAGGGCAAAATAGAATTATGCCTATAACAGTTTCATTGAAGGACGAACCGTGGCTGCCTTCTAAGCAATGTGAACCTCCCCAGAGAGGAAAGATAGGCTTGGCGATTATAGGGGCAGCAACCTTAAAGAAGAAAGTTTCTAAACCATTTGACCGAGATTGTTTTTTTGGGGTCAAGTTTAAGGAGCTCTTTTAGCACCTCGGACTCAGTGACTGCCTGCAGGGAGAAACTTTGTAGCGGGGCAGGGGAAAAAGAGGGAGGAGCATCGAGGTTAGTCGCATTAGAAGCTGTGGGAGATTAGGAAATGTTTGATGGGAAAGGAGGCATGGCTAAGTCAAATAGGAGTCCTGACTTAATGAAGTGGTGATTAAAAAGCTCAGCCATGTGCTTCTTGTCAGTAACAACCACATCATCAACTTTAAGGAACAAGGGCAGCTGTGAGCTACCATGCTGTGTTGTTGCCTTTGGTCTCTATTTATGTAGTGCTGTGTTGTCATGATGTGTGTTTTGTCCTATATTTATTTAAAAATATATAAACTATTTGTATCCCAGCCTCCGTCCCAGCAGGAGGCCTTTTGGTAGGCTGTCATTGTAAATAAGAAATTGTTCTTAACTGACGTGCCTAGTTAAAAAAAAATGGTTAAATAAATAGCGCCATCCTGTGGACTACCAAGTACATTGAACTGTACACTTTTTTTCTCGAGTCTTCACCACGGTGCGGTCGTGATGATGCGCAGTCTCTACAACTACACGCTCGCGCTCGGAATCCGTTGAAACAGGTAAGAAACATAGCTACCTAACCTCAGACGGAATACGATACTGTACCAAATATTATATATCTTATTGTCTAGGCTTCGCTCTTCCTCTCTGACTTTACTCATGACAGTGATGTTGGGCAAAATTGTATGAGCTCGATACGTTTGAACCTGAACCTCATTGATTTGACCGACCATGAATTTATGCAGTAATGACTTTCAGCTGATAACTTCATTCAGTTTCAAAACAAGGTAGCAACTAATACCAATTGTTTGTCATGCACGACAGCCAGCATGTCACTAAATGTTTGTAAGCGATCATGCAAATACCTTTTTATATCGTTACAGCGGTCGTTGGCACTGCAAAGTGTATCATAATTAACAATTACCTTTTTGTAACTACCCAGACTGCATTTCGACTTTCCCCGATACACTTTCAAATCATTCAGCTTTCTAGCTAAATTAGCTTAATCAGAGAAATGCACAACTAACAACCAAATATGTAGCAACCAAAAGCAGACTTTTACATTTGAAGGAAAATGTACATTTAAGTTGCTAGTGTAAGTAAAGTTGCTAAACAAACAAGGTGAGCTAGCTAGCTACCTTGCAGTAAATATATGCGTGTAGCAAATCCAGATAAATTATGTACATTTTGCTAGCTACAGTAGTTTTCTGAATTTGAACCCCATGTCTTGCAGGTGACTAAACTGTCAGTGACGGTTGAAATCATGCTTGAAATAAATATGTTGAAAGTAAGTAGCTATCTATGCATGCTATTCCACACAAAATTGCAACTATCTAGATTGCCAGTGGGCTGTCTTCGTTACCTTGCAAATGTGTTGTTTCCCATAATAAGGTTGTTGCTTTACAAATTGAAAACGGTTTCACCACCATGTTTTCTTTGACAGGTGGAGAACCCGTCCTGTCTGTGGGGTCGGTTTGTGAAGGGTCCAGGGATAGAAGCGGTCGAGAATAAAAAAAAATATGATGATCTGCAAATGAAAATGAACCTTTTCTATCATGAGGTCAACCTAGATGTGCAGAAGATCAAACCCTCAACTATAGAGGCGGGACAGGTAATAATCTGTGTGGAGAGGGTGATCAGAGTTAAATGTAATCTGTGGAATGTTTGTTTTAGTATCTTGAGTTTAGGGTAATCAACTTGAGTATATGGCACATGATGAAAGACATTTCTTGTTTTTGAAAGTGAATGTGCGTTTACAGATCTGCCTGACTGGCATAGCTCATGAATGATAAATGAATCTATTAGTTGACTGACTAGTTACTACACTGCTATATGAAAAAAATGAGCATCATCATTGTGTTGTTCCCCAGGTGTGTGTGGTGTACTGGTCTGCCCTAAGGAGCTGGTGCCGAGCCATCGTTGAGTCTCTTTTCCTGGGCACCGTTGGAACCCAGGCCATGTGTTTCCTAGTTGACCACGGAGAGCGTGTCATCGTCAGCTCAGACGAGTATGTCCTAATTCACTTACTCACTCATCCCCATTGTGCCAGCTGATGCAAAGGGCAACCAAAAAGGCTCTCGACTTCTGACAGTTTTTGGCCATCTTCTTGGTTTTGCACTTGATTAATGTATGTCATGAAATGTAATTGGCTGATCATGGAGCCCTTCCGTTCTTCCCCAGGATTCGGGCTCTGTTAGATACGTTTTTGCAGCTGCCCTTCTGGGTGAGGAAGTTTCAGCTCGCTGGTGTTCATCCCATGACGCTGCATGTGTCTGGAGACTGCCTGGAGAAAGCTGAGCTCATGTAAGGGTGGACTGCACTGCCGAATAAGTTGATGCACTGAAATATGCATAAAAATGACTGTAATTATTGTGTACTATTAAAATCACCTTTGTTAGTAGTTATTACTACTCACTCTATAGAGCTCTTGTTTTCATTCTAGACCATCAACGCAATGGGACAGCTCTGCCACACGCTATTTGCACAATCTCTTACAAGGTACGTAATCCTCTCCTGCAAGGTCAGTTTCAATCGAGATCACTGAATTGAGTAATTGAGAAACCACAGTTCGTAGTGCTGGAGTCTCATTGCTGTATATCAGTCCTAACTGTGCTCTCTGTTCGATTCTCTGACCTGAAGCTTCTACCGAGATGGAGGCAGTGTTGTGTGAAACACAGGCAGATTGCATTGCCATTGAGCTCTACTTGACAGTCAAAAATGTCAAGGTATTGTACAACATACAATCAGTGGTGATGCCTCCCATAACTAGCTATCACAGTTTTTCTATACAACTTTGAAGCTAAAAGATGGTTATCTCTCTAGATCTGTGTGAACGACGATCTGGTCTCAAAGAAGTTTGCGTACTTCACAAGCCAGAAGGCCCATCAAACCAGTGGAAAAAATGGTGTTGTTGATAGATCCCCAGCCGTCTTGGCTTGTGACATCTTTTCTGAAACTCAGAACTTCCTGGCTACTGACGGCTGCACCGTACGATCACTTTCAGATTTCCTGCTCCGGCAGCAGGACACAATCGTTCATAATCAAGGTGAATGCACCTTCAGTTATTGTGAAGTCTTCATTAATAGCAGTTTATTATGTCTTCCAAAAAGTTCCCGTTGTAAAATATCACTGCATGAACTTGAGGGGGAAACTCTTAGTAAGATTTTCTTCATTGAACTTTCTTTATTGATCTCTTTAGTGGCTGATCAGTGCCAGCTAACGACATCTGTGAAAGAGGCATCGACGGCTTCCAATGAGGTATCAAATCCAAAGGTGACTGACTATTTTACCCTCAATAAGGTGCAGCAGTTGGAATCATGGCCCAAACAAAAAGTTCTATCTTGTGAAATCAACACTGTTATGTTATTTACTTGTTGTTTTACAGAAAAGTCTAGAAAATGGAAGAAATCCCTTAGAGGGAGGAAAAAAGAAGGCAGCGCAGCAGCAGAACAAGAAATCCAAGACGTTTTCAGAGATTGATGGCGACGAAGACGAGAGGTTTGTTCTATAGGTTTAGTTAATGTTTTATTGCTCTACAGGTCATTTGGCAGTGGGACTGCCTTTTGTAGTATGATAATATCACATTGTTGTCTTTAATCATAGCGTTCTTCTTTCAGCTATGACGAGCCCGGAGAGGACACCGACACATCTCTTGTGTCAGAACTGTTCAAAAGTCTGAATCTGTTAAGGTGAGAATGCTTTAGTCTTCTACTTTCATGCTACGGTTCTAATCTGCTTTGAATGACATTTAATAAAATTCTTACTTGTTCTCGATCTCGACAGATTCATGAAGTTTCTGAATCCTGCTTCGAGCACTCAAAGGGCTGCTATTCCCAACGTGAGTTTCTGGATGATCTCAATGGCCGTTCTCGTTTTTGTAAAAATTCACTTGCACAAGAACTCTGCTTCACATGTTTCTAAGTCGTGAGTGCCCAAACTTTTGCACTATGTGAAACAAAATGGAATCCCCGTAGTGGATCTTGGGTCAAAAAGAGACGTGGACTAATGCTGTAAAGCACCTTTGTTTAATTGTCAGACTGAGCTTATTGAACAGAAGGAGGAACGTGGTGTTCAGAGGATCTCTGCGATCACGGAGAAAGCAGAGGAAGAGCCGGTCACTGCAGCTCAACAGACCGGACAACAGACTGAAACGGCTGTATGGTATGAACACAACCCTCCAGCCACTACCACTCACATTCTTTGTTCTAATTAGAGGACCTCAATGGAGAAAAAAAAGTCTTGTCACTTTAATCCTCAACAATATTGGCATGTGTATCTGTTGCATGGTGTGACATTTATGTATTTTAAATGGTCAAATAAAATAAACTGCTGCCATCCTTTCAACCACAACCATCAGTTTACCACTACTGCTCACATTTGTTTTGTATTCTAATGCTACCTCGCTTTCAACCATGACTTGGCCCATATGTAAGTTAGTGAATTGGTCAGAGTTGTTTTAAAGCGCCATCTGCTGAATGCTTTTATAGTAACGGTGAAAGTCAACCTGTGGATCGACAATGCACTGAACAAAAGTATATCACATTAAAAGCTAAGACAAGTGATATGTGTGTTTTCTCACAATTAAACTTTGTTGAATTTCTTGGGTGAACGTTTTTTTTTTATATTTATAAACGGAACATGCAACAATTTTCAAAGACTTTAGTTCATATGAGGAAATCAGTCAATTTGAAATAAAATTCATTAGGCCCTAATCTATGGATTTCACATGACTGGGAATACAGATATGTATCTGTCAGTCACAGAACTTAAAGGAGCCTCATGATCTTGTCACAGTATTTCTGTTCATTCAAATTACCATTGATAAAATGCAATTGTGCTCGTTGTCCGTCCATACCATACCGCCACCATGGGGCACTCTGTTCACACCGTTGACATCAGCAAACGCTCACCCACATGACGCCATGCACGTGGTCTGCGGGTGTGAGGCCACTTGGACGTACTGCTAAATTCTCTAAAATGACATTGGAGGCGGCTTATGGTAGAGAAATGAACATTACATTCTCTGGCAACAGCTCTGGTGAACATTCCTGCAGTTAGCATGCCAACTGCATGCGCCCTCAACTTGAGACATCTGTGGCATTGTTGTCTGACAAAACTGCACATTTTAAGGTAGCCTTTTATTGTCCCCAGCACAAGGTGCACCTGTGTAATGATCATGCTGTTTAATCAGCTTCTTGATATGTCACACCTGTCAGGTGGATGGATTATCTTGACAAAGGAGAAATGCTTACTAACAGAGATGTAAACACATTTGTGCACATTTGAGAGTAGTAAGCTTTTTGAGCATATGGAAAGTGTTAGGGATTTCTTTATTTCAGGTCATGAAACATGGAACCAACACTTTACATGTTGCGTTTTATATTTTTGTTATTAATGTGAATGTCTGTACTAAAGTGTAATCTGTGTTTCCAGTACTCCTAGTGACCTAGAAGACCGGACACAAGAGTTTGTCTTCACAGAGCAGCCAACCATTGAGGAGGAGCTCGTCTGTGCTCGGTTGTTGCAGTTGCTAAACCCTGACTCTCTGAACCCAGATGTAGACTCATCAGAAGTCACTGTAAGCATCGAATCAACCTTCATTTATACAAAAAATGTAAATAATCATCCATGGACTGGATGCAGATATACTCTTCACTTCCTTCTTGGGTAGCTTTCACCAAATGTATTGACATGTTTTGTGCACATACAATAATATCTACTGTGCATGACTGATTTAAATGTGTTCCTCATGTCAGATTGTCCATACTGATCCAAGCAGGAGTGGGATAATGGTGCATTCTGCCTTTACTCTGGACCCCTGCACCAGTCTGGCCAATGCTCCAATCACTGACACCTTCCGGAGGGTTGGTTTGCTTTCAACTATGTTCTAACATTCGGATGGAACGTATTTTGAATGCACTGAGCGCTGTACATTGCTCTGGATAAGAGCGCCTGCTAAATGACTATAAAGTAAATGTATTTACAACTGTGAAAATGTGATGTTAGGAATATGATAATGGAAGTTGAGATTGTTCAGTATAAATGTAAATAGTTGAACATTTGAAATGACTGTTCAACATTTTACCCTGAAGATCTTAGGTAATAATAATGTCCTGTCGCATGGGCAGCAGGTAGCCTAGTAGTTAAGAGCATTGGGCCAATAACCGAAGGTCGCTTGTTCTAATCCCCAAGCTGACTAAGTGAAAAATCTGTAAATGTCTAGACTAGTATGTCATGAAGACTGGTATGTGCATCGTGTTCCTTTTCAGATCTTGATGAGGAAAAAGTATGTCGGCCCGTCTGTGGCTGAGAGTTACTGCTGGCCGGCGGTGGCCAGGGGCTGTGACACGGTCCTCATCTCCCACAGCGGAGACCAGCCCCTCACCTACATCCCACCGTTCCTGGCCCACATGCAGCTCTCCTCCGTCTTCAGCGCCCTCTCTTCTCGTACCGGGGTGAGTTGAGCAAGTAGAGCACTAGACAGGAATGGTGCGATTTCCAGTGTTTCCCCTGCTATTATTGTGGTGGATTACTATCTCTGTTTGCCCCCTAATAAAATTGTCTGGCTTCAATTAGACAGTTGAAAATCTTAGTTTTGGCACAGGCCTCTGCAGCTTCTTTCATTCCACTCTATGTAGACAAAGTAGTATGTAGAAATCTGGGTGTTTAATTGGTTTGTTAGGGTTCCATGGCAAACAGCAGTAACCTACCTAACTATGACCAGTAAGTCAGGCATGGTTTTCTGCTGACAAATCTGCATTTAAAGGATCCATTTGTGTTTATTCCAGTTTATCTAATACCACATTGTATGCGGTCTCCTTCAGCCCATAGCGGTGATCCTGTGCCCGGGGTGGGAGAAAGCCCAGACTGTGATTGACCTTCTGGAGGAGAGCCAGACCGTCCAGGTTCTCCACCCCATGGTCATACTGTTGGGACTGGGAAAGGACGAGGCAAAGACCGTTAAGATCCAGAACAACTGTAAGACCATTATTCACAGGATCAGGACAGTTAAGTTTGACTGACAGACAGACAGACAGACAGGAGTATTACAATCCTCTCCTGCTGTGTGTATATCTCCAGGCCAGGTGGTGGTGACCACTCCATTCAGCCTTGTGCGTCTGCTGCGTTTGCACTGTTTCCTGTTCCTGCGGCTGTGTCACCTGGCGCTGGACGAAGTGGACCTGCTCTTTTCTAGAGCCCCGGATGAGGTGAGAGACACTGACTGTTCTTCAACTGTAGTGATAGGACCGTACAAAAGGAGAGAGTGGGAGATGCACATGGTAAAGAGGGAGGCACAGACAGGAAAATAGCCAAGATGGCACTCAAACCCCTGTCACCAGGGGGTAATACAACTAGACCAGACTCCAGTGCTTTCAACTGCTTAAAGCAGTAATCCCGGTCATCTGCGCTTCAAAGGCAACACCTCACGGCAGACCTCTTCTCCCCTATTTGACCTAGATATTTTGTGTGTATGTACTGATATGTAGGTTGTGTGTGCCGTTTTTTTTTTTATATATGTATTTCTGTCCTTGAGCTGTTCTTGTCTATTAATGTTCTGTATTATTTCATGTTCTGTGTGGACCCCAGGAAGAGTAGATGTGGCTTTCGCAACAGCTAATGGGGATCCTAATACAATACCCCAAAAAAGCTCAGTCTCGTCTGTTTTCCTCCCTCGCCACTGTCTCCTCAGCAGTTTGTCTGACTGTTCTCCTCCTTTCCTCAGATGACCACCATCCTGCAGCACTTCCAGAGGGTGACAGCCAGCGAGGAGCGTGTGTCGTGCCCCAGACAGATCATCGCAGTGGGAAAGCGCTGGAGCCGCCACCTGGAGGGCCTGCTCCACAACCACATGAGCAACCCCACCGTTGTCGTCACAGTGATGGAGGAGGCCGCACTCTATGGAAATGTGCACCAGGTCAGTTTTGAGAGGACTGACAACAAAATAAATCTGAAAACCTACAAAGGTTGGAGGGTCTCCACCATCAGAGAGCTGGTTAAAGCGATAGTTCAGGCAAAATCTATATTTAAGTGGAATTACCCTTACTTTGAGTTGTCTGAAGGCCTATAGTGACAGAATCAGCAATAATCGATTGTTTACTTCTGCCACAGCCAGGATCTAGCATAATTAGCCTCTTCCAAATTCATGAATGTAAACAGCCAGACCGATGTTAGCAAAGCTGCATCGCAAGCAGAAACATCCTAAAAAACACTTTAAACTAAATGTAATAGATTATTGTGGATTCTGTCACTTTGGGCCTTCAGACACAACTCAAGTTAAGGGTAATTCCACTCAAAATAGATTTTGTCTGAACTATCCCTTTAAGTGTGTAGCTATCTCTGATTTGAAGGGCCTGCTGGTTGGATTTGTGATTGATTAAAGCTATGTAATGGGGCAGTAAACCTGCTTTCATCGTATCTCATTTAGACTAGTCATTACTTTTAGTAAGGGAGGAAGGGTCCAAGAGTCAAACAAGGTCTAAAAGTCTCTCAAAGCAAAGTTTCACTCATGTATATGTTCTTCAATAAAAAGTAAAAAAATAGAAAGCTTTCTCATCTTTCTTCTGCCTCCCCAAGATTATCCTGTTGTGTCTGGACTGCACTAAGATCTCTGTCCTGCTCGGGGCACTGGACTTCACCCCCGACGTGGCCCAGAAGACCCTCGTCATCACCAACTCTTCTGAAGAGGCCGAGCATGTCTTCAAGGTAACTACAGCAATCTATAGCTCTAGAACAAAGAGATGTTATTTTGGCAACCTTATTTTTGGATGTCCTGTCTCCTGCTGGTACGGGGTACTATAGAAAGAAAAAGACATTGCTAAATTTTAAAACTTGTAAGATTTGCATTTTGCAACCTTATTTTTGGATGTCTTACCACAAGTGTACAGCACTAGAAAAACAAAAAATACAGTGTTCATGTATATTTAGTCAACTAAATGTTTGTTCCTTGTATCTGTCATTCAGGCTGTTTCAAGCACATCGGCGTTCTCCCTGAAGGTCCATGAGGAGTTAACCTACCAGTTTGACTTTGTGACTGAGCAGTGGAAGAAGCCCATTGGACCTGGCACTCATGTCATTCTGGGTGAACTGACGCACAATTGCATTTTCTTAGGAGTTGACAGTTGCAATGAATAAAAATATCATACATATTTCCATTTTATGGCATAGTCTGCCAGGTCAGCTCAGTTTGCTTGTTTGAAAGTCAGCTTGTCTCAATTTTTTTCTCCAATTTGCCCATTGTCCAATCTGACCTGTTTTTCTTTCCTTGTCTACCAGTCACCACCAATGAGTGTATGAAGTCTTTGGGTATCTGTGATGCTACGTGTGTTGTGCACTACGGCTTCCCAAGCTCACCTAAGCTGTTCGGCAGCCGTCTGTTCTGCATGTCCCAGAACTTCCAGAACCTTTCAGACAAGGTAACGTTAGGACAAACTAATATGTTCTTTCTCTTGCTCAGTCCTGGATTCAGAGCTGAGAGAAGCGTGCACAGCTCTAACTTTTTCTGGGAGACGTCTAGTTTAGCGGGCAGATCTCAAGTCAGAAGATGGCCCTGAGTGGTCTGCTTTTACATAACTTATTCAGATGGCACCCGTGTAAGTGTGTGTCTTTGACTATATGAGGATAGTCTTCTTTGTGAATTCCTTTTCATATTGGGTTCTGTGATTGACAGGAGCGTGCTGCAGAGAGCACGGCCCACCCTGCCAAGTCGGTGCTGCTGCTATCTGAGAGGAATGCCCGTCACGTAATCGGGGTCCTGCGCTACCTAAAGCGTACTGAGACCTCGCTGCCTCCAGAGCTGCTGCACTTTGCCCAGGGAGTCCTGCGGGCTAAGGAGGAACAGAAGTCAGACAGGCCTCTGTGCAGCTACCTCAAGAGCTTTGGCTTCTGCAGGTCAGTGCAGCTGAGATGCAGACAATACTCTGTCAAGAGCATTTCTCTATGGGATAATAAAGCTAGATTTGATTTGCTGTTATGCATGTTACAATACTCAGACATGAGCTGAACCTTGAATTTGGGTACTTTACTTGTTCTATGCACTTAAGAATAGAACTTTATAGTTTTGTAATTCATTGCTTTGCTCAAGGGCACAGCAGCAATAGGTGGCACCTGATATTCTTTATGTAGTGCTTAATGTGACTCTTGCTGTATTGCAGGGACAGCAGTGTATGTTCTTATCGACACTCCATCAGCCCCATAACAGACCAGCCACTGCAACCAGACTCTGGAACTATTGTGGTGAGTCAGCATATTATATGATAACACTTGTTTCGGGGGTGTAGATATCAGGCAAGAACACATGCCAAAGTTGGACATATCCTCTCAAGCTTTTCCAATGAGATCACAGGTGTAATATAGCTTAATATGCTATCTGAATGTATACAAATGAAGAAATGTATTTTTTTTTCACTCTTACGTTTGAAAGGTTCTGCCCTTGTTCATCAAGACTGCTTCCGTCTACTACGGACGCATTGTGAGTAAGAAGGAGGACAGTTATGAGAGCCTGGCAGCAGAGATGACTACATACTACGCCGCTGAGAAGCTGGGTGCTAAGGAGGTTCTGGAGGGAGGGCTGTACGGAGTACAAGAGGATGAGGTCTACCACAGGTCAGAAAACAAACACCAAACAACATTAATTCAGTCACTTTCATAACTGATGATGTATGTGATATGGCCATGAAGCAGGTTTAAACAACATGCCAAGTAATGGTTACATGCAGTGAAGTGTAGTCCAAATCCTCTGGTTGGGTCAAATGCTTTTGTCACATATCAACCCAATGCCACTCTACCTCTCGTTCCTTAACAACTCCTCCCACTGCTCCTCTCCTACCTGTCATGCAGGGTGCGGGTGACTTCGGTGCCGGACAAGGGTGAGTGGATGTTCTGCAACGTGAGGGCTCTGTTCCTGGATGAGGGGCGTGAGCAGGAGGTGAAGTCCCACCAGCTGCTGCAGCTGCCGGCCCAGTTCCACACACTGCCGCCCCAGGCTTTGGAAATCATTGTCTGCAGGGCCATGCCCATCGACGCTGAGGTCAAATGGAACCCCAAGGTCTCTTACACAGGCTGCACTCACTGGGCTCTTTCTCACTCACTTTTTGGGAGCTCATCTTTAGCGATAGAACATTTAAATGATTAGAACCAAAGACCATGAACTATGTTACAGAAGCTAAAATTATGTGTTAAGATTAATAAAAATAATAATAATAATTTCACGATTATTTAACCAGGTAGGCCAGTTGAGAACAAGTTCTCATTTACAACTGCGACCTGGCCAAGATAATGCAAAGCCCTTGCGACACAAAATATGGGGATGAGGTAGTTGGGTGGGCTATTTACAGATGGGCTGTGTACAGGTGCAGTGATCGGTAAGCTGCTCTGACATCTGATGCTTAAAGTTAGTGAGGGAGATATGTCTCCAGCTTCAGTGATTTTTGCAATTCGTTCCAATCATTGGCAGCAGAGAACTGGAAGGAAAGGCGGCCAAAGGAGGAGTTGGCTTTGGGGATGACCAGTGAAATATACCTACTGGAGCGCATGCTATGGGTGGGTGTTGCTACTGTGACCAGTGAGCTGAGATAAGGCGGGGCTTTACCTAGCAAAGACAGTGTGTTGGAGGCTATTTTGTATATGACATTGCCGAAGTCAAGGATCGGTAGGATAGTCAGTTTTACGAGGGTATGTTTAGCAGCATAAGTGAAGGAGGCTTTGTTGAGAAATAGGAAGCCGATTCTAGATGCTTAATGTGAGTCTGGAAAGGGAGTTTAGTCTAGCCAGACACTTAGGTATTTATAGTTGTCCACATATTCTAAGTTCGAACAGTCCAGAGTAGTGAAGCTA
The DNA here is from genome assembly GCF_965601325.2 of Salmo salar. Taxonomy (NCBI): domain Eukaryota; kingdom Metazoa; phylum Chordata; class Actinopteri; order Salmoniformes; family Salmonidae; genus Salmo; species Salmo salar. The sequence continues at coordinate 111,246,166 of NC_138300.1, forward strand.
GACGGGCGGGCGGGTGCGAGCAGCGATCAGTTGAAGAGCATGCATTTAGTTTTACTTGCATTTAAGAGCAGTTGGAGGCCACGGAAACAGTGTTGTATGGCATCGAAGCTCGTCTGGAGGGTAGTTAACAGTGTCCAAAGAAGGGCCAGATGTATACAGAATGGTGTCATCTGCGTAGAGGTGGATCAGAGAATCGCCAGCAGCAAGAGCGACATCATAAATATATATACACAGAGAAAAGAGTCGGCCTGAGAATTGAACCCTGTGGAACCCCCAGAGACTGCCAGAGGTCCGGACAACAGGCCCTCCGATTTTACACTGAATTCTATCTGAGAAGTTGTTGGTGAGAAGTTGTCATTTGAGAAACCAAGGCTGTTGAGTCTGCTGATAAGAATGCGGTGATTGCCAGAGTCGAAACCTTGGCCAGGTCGACGAAGATGGCTGCACAGTACTGTCTTTTATCGATGGCGGTTATGATATCATTTATGACCTTGAGCGTGGCTGAGGTGCACCCATGACCAGCTCGGAAACCAGATTGCATCGCAGAGAAGGTACGGTGGGATTCTAAATGGTAGGTCATCTGTTTGTTAACTTGGCTTTCAAAGACTTTAGAAAGGCAGGGTAAGATAGACATAGGTCTGTAACAGTCTGGGTCTGGAGTATCTTCCCCTTTTGAAGAGGGGGATGACCGTGGCATCTTTCCAATCTTTAGGGATCTGTGACAATACGAATGAGAGGTTGAACAGGCTAGTAATAGGGGTTGCAACAATTGCGGCGGATAATTTTAGAGCGGGTCCAGATTGTCTAGCCCAGCTGATTTGTAGGGGTCCAGATTTTTCAGCTCTTTCAGAACATCAGCTATCTGGATTTGGGTGAAGGAGAAGTGTGGGAGACTTGGGAAAGTTGCTGTGGGCGGTGCAGAGCTGTTTGCTGCAGTAGGGGTAGCCAGGTGGAAAGCATGGCCAGCTGTAGAAAAATGCTTATTGAAATTCTCAATTATAGTGGATTTATCGGTGGTGACAGTGTTTCTTATCCTCAGTGCAGTGGGCAGCTGTGAGGAGGTGCTCTTATTCTCCATGGACTTTACAGTGGCCCAGAACTTTTTTGAGTTTGTGTTACAGGATGCACATTTTTGTTTGAAAAAGCTAGCCTTTGCTTTCCTAACTGCCTGTGTATATTGGTTCCTAACTTCCCTGAAAAGTTGCATATCGCGCGGTCTATTCGATGCTAATGTAGTACGCCACAGGATTTTTTTTGTGCTGGTCAAGTCTGGAGTGAACCAAGGGCTGTATCTGTTCTTAGTTCAATTTTTTTTGAATGGGGCATGCTTTTTTTAAGGTGGTGAGGAAAGCACTTTTAAAGAATAACCAGGCATCCTCTACTGATGGAATGAGGTCAATATCCTTCCAGGATACCCGGGCCACTTCGATCAGAAAGGCCTGCTCGCTGAAGTGTTTTAGGGAGCGTTTGACAGTGATGAGGGGTGGTCGTTGCCCGCGGACCCATTACAGACGCAGGCAGTGATCGCTGAGCTCCTGGTTGAAGACAGCAGAGGTGTATTTAGAGGGCAAGTTGGTCAGGATGATATCTATGAGGGTGCCCGTGTTTACGGATTTAGGGTTGTACCTGGTAGGTTCCTTGATAATTTGTGTGAGATTGAGGGAATCTAGTTTAGATTGTAGGATGGCCAGGGTGTTAAGCATATCTCGGTTTAGGTCACCTAACAGTACGAACTCTGAAGATAAATGGGGGGGCAATTATTTCACATATGGTGTCCAGGGCACAGCTGGGGGGTCTATAACAAGCGGCAACAGTGAGACTTCTTTCTGGAAAGGTGGATTTTTGAATGTAGAAGCTCGAACTGTTTGGGCACAGACCTGGAGAGCATGACAGAACTCTGCAGACTATCTCTGCAGTAGATTGCAACTCCACCCCTTTTGGCAGTTCTATCTTTTTGGAAAATGTTGTAGAAAGGGAATGGAAATTTCAGAATTTTTGGTGGCCTTCCTAAGCCAGGATTCAGACACTGCTAGGACATCAGGGTTGGCGGAGTGTGCTAAAGTAGTGAATTAAACACACTTAGGGAGGAGGCTTCTGGATAACATGCATGAAACCAAGACTTTTACGGTTACAGAAGTCAACAAATGATAGCGCCTGGGGAATAGGAGTGAAACTGGGGGCAAACAGGGCCTGTGTTAACCTCTACATCACCGGAGTAGGAAAAGGTTATGGCTGAAGGCTATAAGAACTGGTCGTCTAGTGCGTTGGGAACAGAGAATAAAAGGAACAGATTTCTGGGCGTGGTGGAATAGATTCAGGACATAATTGTGATTGCTGAGACTCGTATTGTGAATGCCAATTGCTATTGTTGGACCTTACCTTTTCAAAGTGTTTAACTAATGACTCTAGAACAACAAGTTAGTGACATTATTCTAATGGTGTGGTTTCAGGTCACCAGGGCCATCAGTCAGAAGATCAAAGGCCTGCAGCACCAAGCCAAGGTTGTTCTGTGTTTGGGAAACACGGTCTTCGTCGATCCCATGGTAGGTTCTTCTACTCCAACTACAGACAGCTGAATTTCAACAAATCTTCAACACAAACACTTAATCCTGGTGCGGCAGGTAGACTAGCGGTTAAGAGCGTTAGGCCAGTAAACGAAAGGTTGCTGGTTCGAATCCTAGAGCTGACTAGGTGTAAAATCTGTCTATGCAAGGCATTTAACTCTAATTGTTCCAGTAAATGGCTCAGGATAAGAGCGTCTGCAAAATTACTAAAATGTAAAAATGTGCTTTGTTCTCAGGTGCGGATGACCCGACTACCAGGTCTGAAGACCTTCATAAATGAGTACAACGTCCACGCTGAGATCCTGAGCACGGGGATGGGCACCTGTAACCCTCAGCACCTGGACCTGCTGAAGGAGCTCTGCCAGGGGGCTGGGCCTGGAGCCAGTGCTGGGGATGCCCCGCTCACCACGGTGTGAGTTCAGTCCTCTATGCCCATGGGTAACCAGGCTTTTGGCACCATGGGACCTCCATAATACAAGATACTGTACACTGACATCCAACAGCATTCTTCACTTATAATACGGCACAATGTAATACAGCATGTTAAAATGGATGCTGCTACACCAGGGGCTATGTGCAGATATGGGAGTTATGTCAGATAGGACATGGCGGTCATTCAATTTTTTTCTCCTCAGTACTTAATGAGACCACTGCATTACCAAACTATTATGATTGTGTGTCGTGACTCGGGTCTGCTTGGTTTGTTTGTTAGGCCGGATGACTCTGGGGTGACCTTGGAGGACAAGGTGCAGGCTGCAGAGGAGGCCCTGGTCCACAGGATGAGGGCAGCTGTCGAGCGCTTACACTGTGGCCAGGAGGTTTCTGTAGACCTGCCCCAGACCCAAACGTCTGTGCTTCATGCCCAGACAGACTTGTCCCAGTGCCATATGAAGGCCTCAGCAGATCTGCACCAGATGGACCAGAAGGTCTTTGCTCATGCACCCCAGCCTCGGATGAACCATGTCTTTGTATACCCGACCCAGCTCTCGCCCAAGCCACAGGAGGCCCCATTAGCAGCAGTTCCTGATCCAAGCGAGGCTCAACTACCAACACTCATGGACAGGGCCCAGATACCTTCCCCTCTCCCAACACCTAGCGAAGCCCAGATATCTGCCCCACTCCCAACAACTAGCGAGCCACAGTTACCTGCCCCAACAACCACGCACAATGACCCCAAAATGGAGCAATGGAGGAGCCTCATAGCTAACCTCCAAGGCGCCACTCAAACACGGAGGTTGGTGTTCTTCTTCATTTTCACTGGGAAACAGGGGCTTCTTCCTAACTGCTCGCTTACTGTTCTTACTATTGTTTTTCTTTGATGCAGTTGGTCAATAAAAATACATTTTCTAATGTTTGATTCTTTCACTATACAGTGTGGCTCCGCACCCGACCTGTGATATCCCACTGGCCACAGACGTCAATTTAACGTCTATTACACATTGGTTCAACATAATTTCATTGAAATGACGTGGGAAAAAGTTGATTTAGCTAGTATTCTTAGGCTTACATCTGTGCTGAGTGCTCTATCTGGGATCAATGGCTAGTGTTGCATTAATCTCACTTCAACATGTGATGTTCACAAGACTTGTGTTGTCATGCAGGCATACAGCTCTACAAGGATTCACCCCCAAAGACTGGATTTCTGCAGTTCCCCGCCCCATTGAAAATGGTATGAAAACTATTTTAGTTTGATAGTGATCAACAATGTACAAAAAGTACATTTCCTGTATGTCTGTTGAACCACAACATTCACTATTGTTGAAAACAGATAATGATCAACAAAGATGTAGAAAGACTCAAATATTTTGAGTAGTCTACTATGCCATTCACCATTGTTGTACCACATAAGGCTGGCTCTTCATACTACTCCAAGCATGTCACATGTGCAACCAGAGGGGGAAAAAACTCTAGACCACCTTTACTCCACACACAGATGCATACAAAGCTCTTCCCACCCTCCATTTGGCAAATCTGACTATAATTATATCCACCTGATTCCTGCTTACAAGCAAAAACTAAAGCAGGAAGTACCAGTGACTCGCTCAATACGGAAATGGTCAGATGACCGGGATGCTACACTACAGGACTGTTTTGCTAGCACAGACTGGAATATGTTCTGGGATTCATCCAATGGCAATCAGGAGTATTCCACCTCAGTCGTCGGCTTCATCAATATGTGCATTTACGACGTCGTCCCCACAGTGACCGTACGTACATATCCCAACCAGAAGCCATGGATTACAGGCAACATCCGCATCGAGCTAAAGGCTAGAGCTGCCGCTTTCAAGGAGTGGGACATTAATCCGGACACCTATAAGAAATCCTGCTATGCCCTCAGACTACCCATCAAACAAGCAAAGCGTCAATACAGGATTAAGATTGAATCCTACTACACCGGCTCTGATGCTCGTCGGATGTGGCAGGGCTTGAAAACTATTACGGACTATAAAGGGAAACCCAGACGCGAGCTGCCCAGTAACGCGAGCCAACCAGATGAGCTAAATGCCTTTTATGCTCGATTCGAGGCAAGCAACACTGAAGCATGCACAAGAGCACCAGCTGTTCTGGGTAATAACTGTCTAATAACGCTCTCGGTAGCCGACGTGAGCAAGACTTTTAGACAGGTCAACATTCACAAAGCCATGGGGCCATATGGTTTACCAGGACGTGTACTCTTATCATGTGCAGACCAACTGGCAAGTGTCTTCACTGACATTGTCAACCTCTCCCTGACTGACTCTGTAATACCTACATGTTTCAAGCAGACCACCATAGTCCCTGTGCCCAAGGAAGCGAAGGTAACCTGCCTAAATGATTACCGCCCCGTAGCACTCACGTCGGTTGCCATGAAGTGCTTTGAAAGTCTGGTCATGGCTTACATCAACAGCATCCTCCCGGATACCCTAGACCCACTCCAATTTGCATACCGCCCCAACAGATCACAGATAAGGCAATCGCACCCCACACTGACCTTTCCCACCAGGACTAAAGGAACACCTATGTGAGAATGCTGTTCATTGACTACAGCTCAGTCTTCAACACCATAGTGCCCTGTAACAGTATAGCTTCTGTCCCTCTCCTCGCCCCTACCTGGACTCGAACCAGGGAGCCTCTGCACACATCGACAACAGCCACCCTCGACACATCGTTACCCATCGCTCCACAAAAGCTTCGGCCCTTGTAGAGCAAGGGGAACAACTACTTCAAGGTCTCAGAGCGAGTGACGTCACCGATTGAAACGCTATTAGCGAGCACCCTGCTAACTAGCTAGCCATTTCACACCGGTTACACCCACAAAGCTCATCACTAAGCTAAGGACCCTGGAAATAAACACCTCCCTCTGCAACTGGATCTTGGACTTCCTGACAGGCAGCCCCGAGGTGGTAAGGGTAGGCAACGACACGTCTGCCACACTGATCCTCAACACTGGGGCCTCTCGGGTGTGTACTTAGTCCCCTCCTGTACTCCCTGTTCACCCACAACTGGGTGGCCAAACACGACTCCAACACCATCATTAAGTTTGCTGATGACTCAAGTGGTAGGCCTGATCACCGACAACGATGAGGCAGCCTATAGGGAGGAGGTCAGACAACCACCTCTCCCTCAGCACAACAACCTCTCCCTCAATGTGAGCAAGACAAAGGAGCTGATTGTGGACTACAGGAAAAGGCAGGCCGAACAGGCCTCATTAACATCAACGGGGCTGTAGTGGAGCGGGTCGAGAGTTTCAAGTTCCTTGGTGTCCACATCACCAACGATCTATCATGGTCCAAACACACCAATACAGTCATGAAGAGGGCAGAACAGAACCTTTTCCCCATCAGGAGACTGAAAAATATATTAAGGGTCTCCAGATCTTCATAGTTCTACAGCTGCACCATCGAGAGCATCCTGACCGGTTGCATCACTGCCTGGTATGGCAACTGCTCAGCATCTGACCGTAAGGCGTTATAGAGGGTAGTGCGGATGACCCAGTACATCACTGGGGCCAAGCTTCCTGCAATCCAGGACCTATATAATAGGCGGTGTCAGAGGAAAGCCCATAACACCCAAGTCATAGACTGTTTTCTCTGCTACCGCACGGCAAGCGGTACCGGAGCGCCAAGTCTAGGACCAAAAAGCTCCTTAACAGCTTCTACCCTCAAGCCATAAGACTGCTGAACAATTAATCAAATGGCCACCGGACTATTACATTGACCCCCGCCCCCCCCCCCTCCTCCATTTGTTGCAACCTGCTGTTTCTTATCTATGCATTGTCACTTCACCCCTACCTACATTTACAAATTACCTCTAAGCTGTACCCCCGCACACTGTGTTTTTATAATTTTTTACTTTAGTTTATTTGGTAAGTATTTTCTTAACTCTTCTTGAACTGCACTGTTGGTTAAGGGCTTGTAATTAAGCATTTCACGGAAAGGTCTACACTTGTTATATTCGGCGCATGTGACAAAGTTTGATTTGTCTTATTCAGGTAATTTGGTCGATGAGAAGCAAGTCAACGGCCAGCAAGTCATCAACGGTGAGAAAGTCATCAGTGTTGACAAGGTTGCTGTGGATGCACCAAAACGGTATTTGAGGTACACGTATCCCTTATATTTCTGAATATTCAAATGAAGCTTTCTGTTTGTGTTAAATTCAGTTAATAAATACACTGCTCCAAAAAATAAAGGGAACACTAAAATAACACATCCTAGATCTGAATGAAAGAAATAATCTTATTAAATACTTTTTTCTTTACATAGTTGAATGTGCTGACTACAAAATCACACAAAAATAATCAATGGAAATCCAATTTATCAACCCATGGAGGTCTGGATTTGGAGTCACACTCAAAATTAAAGTGGAAAACCACACTACAGGCTGATTCAACTTTGATGTAATGTCCTTAAAACAAGTCAAAATGAGGCTCAGTAGTGTGTGTGGCCTCCACGTGCCTGTATGACCTCCCTACAACGCCTGGGCATGCTACTGATGAGGTGGCGGATGGTCTCCTGAGGGATCTCCTCCCAGACCTGGACTAAAGCATCCGCCAACTCCTGGACAGTCTGTGGTGCAACGTGGCGTTGGTGGATGGAGCGAGACATGATGTCCCAGATGTGCTCAATTGGATTCAGGTCTGGGGAATGGGCGGGCCAGTCCATAGCATCAATGCCTTCCTCTTGCAGGAACTGCTGACACACTCCAGCCACGAGGTCTATCATTTTCTTGCATTAGGAGGAACCCAGGGCCAACCGCACCAGCATATGGTCTCACAAGGGGTCTGAGGATCTCATCTCGGTACCCAATGGCAGTCAGGCTACCTCTGGCGAGCACATGGAGGGCTGTGCGGCCCCCCCAAAGAAATGCCACCCCACACCATGAGAAATGCCACCCCACCGCCAAACCGGTCATGCTGGAGGATGTTGCAGGTAGCAGAACGTTCTCCACGGCGTCTCCAGACTCTGTCATGTCTGTCACGTGCTCAGTGTGAACCTGCTTTAATCTTTGAAGAGCACAGGGCGCCAGTGGCGAATTTGCCAATCTTGGTGTTCTCTGACAAATGCCAAACGTCCTGCACGGTGTTGGGCTGTAAGCACAACCCCCACCTGTGGACGTCGGGCCCTCATACCACCCTCATGGAGTCTGTTTCTTACCGTTTGAGCAGACACATGCACATTTGTGGCCTGCTGGAGGTCATTTTGCAGGGCTCTGGCAGTGCTCCTCCTGCTCCTCCTTGCACAAAGGCGGAGGTAGCGGTCCTGCTGCTGGGTTGTTGCCCTCCTACGGCCTCCTCCACGTCTCCTGATGTACTGGCCTGTCTCCTGGTAGCGCCTCCATGCTCTGGACACTACGCTGACAAACACAGCAAACCTTCTTGCCACAGCTCGAATTGATGTGCCATCCTGGATGAGCTGCACTACCTGAGCCACTTGTGTGGGTTGTAGACTCCGTCTCATGCTACCACTAGAGTGAAAGCACCGCCAGCATTCAAAAGTGACCAAAACATCACACAGGAAGCATAGGAACTGAGAAGTGGTCTGCAGAACCACTCCTTTATTGGGGGTGTCTTGCTAATTGCCTATAATTTCCACCTGTTGTCTATTCCATTTGCACAACAGCATGTGAAATTTATTGTCAATCAGTGTTGCTTCCTAAGTGGACAGTTTGATTTCACAGAAGTGTGATTGACTTGGAGTTACATTGTGTTGTTTAAGTGTTCCCTTTATTTTTTTGAGCAGTATATATAAATTGACTGAACTGACTCCAATCCATCACAGATTTACATTTAGTTAGTCTTTTTCAGTTTCCATCCACAGATCAAGTGGTTCCAGAGAGATGACACAGTCACACTGAACATAAAGCTCAGAGAACCAGTGGATCAGAGATGTGAATTCTTCCCTGACAGAGTGGTGTACAGGTCTGTTGAATGTCTGTCATGTGTCCTTTCAACCACCTGAACATACATTTAAAAAAAAATCTTAAGTAGCTTGAGGCAAGTGCTGAGCTGTTAATGTTTCTATTCTATGTAAATCTTTTTTCAATTTTAAATAACTCCCTGTGCAAGGTATCATTGTGTGTGCAGGATGAAGTCAACATTGGGGCTGTAATTCCTGGCATCACAAATGAGGGAAGCATTTCATTTGATAATATTTAATCTCTAACTATTGCCTCTAGTGCGTGTGTGAATGACAGGCCTTATCGTGCTGACCTGGAGCTCCACAGTAACGTCACTGCAGAGAGGTGCTCCTGGGAGATGAAGTGCAATGAGCCAGTCATCAGGCTCGTCAAACAGGAGAGGGGAGACTGGAAGATGCTCCTCAAGCAAAAGGTAGTGCTTTTCATTAGAGGGAAAAAATATATTATGTCTATCTCCAAACCTCCTTTGTACAGCTAGCAATACCTGTAGGTAAACATACTTTGGATATTTAGTCCTTTTGACATTTGAGAACAAAAAAAATACAAGACATGACCTTCCAGATGAGGAGTTGTCAGAGTTCTGTTTACAGTAACAGAATGTTCTAGTAGATGTCATGCCTCGTTGTTTATTCATAATGAATATTGATTAAGGTGAATTGTGATGTCCTCAGAGTGCTTTTGTTAGTTTGGATTTCGACCGATTTGAGGAAGATGAAAAGAAGACTTCAAATGGTAAGATTTTAGAATCATTTGCACTACATTCCAGAAGCTAGTTATTTATGTTTATTTGCAGTCAGTTAGCTACCGTCCCAAAGCTCTTTCACTTTTTTAAAATATATTTATTAAACCTTTAACTAGCTTCACTCGCTTTCTATCATTGTATCAAGCCTCTTAAAATGACAAGGAGGCTCCAGTAATGCTTTCACACACCCGCAATATGCAACTTTTCAGAGAAGTCAGGAACCAATATACTCAGTCAGTTAGGAAAGCAAAGGCTAGCTTTTTCAAACAGAAATGTGCATCCTGTTGCACTAATTCCAAAACGTTTTGGGACACTAAAGTCCATGGAGAATAAGAGCACCTCTTCCCAGCTGCCCACTGCACTGAGGATAGGAAACAGTGTCACCACCAATAAATATACGATAATCGATAGTTTCAATAAGCATTTTTCTACGGCTGGCCATGCTTTCCACCTGGCTACCCCTACCCCGGCCAACAGCTCTACACCCCCTGCAGCAGCTTCTCCTTTACACACATCCAGACAGCTGATGTTCTGAAAAATCTGGATCCCTACAAATCAGCTGGGCTAGACAATCTGGACCCTCTCTTTCTAAACTTATACGCTAAAATTGTTGCAACCCCTATTACTAGCCTGTTCAACCTCTGTTTTGTATCGTCTGAGATCCCAAACATTTGGAAAGCTGCCGCGGTCATCCCCCTCTTCAAATATACCCAAACTGTTGTAGACCTATATCCATCCTGCCCTGCCTTTCTAAAATCTTCGAAAGCCAAGTTAACAAACAGATCACCGACCATTTCAAATCCCACCGTACCTTCTCCGCTATGCAATCTGGTTTCCAAGCTGGTCATGGGTGCACCTCAGCCACGCTCAAGGTCCTAAACGATATCATAACCGCCATCGATAAAAGACAGTGCTGTGCAGCCGTTTTCGTCGACCTGGCCAAGGCGTTCGACTCTGTCAATCACCGCGTTCTTATCGGCAGACAACATAACCTTGGGTTTTTTAATGACTGCCTCGCCTGGTTCACCAACTACTTCTCAGATAGAATTCAGTGTGTCAAATCGGAGGGCCTGTTGTCCGGACCTCTGGCAGTCTCTATGGGGGTTCCACAGGGTTCAATTCTCAGGCCGACTCTTTTCTCTGTGTATATATAAATGATGTCGCTCTTGCTGCTGGTGATTCTCTGATCCACCTCTACGCAGACGACACCATTCTGTATACATCTGGCCCTTCTTTGGACACTGTGTTAACAAACCTTCAGACGAGCTTCGATGCCATACAACACTCCTTCCGTGGCCTCCAACTGCTTTTAAATGCTAGTAAAACTAAGTGCGTGCTCTTCAACCGATTGCTGCCCGCACCCGCCCGCTCAACTAGCATCACTACTCTGGACGGTTCTGACTTAGAATATGTGGACAACTACAAATACCTAGGTGTCTAGTTAGACTGTAAACTCTCCTTCCAGACTCACATTAAGCATCTCCATTCCAAAATTAAATCTAGAAACAGCTTCCTATTTCGCAACAAAACCTCCTTCACTCATGCTGCCAAACATACCCTCGTAAAACTGACTATCCTACCGATCCCTGACTTCGGCGATGTCATTTAGAAAATAGCCTCCAACCCTCTACTCACCAAATTGGATGTAGTCTATCACAGTGCCATCCGTTTTGTCACCAAAGCCCCATATACTACCCACCACTGCGACTTATATGCTCTCATTGGCTGGCCCCAGAACAACAGAAAATGACCTTGTGAAGATGCTGGAGGAAACCAGCACAACAGTATCTATATCCACAGTAAAACAAATCCTATATCGACATAACCTGAAAGGCCACTCAGCACGGAAGAAGCCCCTGCTCCAAAACCGCCATAAAATCCGCCAGACTACAGTTTGCAACTGCACATGGGGACAAAGATCGTACTTTTTGGAGAAATGTCCTCTGATCTGATGAAACAAAAATAGAACTGTTTGGCCATAATGACCATCGTTATGTTAGGAGGAAAAAGGTGGAGGCTTGCAAGCCGACGAACACCATCCCAACCGTGAAGCATGGGGGTGGCAGCATCATGTTGTGGGGGTGCTTTGCTGCAGGAGGTACTAGTGCACTTCACAAAATAGATGGCCTCATGAAGAAGGAAAATGTTGTGGATATATTGAAGCAACATCTCAAGACATCAGTCTGAAGTTAAAGCTTGGTCGCAAATGGGTCTTCCAAATGGACAATGACCCCAAGCATCCTTCCAAAGTTGTGGTAAAATGGCTTATTAAGGACAACAAAGTCAAGGTATTAGACTGGCCATTACAAAGCCCTGACCTCAATCATGTAGAAAATTTGTGGGCAGAACTGAAAAAGTGTGTGTGAGCAAGGAGGCCTACAAACCTTAGTTACATCAGCTCTGTCAGGATGAATGGGCCAAAATTCACCCAACTTATTGTGGGAAGCTTGTGGAAGGCTACCCGAAACATTTGACCCATGTTAAGCAATTTAAAGGCAATGCTACCAAATACTAATTGAGTGTATGTAAACTTCTGACCCCCTGGGAAGGTGATGAAAGAAATAAAAGTTGAAATAAATAATTCTCTCTACTATTATTCAGACATTTCACATTCTTAAAATAAAGTGGTGATCCTAAAACAGGGAATTTTTACTAGGATTAAATGTCAGGAATTGTAAAACTGAGTTTAAATGTATTTGGCTACAGTGTATGTAAACTTCCGACTTCAACTGTATATTTCACTGGTCATCCCCAAAGCCAACACTTCCTTTGGCCGCCTTTCCTTCCAGTTCTCTGCTGCCAATGACTGGAACGAATTGCAAAAATCACTGAAGCTGGAGACTTATATCTCCCTCTCTAACTTTAAGCAACAGCTGTCAGAGCAGCTTGCCAATCACTGTACCTGTACACAACCAATCTGTAAATAGCACACCCATCTACCTCATCCCCATATTATTACTTACCCTCTTGCTCTTTTGCACCCCAGTATCTCTACTTTGACATAATCATCTGCACATCTATCACTTCAGTGTTAATGCTAAATTGTAATTGTTTCACCTCTATGGCCTATTTATTGCCTTACCTCCCTACTCTTCTACATTTGCACACACTGTACATAGATTTTTCTATTGTGTTATTGACTGTACGTTTGTTTATGTGTAACTCTGTTGTTTTTATCGCACTGCTTTGCTTTGTCTTGGCCAGGTCGCAGTTGTAAATGAGAACTTGTTCTCAACTGGCCTACCTGGTTAAATAAAGGTGAAATAAAAAATATATAAAAATTTGCCATAGAGAAAACAACAAACTACATTATCAAAAGTATGTGGACACATCAAACATCACATTCCAAACTTATGGGCATTAATATGGAGTTGGTCCCCCCCCCCCTTTGCTGCTATAACAGCCTCCACTCTTCTGGGAAGGCCTTCCACTAGATGTTGGAATATTTCTGCAGGGACTTGCTTCCATTCAGCCTCAAGAGCATAGGTGAGGTCAGGCACTGATGTTGGGCGATTAGTCCTGGCTCGCAGTCAGCATTCCAATTCATCTCAATGGTGTTGAGGTCAGGGCTTTGTGCTGGCCAGTTAAGTTCTTCCACACGTATCTCGACAAACCATTTTTGTATGGACCTCGCTTTGTGCATGGGGACATTGTAATGCTGAAACAGGAAAGGGCCTTCCCAACTGTTGCCACAGAATTGTCTAGAATGTCATTGTATGCTGTAGCGTTAACATTTCCCTTCACTGAAACTAAGGGGCTTTGCTCGATCCATGAAAAACATCCCCAGACCATTATTCCTCCTCCATCAAACTTTACAGTTGGCGCTGCATTCCGGTGTGTCTTTTTCCTAATGCAGTTTTGCCAAAACCACGCCCAGTTATTCAGAGGGGCATCCTACAATTCTTTGCGAGCTCTCCAAGTCTCAAAGTTCGGAAGTGAATATCGCAGTGCGAATTTTGTCACTGATTTAATAACATTTTCCCTTGTATTTCAAGGTTCAAAAATATAATAATATAATGTCGTGGACTGAGCTAGCCATTAATGTCCCTTAACGCTCAAAGACATTCAATGGCTGTAGCATAGTGTTCGACTGAATGATTAGCTAATAAATATTTGAGAAATTATGAATAATAAGTGTTTTTACATGATAATAGACTACTAATGATAATATAACTTCAAATACCGAGCTAGTAACGTTAAGGGAATTCAGAAGAGTTCTCTGAGACATTTTTACAACTCATTCAAATTCTGAAAATAAATACATGGGCAAATGTTACCAAACATGATATAATAGGCCTGCATTACGGTAGGAAGCTAATTGTTAAATTACACTTTCCATCCTTACCTTGGAAGGTCACTGTCTCTGCTCTGATCGCCTGTGAGTGAGACAACGCTAGCTAGCCAATGGAAGCGTAGTAGAACGCCCCTCTGATTAACGGGGTGTGGTTTTGGATGAACTTTGTTGGGGAAAAGCAAGACGCCATTTGGGCAGGTAGCGTTCTCCTGGCATATGCTGTAGCATTGACTTCCCTTCACTGGATGTAAGGTGCCTAGCCTGAACCATGAAAAACCGCCGCAGACCATTATTCCTCATCCACCAAACTTTACAGTTGGCACTGCATTCTGGCAGGTAGCGTTCTCCTGGCATCCGCCAAACCCAGATTCGTTCATCGGACAGCCAGATGGTGAAGCGTGATTCATCACTCCCAGAGAACGCGTTTCCACTGCTCCAATGGCGGCCAGGTTTACACCAATCCAGCCGACGCTTGGCATTGCACATGGTGATCTTAGGCTTGTGTGTGGCTGCTCGGCCATGGAAACCCATTTCAGGAAACTCCCAATGAACTGGGCTTGTGCTGACGTTGCTTACAGAGGCAGTTTGGAACTCGGTAGTAAGTGTTGCAACCGAGGACAGATAATGTTTACGTGCTTCAGCACTCGGTGGTCCCATTCTGTGAGCTTGTGTAGCCTACCAATTCGCGGCTGAGCTGTTGTTGCTCCTTAGATGTTTCCACTTCACAATAACTGCACTTACAGTTGACTGGGGAAGCTCTAGCAAGGTAGAAATTTGACGAACTGACTTGTTGGAAAGGTTGCATCCTATGACGGTGCCACGTTGAAAGTCACTGAGCTCTTCAGTAAGGGCATTCTACTGCCAATGTTTGTCTATAGAGATTGCATGGCTGTGTGCTCAATTTTATACACCTGTCAGCAACGGTGTGGCTGAAATAGCTGAATCCACTCATTTGAAGGGGTGTCCACATACTTTTTCATATACAGTGTAGTTCTGACTGACCACCTTGTTCTGTTGCTGGTGTTCCCCAGGTCTCTGCTTTGTGGGGCACACTGGGGAGGAAGGCTGCTACGTGAGCTCAGACAGTAGCAGTGACTGACTGCAGACAGACGGCCCTCATCGATCCTCCCTCTAATCAACTGAGAAGAACCTAGTGCCAATCCCCCAAAAATACATAAATTCAGCCAGTTAGTTATTATACACTTTTCGTTCATGTCTGCTTGAAGGACGCATCTCTTTGGCTATTTTAGCACATTTCATATGACAATTCCATGTTTTCAGGTTTGTTGTTTAAAGATTTTTTGATGTTATGCTATCAGACTCAACACAAGTGAATTGAGAATAATGACGGCGTATTCAAATCTGTTACGACACTGGTACATCAAAGTATTTACTACTAAGGAATTGCCAAACTAGCAGATACCCATAGACATCCAGTCATTGTGTTAACGCTAGTTAGAATTGGCTTACGAAACACTCTTTAACTTCCTTCATACTGGACACAGATATAACAATGATATCCTCCAGTTCATATGACTCTGGGGAAGTGGATAAAGGGCCTCATTGCCAAAATCCTGAAGTATTTTTTAAAGTATGTTAAAAAGCAGCTTTCCTGTGTTGGAATGATGTGGGCGTACCTCAACAAACAGAATGGTGTGTCCGTTGACCCGTCATAAAAAATATTCAAGCAAGTAGACTGCTGATTGGCCAGCTCATCATCCTCTATGAAGAAATTGAAGGCGTTTCTGAAACTATCTGTTTGAGGTGGGGTCTTTGAAGTGTTTCCCCCCCCCCTCCAATTTATGCTTTGGCCACATGAGTATAGGATGAGTTAACAAAATTATTTTGGTAAGAGTTAACTGAACTTTTAAGGGAGATTTTGACTGGACAATTACAATAAGCGTTTTCACACATAGTTGTTAGGTAAAACGCAAATCAGTTTTGTTATAGGTTTAAGTTACGTTCAATTTCAAGCAAACTCAAATTTGTGAACCAGTTCTTGGTTTCAAGCAAGTGTCTACTTGACAAATGTACAGATTTAAAGCTACATTCTGGGATTCGAAAAACTGCTGCCCTGTCACTTGTTTTGGCATAGAGCTGAGGGATGGGGCTAGTAAAATGTAACCCCTCAAATTCATAGACTGCGTTCTAGGTGCAAGGACTAACAGTATATATGCCATTTACCAGATGCTTTTATCCACAGCGACTTAGTCATGCGTGCTTCGTGCATCATTAATTTACGTATGAGTGGTCCTAGGAATTGAACCACCTATCCTGGTGTTTGTTGCAAGAGACATGCTCTACCAACTGAGAGGACCAGTCCATGACATCCAACAGTCCATGACATCCAACAGTCCATGACATCCAAGCTATACATTGTTTGTTTACATTATTGTCATTTGTAAACAATAGTGTAATAAAAACAAATATTTTGGGTTATGACAAAGACCGACGGTTGTGCTTTGCTCATGAGGCATTTAAAGCTCCATTATGTAACTTTTTTTTTTTTTTTCAAGAATCTAAATGACCATTAATCAATTTAAGACTATCGTTCTTCCAGACTACCTGCATTTCTTCTGTGATTTTTCAATTAAAGTGCAATGGTTTTGGAATAGTTGCTTTGTAAACTAATATCAATGATTTTACTTTCAATACATGGAACAATTCGGTATGACCCAAGTTCAGCCAGAAGAACCGTAAGATTTACTTCGGCCTTAATAAAGCCTTCAAAATAAAAGTTAACAAAACAACAGCTATGGTAGAAATTAACCTTTCAGCAGTACAATGAAGTTCAAAGCTATATATATAAAAACACCCTTACGAAGTGTGGAGTGGGTTGTGTAGTAAAAAATGTAAACACTTGGAATTTCTCTAAATTAAAAGGGTAGTTTATCTAATCGAGCTACCTGTAGCGAAGTAAACGATGGATTATCGTGGATGCTGTCACTACAGAGAGGTATAGAACGATTGAAGCTATATTCTACTCAAGGTTTTCTAAAGCTAGCCAGGTTCAGTTAGCTTCACATTCCGGCTCCGGCTTAATCCGTACTGACTAGATATTGCTCGTCCGCCTACCGCTAACTCCTGTGCATGCCGCACACGGCTAGTCGAACGCCGAACTCTTCATTGAGACAATGCTGAAATATCAGTCCATGGGCGAGTCGGTGCCACATTTTCATTTGTGCCGATTTCAAAATGAAAAAGTTATATCAAATTCAGAAGGCTGTGGTGTGAAATAAGCTTGTAGAAGTGCCGTCTTTATTGTATTACTTATTGGTAATGCCATCTTTGGTGTGCTTATTAATGCACCATCATCTTTACTAGCGATAAAATATTTGTTTTAAGTTATCACAAGTTTTACTGTGCGTTAAGTTTCAAATGTGTTCTGTTATTACTAAATGTGTTATGTTACACACAACCATTTTGATTTAATACAATATTTAATCAGCTTTCTTCAAATGAAGGAGATTATGACGCAATCTTTGCGAGTGGGAGGGAATCTGATTTTATTGGTCCTCAACTCACAGCTCAGACACTTCAGTATAAACATTTAGCCCTGAGTTAGCCTATCTGGGAGCAGGTTAGTTCTGAAGGATTCGTTGCCATAGAAATTTACCTGGCTAAAAGGTAACTTTTGTGGTACCGGTTATCCCGGGTTGAACTCTGAGTTGGTCAGAGTTACCTCACCTCACTAACTCGTGCAACCGTGCACGTAGTATAGGGCTTTGGCCTACATAAACATCTCAAATGCTGCGTTTACACAGGCATCCTAATTCTGATCTTTTGCCACTAATTAGTCTTTTGACCGATCAAATCTTTTGCCAATACAGTGCATTCGGAAAGTTTCCTGGTCCCTTGACTTTTTCCACATTTTGTTACGTACCAGCCTTATTCTAAAATGTTTTCCCCTCATTGTTCTACACACAATACCCCATAATGACAAAGCAAATACAGGTTTTTAGAAATGTTTGCAAATTTATAAAATTGATATGACATTTACATAAGTATTCAGACTCAGTACTTTATTGAAGCACCTTTGGCAGCAATTACAGCCTCAAGCCTTCTTGAGTATGACGCTACAAGCTTGGCACACTTGTATTTGGGGAGTTTCTCCCTTATCTGCAAATCATCTCAAGCTCTGTCAAATTGGATGGGGAGCGTCGCTGCACAGCTATTTTCAGGTCTCTCCAGAGATGTTCGATCGGGTGCAAGTCCGGGCTCTGGTTGGGCCACTCAAGGACATTCATACTTGTCCCGAAGCTACTCCTGCGTTGTCTTTGCTGTGTGCCAAGTCATTGTCCTGTTGGAAGGTGAACCTTCACCCCAGTCTGAAGTCCTTAGTGCTCTGGAGCAGGTTTTCATCAAGAATCTCTCTGTACTTTGCTCCGTTCCTCTTTCCCTTGATCCTGACTAGTCTCCCCATCCCTGCCGCTGAAAATAATCCCCACATTATGATGCTGCTACCACCATGCTTCACCTTAGGGATGATGCCAGGTTTCCTCCAGACGTGACGCTTGGCATTCAGGCGAAAGAGTTCAGTCTTAGTTTCATCAGACCAGAGAATCTTGTTTCTCATGGTCAGAGTCCTTTAAGTGCCTTTTGGTAAACTCCAAGCGGACTGTCATGTGCCTTTTAACTGAGTGGCTGAAGAAATAATGTATGTACCTTTTTTTATACATTTTAGAATAAGTCTGTAACAAATTGTGGAAAAAGTCAAGAGGTCTGAATACTTTCTGAATGCACTGTAATTGTGCACAAAACTAAATTGGGCTGCCTGTATAAACACAGCCATTGTAGATTAATTTCACCCAAGCATGTAGATTGGATGAACTAACCCTTTAAATGGTCAATCTGCAGTTGCTACATCCATTTTTGGATTTAAATATGTACCCATTGATTTTTTTAAGAATATAACTTATAAATCCCTTATGAGCTTAGTTCAACTGTTGTACCCCATCAGAACCTAAAGTATAAGCTTGTTTTCCTCCAATGTTTGTTCACAAAGTAAATGTAAACAAACATTTATATAGCCTCAAAACATGGTTAAACTATAATTTTTATATCATGGCTGGTCAGTCCTTGCATCAATAACTCTATGAATTTGAGTGGTTACTTTTTTCCAGCCCCATTCCTCAGCTTTTTACCGAAAACAGGTGAGTACATTTTGTTTCAACTGCTGATGGCAGCTTTAAAAGGTGGTTCTGTTAGTGTTTTTTGCCATAGTCTGGTTCCTCTCAAGGTTTCTTCCATCTGAGCGTTTTTCCTTGCCTCTGTGCTTCTGCTTGTTCTTTGAAGGATTAGGCTGTGTCACTGTGAAGCACTTGCTGTTGTAAAAAGTGCTTTCGTTTTAGCATTTGTGGCACAAATCCCCTGTAAGTCATGGTACCAAAATTAGCATTTTTTTTGTGCATCATGTCCAAATCCTCTAAGTAAATTAGTTGAGCTACGCAATCAATGTTAGATAATTTAGGATGATTTGGACATTACATTTACATTTTAGTCATTTAGCAGACGCTCTTATCCAGAGCGACTTACATAATGTGCCAAAAAAAAAAAAAATGCTAGTATAAGTACTATGACTTGAATGGGATTTGTGCCACAAATGCTAAAACATTACCATTTGAAATCGGGGGGTTCCATGTGCTAAACTACATGGAATTATTTACAGAATGTCATACCAAGGATCATTTTGCAATTTGAGTTAGAATTTTAAGAGCCCTTGATGTATCAAAAAAATATGAAAAATTATTTATTTGTCTTTACTGCTATTAGCCCATACAAACGCATTGAATAACAGATTAACTACATGGAACAACAGATATCCCCCCCCCAAAAATTGAAAGGAAGTTTGTTCTGAAGTGTCTGTCCTATATCTGAGAGCTACAGTATAAGAAAGATCAGGAATCTTTTTTATTTGTACATGTATTTAAACCCTTATTTTTGGCACTAAACTGTTAACATACAGTCGTGGCCAAAAGTTTTGAGAATGACACAAATATTAATTTTCACAAAGTTTGCTGCTTCAGTGTCTTTAGATATTTTTGTCAAATGTTACTATGGAATACTGAAGTATAATTATAAGCATTTCATAAGTGTCAAAGGCTTTTATTGACAATTACATGAAGTTGATGCAAAGAGTCAATATTTGCAGTGTTGACCTTTATTTTTCAAGACCTCTGCAATCCGCCCTGGCATGCTGTCAATTAACTTCTGGGCCACATCCTGACTGATGGCAGCCCATTCTTGCATAATCAATGCTTGGAGTTTGTCAGAATTTGTGTGTTTTTGTTTGTCCACCTGCCTCTTGAGGATTGACCACAAGTTCTCAATGGGATTAAGGTCTGGGGAGTTTTCTGGCAATGGACCCAAAATATCGATGTTTTGTTCCCCGAGCCACTTAGTTATCACTTTTGCCTTATGGCAAGGTGCTCCATCATGCTGGAAAAGGCATTGTTCGTCACCAAACTGTTCCTGGATGGTTGGGAGAAGTTGCTCTCGGAGGATGTGTTTGTACCATTCTTTATTCATGGCTGTGTTCTTAGGCAAAATTGTGAGTGAGCCCACTCCCTTGGCTGAGAAGCAACCCCACACATGAATGGTCTCCGGATGCTTTACTGTTGGCATGACACAGGACTGATGGTAGCGCTCACCTTGTCTTCTACGGACAAGCTTTTTTCTGGATGCCCCAAACAATCGGAAAGGGGATTCATCAGAGAAAATGACTTTACCCCAGTCCTCAGCAGTCCAATCCCTGTACCTTTTGCAGAATATCAGTCTGTCCCTGGTGTTCTTCCTGGAGAGAAGTGTCTTCTTTGCTGCCCTTCTTGACACCAGGCCATCCTCCAAAAGTCTTTGCCTCACTGCGTGTGCAGATGCACTCACACCTGCCTGCTGCCATTCCTGAGCAAGCTCTGTGCTGGTGGTGCCCTGATCCTGCAGCTGAATCAACTTTAGGAGACGGTCCTGGCCCTTGCTGGACTTTCTTGGGCGCCCTGTAGCCTTCTTCACGACAATTGAACCGCTCTCCTTGAAGTTCTTGATGATCCGATAAATGGTTGATTTAGGTGCAATCTTACTGGCAGCAATATCCTTGCTTGTGAAGCCCTTTTTGTGCAAAGCAATGATGACTGCATGTATTTCCTTGCAGGTAACCATGGTTGACAGAGGAAGAACAATGATTCCAAGCACCACCCTCCTTTTGAAGCTTCCAGTCTGTTATTCGAACTGAATCAGCATGACAGAGTGATCTCCAGCCTTGTCCTCGTCAACACTCACACCTGTGTTAATTAGAGAATCACTGACATGATGTCAGCTGGTCCTTTTGTGGCAGGGCTGAAATGCAGTGGAAATGTTTTTTGGGGATTCAGTTAATTTGCATGGTAAAGAGGGACTTTGCAATTAATTGCAATTCATCTGATCACTTCATAAGATTCTGGAGTATATGCAAATTGCCATCATGCAAACTGAGGCAGCAGACTGAAAATTAATATTTGTGTCATTCTCAAAACTTTTGGCCACGACTGTATATACTTCCATTCATTTTTTATTTTTTTTAACTGGTCCTGGGGGGACCTTCAGAGGATTCTTGTGAGGCCAGTGTTCGTGAGAGTCTCAGCCTTTCACAGAATGGTCATATTTGTGTGGAGTCCAAACGGGCGTTTGTTGATTACTAATGAGGCATTTGTTGATTACTGAAGAGGCATTTGTTAGTTCTTGAAGAGGGCGCTGATGTCGTGGCAAAAATCTGTCACGGAAACCTGTACCCATGTAGCTTGTGTGATCTTGTTAATGAACATGTATTATATTGCTTTTTTTGTCTCAATCCATGTAAAGCTTTGTTTTTTGGTTAAATTAAAGTTATTTGTTTCTTGAATTTCCCTGTTATAATTTGTTTATTACACTTAGAACTGGATCACCCTAATAACTACTGGAACACCAAACATGCAACATTTTTACTCATTACAATACCTGTAAAGAGGTGAATGGGGTATGGTCGGTAAACATTGGTGGGCTCTCATGAATGGACATGCTTCAAAATCTAATAGCTGCTTTCCTACTTCCTCTTTTCACTAACACACATTTCAGCATTGTACCTTTATCAGCAGGTGGCAGTGTAAGTCTGATATAAGAGTATTCAGAAAGTATTCATATCCCTTTACTTATTCTGCATTTTGTTGTAACAGACTGAATTAAAAATGTATTAAATAGATTTTTTTTCATAATGACAAAGTAAAAAAAAAAAAAGGAATGTTTTGTTAATTTATTTAAATGAAATATAGATATCTCATTTACATAAGTATTCACACCCCTGAGTCAATACATGTTAGAATCACCTTTGGCAGAGATTACAGCTGTGAGTCTTCAAGCTATGTCACGTTGATTGTTGCTAGACAGTCATTTTCAAGTCTTGCCATAGATTTTCAAGACGATTTTAGTCAAAACTGTAATTAGGCCACTCCGGCACATTCAATGTTGTCTTGGTAAGCAACTCCAGTGTATACTTGGTCTTGCGTTTTAGGTTGTTGTCTTGCTGAAAGGTGAATTTGTCTCCCAGTGTCTGTTGGAAAGCAGACTGAACCAGGTTTTCCTCTACGATTTTTGCCTGAGCTTAGCTTTATTTTGTTTCCTTTTATCCTAATACACTCCCTACCTATAACATGATGCAGCCACCACCATGCTTGAAAATATGAAGTGGTACTCAGTGATGTGTTGTGTTGGATATGCCCCAAACATGTGCAGACTTCCTCCTTTTCACTTTGTCAATTAGGTTACTATTGTGGTGTAACTACAATGTAGTTGATCCATCCTCAGTTCTCTCCTATTACAGCCAATAAACTCTAGCTGTTTTAGTCACTGAGTGGTTTCCTTCCTCTCCAGCAACTGAGTTAGGAAGGACGCCTGTATCTTTGTAGTGACTGGGTGTATTGATACACTATCCAAAGTGTAATTAATTACTTGACCATGCTCAAAGAGCTATTCAATGTCTGCTTTTTTATATATCTACCAATAGGTGACCTTTGCGAGGTATTGGACAACCTCTGGTTGAAATTCACTGCTCGTCTGAGGGACCTTACAATTATCTGTATGTGTGGGGTACAGAGATGAGGTAGTAATTCAAAAATCATGTTAACCACTTATTGCACAGAATGAGCCCATGCAATTTGTAAGTTAAGCAAAATGTTACACCTGAATTTATTTATGCTTGCAAAAACAAAAGGGTTGAATAATTATTGACTCAAAACATTTCAGATTTCTATTCATTTGTAAAAATAAATCAAAACAATTCCACTGACATTTTGGGGTATTGTGTGTAGGCCAGTGACAATCTCAATAAAATATATTTTAAATTCAGGCTGTCACTCCAAAATGTGCAAATAGTCAAGGGGTGTGAATACTTCCTGAAGGCACTGTACATGCCTAATTTGGGCCCATTTTAAATATTTTGAAAGGGCCTTCTATTACAAACGAATTGTTTACCACGGGTAGGTAGGGGACCTGTGACATTTACTTCCAGTGGTAACCAGCACCTCTGCCATTGAGGCCTAAACTTTCACTGTAGTCACTGTGTTGCTGATTAAAGCCCTGTTTCATGTTAGAATATAAAATACAAATCACAGCTCATTTTCAATAAGTGATGGATTAGAAAAGAGTAAAAGGTCACGTACACTTTAAGTATCCCGATTGCACACTGACATTGCAACAGTTTATTACACTGTGAAAGAAACACTTAAACCTATATTATTCTGCAGATCAAGTTCAAGAACGTGTTAGAGAGCAGTAAAGGCTTCTTTAGTATTATACTGTATGTTGATTTGCAGTGTAACTTGGCTTCATTATGCACAGTGGAGTGTCATCCATTCGGTTGATGATTTGAGCCAGGCCGCTGAACAATTTGTCCCGGAGTAGCGGGATTGGTTTGCGGTAAATCGGAGAACCTTCACCTGATTGGTTGATAGAACTGAACTCATCAAATGAGGGATTACCGTTCTCCATGCAGCAGGATATGATGCTGGCATCACGATCGCGGATTTTTTTTCTCTCAAAATAAGAGTCCCCTTACGCGCTAAACTTGGGTGTAGTAAAAGGTCAACAACACTTCGTATTTTTCACTGCCCCATGAAATTACATCTCTACAGACCATACCGAGTACTCCAAACCCCACTTTTGCACCAGCACAATATTTTTTTCCCTATAATCCCAATATTGTCAAAATACCAGTTTTAACATTTTATTTTTCAGTAGTGGGCGTAATGTTTTTTTAAAAATGTTTATATAAATTCCTTCTTGCATTTGCTTACGAACACAATACATACAACGTTGATTAAAATATATATTTTGAATGAGTTAACCATGCAATGGTTTGAAATATGGGCTTTAATTTGGAAGGGTCCTCATTACGATAGTGACGTCACCTTTATTGCTGCTTGCAGAATAGTAGTAAATTATGGAGAATGGTGGTAGTGTTGACAGCATCGGTGGATTAGATGGTGACTTCTGTTTACCGCAAGTCTTTTGAAGAAGTGCATTTTGCAATGCGAGTCCGCAGGGTTTAGCAAATAGAGGTAAGTTAGATGGACATATTGTGTTTGTATGAATGTAACGTTAAATGCAAGCCGACGTCGTTGCTGTGAGCTAGCTAGCTAACTACTGTAGCTCGATAGCTGAAAGATAAGCAGCGTGTTAGCCCTTGATCATGACTCAGTTCCATTACACATAAATCATTGGACGAAGGCGTCTTCTGTACGGGGAGTTTTGTTAAAAGCCCTGATGCTCGGTCTGAACATGTACACGCATTGCTTGCAGTACGGTTTTGGAAGCATAAGGACCTTACCTTTCATATCACCAATAAATACTTTTTATAATAACAAAAGGTTAAATTGATACACCTTTTATATGGTTAGTGTTGCCACACGGCCATATCATGGGTTGTGTTTACGAAAGAGAGACCACCTGTGTTATCTAGCGTGCCCGGAACACCTGTGTAAGGGAAGAAGGCCGCCAGAAACTTGTCACTGAAAAATGTCAGCTGCAACTGTGATAAACCCGTTAAAACAGTGTTTCATTTTGCATTTGTGAAGTTATTTTGATGTGACCTGAAAATAAATTGCTTTTTATTTTTTATGTATCACAATTGAGAATCTTTTCACGTTTAGATAGAGTATACAAGCATTTCGTTACACACGCAATTACATCTACTGAATATGTGTACGTGGCCAATAACATTTTATTTGATTTGGCTGTTTTGGCTGCCAGTCTACCTTTGTAAATAACAGGTTAAATTAAGGAGTAACGGTAGGCTCCTTTAGAGTACATCTTAGCCTTGATAACGTGTTAATGAAACCTCTACCCATGTAGCTTGTGCAGTCCATTTACTAAGTCTCTATTTGCAGGGAATGATCGATGTCCAATTGGCAGAACATTGCTTTGATTGCTACAGTGATTTGTGCCCCTCGATCTGGACAGCTATTATAGATTTCAATGCTGTCTTATGAGCATTGTCCCAGGCCATATTTTTGTCCACTTCCAAAGCAAGTATTTGAATGATATTGAACTTTGACTGTCTCTTACAGCCTGAAAATTGCAAACACATTTCACCCCATACCTGCAATATATCAAGTGTAATTTTGATGTATGTATGTATGTACGTATGATCTGATTTTTCAAAGGGAGGGTGGGGGAGGGACTTGTAGTCATCCCGGAAGGTAGAGTAGCAATGATCCAGAGTCTTTGATTCGCATGTAGTACAGGAGATGTGTTGTTAGAATTTCGGTAGCATTTTCCTCATGTTTATTTTATTAAAGTCCCCAGCTACTATAAATGCAGCCTCAGGATATGCGTTTTCCAGTTTGCACAAAGTCCAGTGTAGTTCCTTGTAGAGGATCGACCGATTTTTATGATTTTAACGCCGATACCGATTTATTGGAGGACCAAAAAAAGCCGATACCGATTAACCTCTCTGGGGTATGTGGGATGCTAGCGTCCCACCCGCGGGACACACTATTCAACAGCCAGTGAAATAGCAGGGCGGCAAATTCAAAACAAAAATCTCATAATTCAAATTTCTCAAACATACAACTATTATATCCCATTTTAAAGGTACACTTCTTGTTAATCATACCACGTTGTAAGATTCTCAAAAAGGCTTTACAGCGAAAGCATAACATTAGATTATGTTAGGACAGCGCCGAGACAAGAAAAACCACACAGCCATTTTCCAAGTAAGGAGAGGCGTCACAAAAACCAGAAATACAGCTCAAATTAATCACTAACCTTTGATCTTCATTAGATGGCACTCATAGGACTTCATGTTACACAATACATGTATGTTTTGCTCGATAAAGTAAATATTTATATCCAAAAACCCCATTTTACATTGGCGTGTAATGTTCAGAAATGTTTTGCCTCCCAAAACTTCCGGTGAATGAGCACATCAATTTACAGAAATACTCATCATAAACATTGATAAAATATTAAAGTTATTCAAAGAATTATAGATACACTTCTTCTTAATGTGTCAGGTTTCCAAAAAGCTTTACGGCGAAAGCAAATTTTGCAATATTCTGAGTACAGCGCTCCGATATCAAAACGAGCTATACAGATACCCGCCATTTGAGTCAACAGAAACGACAAAAATTACATTAAATATTCACTTACCTTTGACGATCTTCATCAGAATACACTCCCAGGAATCCCAGTTCCACAATAAATGTTTGTTTTGTTCGGTAAAGTCCATTTATGTCCAAATACCTCATTTCTGTTTGCGCGTTTAGTCCACTACTCCAAATGCAGGAAGCCCGCGCAAAGTCTCACGACGAAAAGTCTAAAAAAAGTTATATTTACATTCGTAGAAACATGTCAAACGATGTATCTCGTCAATCTTTAGGATGTTTTTATCATAAATCTTCAGTAATATTCCAACCGGACAATTCCAATGTCTTCAAAAAAGAAAAGGAACACAGCTAACTCTCACGTGAGTACGCGCCACTGAGCTCATGTCATTTTCTCAGTCGTCTACTTCCAGGAGCTCTTATTCTCTCCCTATTCACAGTAGAAGCATGAAACAACGTTCTAAATACTGTTGACATCTAGTGGAAGCCTTAGGAAGTGCAACATGAATCCTATGTCACTGTATACTGTATAGGCAATCATTTAAACTACAAACCTCAGATTTCCACACTACCTGGTTGGATTTTTCTCAGGTTTTTGCCTGCCATATGAGTTCTGTTATACTCAGACATCATTCAAACAGTGTTAGAAACTTCAGTGTTTTCTATCCAAATCTACTAATAATATGCATATCCTACCTTCTGAGCCTGAGTAGCAGGCAGTTTACTACGGGCATGCCTTTCATCCGGACGTCAAAATACTGCCCCCTACCCTAGAGAAGTTAATCGGACGATTTATTTATTTATTTATTTGTAAAAATGACAATTACAACAATACTGAATGAACACTTATTTTAACCTAATATAATACATCAATCAAATCAATTTAGCCTCAAATAAATAATGAACCATGTTCAATTTGGTTTACTTCTTATGGCTCAAATCCCGTTAACGGGATCGATTTGACAACATCCGGTGAAATGGCAGAGCGCCAAATTACATTCACAAGTGCAATACACCAAATTAAAGCTGAACTTCTTGTGAATCTAGCCACAGTGTCAGATTTCAAAAAGGCTTTAGGGCGAAAGCAAACAATGCTATTATGTGAGGACAGCACCCCATCTAACACAGACAATCATATTTCATCCCGCCAGGCGTGACACAAAACTCAGAAATAACGATATAATTCATGCCTTACCTTTGACGAGCTTCTTTTGTTGGCACTCCAATATGTCCCATAAACATCACAAATGGTCCTTTTGTTCGATTAATTCCGTCGTTATATATCCAAAATGTACATTTTATTTGGCTCGTTTGATCCAGAAAAACACTGGTTCCAACTCGCGGAACATGACTTTAAAATATCTCAAGTTACCTGTGATCTTTGTCCAAACATTTCATACAACTTACCTAATACAACTTTAGGTATTTTTTTAACGTAAATAATCAAGAAAATTTAAGACGGGATAAACTGCGTTCAATACTGGAGGAAAACAAAGTGGAGAGTGCTTTTCAGGTCACGCGCCTCTACACTTCCCTCGAGGCTCATTCTGAACAGGGCTACTTCTTCATTACACAAAGGAAAAACATTATATGCATATCCTAGCTTCTGGGCCTGAGTAGCAGGCAGTATACTTTGGGCACACTTTTCATCCGGACGTGAAAATGGCGCCCTCAAGCCATAAGAAGTTAAATAATGCAAAAACAAAGTGTTGGAGAAGAAAGTAAAAGTGCAATATGTGCCATGTAAAAAAAAAAAAGAAAAGCTAACGTTTAAGTTCCTTGCTCAGAACATGAGAACATATGAAAGCTGGTGGTTCCTTTTAACATGAGTCTTCAATATTCCCAAGTAAGAAGTTTTAGGTTGAGGTTATTATAGGACTATTTCTCTCTATACCATTTGTATTTCATATACCTTTGACTATTGGATGTTCTTATAGGCATTTTAGTATTGCCAGTGTAACAGGATAGCTTCCGTCCCTCTCCTCGCTCCTACATGGGCTCGAACCAGGAACACATCGACAACAGCCACCCTTGAAGCATCGTTACTCATCACTCCACAAAAGCCGCGGCCCTTGCAGAGCAAGGGGAACAACTACTCCAAGTCTCAGAGCGAGTGACGTTTGAAACGCCATTAGCACGCACCCCACTAACTAGCTAGACATTTCACATCGGTTACACCAGCTTCATCTCGGGAGTTGATAGGCTTCAAGTCATAAACAGCGCAATGCTTGAAGCATTGCGAAGAGCTGCTGGCAAACACACGAAAGTGCTGTTGGAATGAATGCTTACGAGCCTGCTGCTGCCTACCATCGCTCAGTCAGACTGCTCTATCAAATCATTGACTTAATTATAACATAACACACAGAAATACGAGCCTTTGGTCATATGGTCGAATCTGGAAACTATAATTTCGAAAACAAAACGTTTATTCTTTTAGTGAAATACGGAACCAGTCCGTATTTTATCTAACGGGTGGCATCCCTAAGTCTAAATATTGCTGTTACATTGTACAACCTTCAATGTTATGTCATAATTATGTAAAGCTCTGGCAAATTAATTATTGTCTTTGTTAGGAATAAATGGACTTGACACAGTTCGCAACGAGCCAGGCGGCCCAAACTGCTGCATATACCCTGACTGCTTGCACGGGAACGCAAGAGAAGTGACACAATTTCCCTAATTATAAGAAATTCATGTTAGCAGGCAGTATTAACTAAATATGCAGGTTTAAAAATATATACTTGTGTATTGATTTTAAAGAAAGGCATTGATGTTTATGGTTAGGTTTGGTGCAACGACAGTGCTAAATCATCACCCGTTTGGCGAAGTAGGCTGATGCGAAATTAATAGGCACCGCATCGATTATATGCAACGCAGGACACACTAAATAAACTAGTAATATCATCAACCATGTGTAGTTAACTAGTGATTATGTGAAGATAGATTATTTTTTTTTTGTATAAGTTTAATGCTAGCTAGCAACTTACCTTGGCTTCTTGCTGCCCTCGCGTAACAAGTAGTCAGCCTGCCACGCAGGCTACTCGTGGAGTGCAAAGTAAGGCAGGTGGTTAGAGCGTTGGACTAGTAAGCGGAAGGTAGCAAAAACGAATCCCCGAACTGACAAGGTAAAATCTGTCGTTGTGCCCCTGAACAAGGCAGTTAACCCACCGTTCCTAGGTCGTCATTGAAAATAAGAATGTGTTTTTAACTGACTTGCCTAATTAAATAAAGATTTTTAAAAAATCAGCCA
Organism: Salmo salar; assembly: GCF_965601325.2. NCBI lineage: Eukaryota > Metazoa > Chordata > Actinopteri > Salmoniformes > Salmonidae > Salmo > Salmo salar. Next base: position 111,276,020 of record NC_138300.1, read on the forward strand.
AATCCAAAAATACCAATTTACAATTGTTATGAAAACTTGAAATCGGCTCTAATTAATCGGCCATTCTGTTGAATTGGTCGACCTCTAGTTCCTTGAGAGCCGTCGGGGTGTCGGCTTGTTGGGGAATATACATGGCAGTGACGATGACCGAATAAAATTATTTTGGGAGGTAATGCAGTCTGCATTTGATGGTGAGGTATTCCAAATCGGGAGAACCGAAGGACTTGAGTTCCTGTACGTTACCACAATCCCAGCATCATGAAACATACCCCTCCACCTTTCTATTCCGGAGAGTTTCTTCCTGTCTACGTGATGGACGGAGAACTCCGCTGGCTGAATGGAATGGCCGAACAAACCAGAGGTAACTAATTTCAATTTTTTGTAACTACAAGCTGGTAAGCTCTATTCCTGACCATGAGGTCAGTCATGCATCATTCCGGCAAGCCTACGCAGTAATTGTCGGTATTGTGGTTCACATTCAAGTCGCCATGGTTTTACAGAGCCTTTGATGAGCACATTTAAGACTGTCGTCCATAAAATCTCATTTGTGGGGACATCAAATTGTATACAGTTTTGGCTTGTTATCTGTGCGATACTAAATTAGTGATAACTCTAAATTAGCCTAGTACACTAAATCAATTGCATTTATTTTTTTCTGTTGGACAAGCACATGATCATATTATACAGTGTCGATTTCAGTTGACCTTGGGGCTGACACAACGTTTCAAATTTACTCCAGTAATCTATGATAGGCCTATGTTGTCGACGTATGTGCTTGTGCTTTCGCCTGGGTACACTTCTTTCCATGGAAACAACAGGATGGATGTTAGCTGTATTGGGGAATTAAAACCAGAGTCCAACTCTGCAAATATTGCCATGGCTTTGGCAGAGGAAATGATAGGCCTATTCATTTCAAGTGCAATTGAATCAGTAAGTTTTTAAAACCTTCTTGTTTGAATTGCAATCATTGTTACTGCTCGTCCTGAAGGAGTCTATTCATCAGTGTGTTACAACATGGGACCTTCTATTGTAACATGTCGCCTTAGGTAGTGGATCAACCTGGTTATGTGCTCCACTTGGTATCATTTCCCTAGGCCAGCCTAAACAATCAAATCCTGTCTTTTGTCTCCAACATTCGTCATTTCTGGTAGCTAGGCATAAGATTGCCTCCAGTATATTTGTAAAGTGTACTTGACTGTTCTCACAAGTGTCTTTCATTATAGATAAAACCGGTTGAAGGCACTTGTTATCAAGATGAGATCTGGCACGATAAGTCTAATCCAATAGACTACTAACTAAACAGGCCTTAGAGAGGATGTTGCTATTTTTAACTTTGTTTATTCTAGAGCTAGTTAAAACAAAGGCAAGAAAGTTGGACAAGTGTTGTCTTTCAGAAAAGTGTTCAGGGTGCCTCTTCAAATTAGGTGATACGCTTGTTCTTTACTGGCTAGAGGTCAGTCTGCTTTTAACAGGGAAGTACTATACGCTGACAACCGTGTGAAATCAATGTACACTACATGACCAAAAGTATGTGGACACATGCTCGTCTAACATCTCATTCCTAAATTATGGGCATTAATATGGAGTTGGTCCCTCTGTTGCTGCTACTGTATAACAGCCTCCACTTCTCTAGGAAGGCTTTCCACTAGATGTTGGAACATTTGCTTTGTGGACTTGATTCCGTTCAGCCACGAGCATTAGTGAGGTTGGGCTATTAGGCCTACCTCGCAGTCAGCGTTCCAATTCATCCTTAAGGAGTTTGATGGGGTTGAGGTCAGGGCTCTGTGCGGGCCAGTCAAGTTCTTCCACACCGATCTTGACAAACCATTTATGTATGGACTTTGCTTTGTGCGCAGGGGAATTGTTATGCTGAAACGGTAAAGGTCCTTCCCCAAAATGCCACAAAGTTGGAAGCACAGAATCGTATAGCATGTCAGTGTATGCTGTAGCATTGACTTCCCTTCACTGGATGTAAGGTGCCTAGCCTGAACCATGAAAAAAAAACGCTGCAGACCATTATTCCTCTTCCACCAAACTTTACAGTTGGCACTGCATTCTGGCAGGTAGCGTTCTCCTGGCATCCGCCAAATCCAGATTCATCCATCGCACTGCCAGATGGTGAAGCGTGATTCATCACTCCTGAGAACACTTTTCCACTGCTCCAGAGTACAATGGCGGCAAGCTTTACACCACACCAGCTGACGCTTGGCATTGCGCATGGTGATCTTAGGCTTGTGTGCGGATGCTCGGTCATGGAAACCCATTTCATGAAGCTCCCAACGAACAGTTCTTGTGCTGCCATTGCTTCCAGAGGCAGTTTGGAACTCAGTAGTGAGTGTTGGACAAATTCTTTTTTTACGCGCTTCAGCACTCAGCGGTATGGTTCTGTGAGCTTCGGTGGCCTACCACCTCGCGGCTGAGCCGTTGTTGCTCCTAGATGTTTCTACTTCACAATAACTGCACTTACAGTTGATGGGGGAAGCTCTAATGGGGAAGAAATTTGACTAACTGACTTGTTGGAAAGGTGGCATCCTATGACAGTTCAATGATGCCATTCTACTGTAAATGTTTTTGTCTATGGAGGTTTCATGGCTGTACTCGATTTTATACACCTGTCAGCAATAGTGTGGCTGAAATAGCTGAATGTCCTAATTTTGAAGGGTTGTCCACATACTTTTGTATAAACAGTGCATTGGAAAAGTATTCCGATCCCTTTACTTTTTCCACATTTTGTTACGTTACAGCCTTATGTTTTTTCCTTCATCAATCTATGCACCATGCCCTATAATGATAAAGCAAAAAGTTTTATTTTTGCGTGTGTGTATACACTCTCCATCCAACCTGACAGAGCTTGAGAGGATCTGCAGAGAAAAAAAAATAGATAGATAGATATATATATATATATATATATATATATATCTGCTCAAAAAAATAAAGGGAACACTTAAACAACACATCCTAGATCTGAATGAAAGAAATAATCTTATTAAATACTTTTTTCTTTACATAGTTGAATGTGCTGACAACAAAATCACACAAAAATAATAAATGGAAATCCAATTTATCAACCCATGGAGGTCTGGATTTGGAGTCACACACACAATTAAAGTGGAAAACCACACTACAGGCTGATCCAACTTTGATGTAATGTCCTTTAAAACAAGTCAAAATGAGGCTCAGTAGTGTGTGTGGCCTCCACGTGCCTGTATGACCTCCCTACAACGCCTGGGCATGCTCCTGATGAGGTGGCGGATGGTCTCCTGAGGGATCTCCTCCCAGACCTGGACTAAAGCATCCGCCAACTCCTGGACAGTCTGTGGTGCAACGTGGCGTTGGTGGATGGAGCGAGACATGATGTCCCAGATGTGCTCAATTGGATTCAGGTCTGGGGAACGGGCAGGCCAGTCCATAGCATCAATGCCTTCCTCTTGCAGGAACTGCTGACACACTCCAGCCACATGAGGTCTAGCATTGTCTTGCATTAGGAGGAACCCAGGGCCAACCGCACCAGCATATGGTCTCACAAGGGGTCTGAGGATCTCATCTCGGTACCTAATGGCAGTCAGGCTACCTCTGGCGAGCACATGGAGGGCTGTGCGGCCCCCCCCCAAAGAAATGCCACCCCACACCATGACTGACCCACCGCCAAACCGGTCATGCTGGAGGATGTTGCAGGCAGCAGAACGTTCTCCACGGCGTCTCCAGACTCTGTCACATGTGCACAGTGTGAACCTGCTTTCATCTGTGAAGAGCACAGGGTGCCAGTGGCGAATTTGCCAATCTTGGTGTTCTCTGGCAAATGCCAAACGTCCTGCACGGTGTTGGGCTGTAAGCACAACCCCCACCTGTGGACGTCGGGCCCTCATACCACCCTCATGGAGTCTGTTTCTGACCGTTTGAGCAGACACATGCACATTTGTGGTCTGCTGGAGGTCATTTTGCAGGGCTCTGGCAGTGCTTCTCCTGCTCCTCCTTGCACAAATGCGGAGGTAGCGGTCCTGCTGCTGGGTTGTTGCCCTCCTACGGCCTCCTCCACGTCTCCTGATGTACTGGCCTGTCTCCTGGTAGAGCCTCCATGCTCTGGACACTACGCTGACAGACACAGCAAACCTTCTTGCCACAGCTCGCATTGATGTGCCATCCTGGATGAGCTGCACTCCCTGAGCCACTTGTGTGGGTTGTAGACTCCGTCTCATGCTACCACTAGAGTGAAAGCACCGCCAGCATTCAAAAGTGACCAAAACATCAGCCAGGAAGCATAGGAACTGAGAAGTGGTCTGTTGTCACCACCTGCTGAACCACTCCTTTATTGGGGGGTGTCTTGCTAATTGCCTATAATTTCCACCTGTTGTCTATTCCATTTGCACAACAGCATGTGAAATTTGTCAATCAGTGTTGATTCCTAAGTGGACAGTTTGATTTCACAGAAGTGTGATTGACTTGGAGTTACATTGTGTTGTTTAAGTGTTCCCTTTTATTTTTTTGAGCAGTGTATTTATTTATTTATTTATTTATTTCTCTGCAGATCCTCTCAAGCTCTGTCAGGTTGGATGGAGAGTGTTGCTGTACAGCCATTTTCAGGTCTGTCCAGAGATGTTCCATTGGGTTCAAGTCTGGGCTCTGGCTGGGGCACTAAAGTCTCTGAATGTCCTTGTCCCGAAGCCACTCCAGCGTTGTCTTGGCTGTTTGCTTATGGTCATTGCCCCGTTGGAAGGTGAACCTTCGCCTCAGTCTGAGGTCCTGAATCTTGTTTCTCATGGTCTGAGAGTCTTTTGGAAAACTGCAAGCGGGCTGTCGTGCCTTTTACTGAGGAGTGGCTTCCGTCTGGCCACTCTACCATAAAGGCCTGATTGGTGCTGCAGAGATGGTTGTCCTTCTGGAAGGTTCTCCCATCTCCACAGAAGAGCTCTGTCAGAGTGACCATTTGGGTTCTTGGTCACTTCCCTGACCAAGGCCCTTCTCCCCTGTTTGCTCAGTTTGGCCAGGCAGCCAGCTCTAGGAAGAGTCTTGGTGGTTCCTAACTACTTCCATTTAAGAATGATGGAGGCTACTGTGTTCTTGGGGACCTTCAATGCTGCAGAAATGTTTTGGTACCCTTCCACAGATCTGTGCCTCGACACAATCCTGTCTCGGAGCGATACGGACAATTCCTTCGACCTCATGGCTTGGTATTTGCTCTGACATGCACTGTCAACTTTGGGACCTTTTTATATAGACAGGTACAGTGCCTTGCAAAGGTATTCACCCCCCCTTGGTGTTTTTTCCTATTTTGTTGCATTACAACCTGTAATTTTAAATTGATTTTTATTTTGGATTTCATGTAATGGACATACACAAAATAGTCCTAATTGGTGAAGTGAAATTGATAAAATAACTTGTTTAAAAAAATATATCTAAAAAAACGGAAAAGTGGTATATGCATGTGTTTTCACCCCCTTTGCTATGAAGCCCCTAAAGATCTGGTGCAACCAATTACCTTCATAAGTCACATAATTAGATTGCACACAGGTTGACTTTAAGTGTCACATGATCTATATATATACACGCACCTGTTCTGAAAGGCCCCAGAGTCTGCAATACCACTAAGCAAGCGGCACCAGGAAGACCAAGGAGCTCTCCAAACAGGTCAGGGACAAAGTTTTGGAGAAGTACAGATCAGGGTTGTGTTATAAAAAAAATATATATCAAACTTTGAACATCCCACGGAGCACCAATTTTTAAATCCATTATTAAAAAATTTAAAGAATATGGCACCACAACAAACCTGCCAGGAGAAGGCTGCCCACCAAAACTCACGGACCAGGCAAGGAGGGCATTAATCAGAGAGGCAACAAAGAGACCAAAGATAACCCTAAAGGAGCTGCAAAACTCCAATCTCTGCTGTGGAGCATCTGTCCATAGGACCACTTTAAGCCGTACACTCCACAGAGCTGGGCTTTACGGAAGAGTGGCCAGAAAAAAAGCCATTGCTTAAAGAAAAAAAATAAGCAAACACGTTTGGTGTTCGCCAAAAGGCATGTGGGAGACTCCCCAAACATATGGAAGAAGGTACTCTGGTCAGATGAGACTAAAATGTTTCTTTTTGGCCATCAAGGAGAATGCTGGCGCAAACCCAATACCTCTCATCACCCCGAGAACACCATCCCCACAGTGAAGCATGGTGGTGGTGACAGCATCATGCTGTGGGGATGTTTTTCATTGGCAGGGACTGGGAAACTGGTCAGAATTGAAGGAATGATCGATAGTGCTAAATACAGGGAAATTCTTGAGGGAAACCTGTTTTCAGTCTTCGAGTAATTTGAGACTGGGATGGAGGTTCACCTTCCAGCAGGACAATGACCTTAAGCATACTGCTAAAGCAACACTCATGTGGTTTAAGGGGAAACATTGACATGTCTTGGAATGGCCTAGTCAAAGCCCAGACCTCAATCCAATTGAGAATCTGTGGTATGACTTAGATTGCTGTACACCAGCGGAACCTATCCAACTTGAAGGAGCTGGAGCAGTTTTGACTTTTCGAATGCACTGTATAGTGTGTGTATGTAGTAGACAAAAGGACTTCCATCAGAAGATGTATCAATGTAATATTGATATACAGTATAGTTTGACCAAACAGTATGAAAGGTCAGATGAAGGAAAATACTTTGTCCATTATCTTGACGAAAACAGATGTCTTTATGCTTACGAGCCGTGCAGTTCCCTTTCCACTGGTCACGAGTGTGAAGGAAGTTTTCCCCAAACCAGGGCGGTTCAGACCCTGCAGACAGGTCACACGGCACATTCTTCAGTGTTTCAGGGCATCAGGCAGCGTCTGATAGCCTACCAGGCAGGGAGCACACAGAGAGATGAGGGTGGAAGTTGACAGTGCTTGTCTTCACACTAAGCCTGAGCTACTGCTGATCTACTATGAAGCCTAGTCCAACTCCGAAAGAGGCTGGTTTAGGTTCAGTCCTCCCAGTCCCACTCTGCTGCTGTTGTGAATAATGCCCCCCCCCCCATGGCATTATCTTCCCTGCAATTCGTAAAGATGACGTTGAGCTCAGCATCCCAAGTCCTCTTTACTCGGCGCAAACAAGTGAGTAGCCTGTGAGTAGCCATTTTGGGGCTGATGCTCATATGATGTGACAGAAAAGGGAAGATGTGATGCCACAGCATCATATGACCTGGCTAATCTCATTTTAATTTTTTTTAATAGTTTCAACAGGAGATGAGGCTTCTGTCTGAACATTTGAGGCTTGGGGAACATTTTGTAAAGGCTCGGTGCAGTCCAATGTGATTTTAATTTATTTATTCATGTCTACATTGAGGTTGGAATAATACTGTGAAGATGCTGATGCCCTTTTAGTGTTAGCCTGAAATCTCTATTTTCAAACAGCTCTAACTCTTTTGGTGGGATGGAGTTTTGCCCTGCCTGGTGACATCACTTTTCAGTAAATTAGTCAATAGACACAACCTCTCTGCCAATAATGACTTGTTTTACGTTTTCCCCTCAGACCACTCCAAGACAGTCATAGCTAAATTCTTGCTCGAGAAAGTGCTCTTGCTAAGAAGCTATTTATTTATAATAAAGTAAGTTACTTAATTGTTACCCAGAAAGTATTTGATATTGAGAGAGAGAGAATGCTGCATTGAGCCTTTAACTACCTGTTGGTTAGATCCTTCCTGCTGTGTGTCTCCTCGAGACTGACTGCTTTAATAAAGGTTGATGTTTCATGAAGTTCTTCTAAACATGTCATATACACATACAGAATCTCTGGCCCTGGAGATGCACTTATGTGGGGAACCAGCTTTTCTAATGTAATTTCCGAGAACGTTAACGAGCTCAGCTGAGAGGCAGCTGGCTAGGGAGAGGGAGGAGGAGGAGAGCAACCCTGGAGACAGGAACAATATTCTTGTTGTTCCTGTTGTGGTTTCAGACACTTCAGGAAGAGGACTCTGGACCTAGCTGCTTCTGTCTGTTTGTCCTCTTTGGCAAACCCTTAGCCTCTTCCCCAGGTTAATTGCTACCATAAACAGCCAACATGTACTGCATGTTCGACAGAGATTTGGCTGGTGGACTAAACCCCTAGCTAACCAGCCACTTAGCTCTTACCTAGGCTACTTCATGTCAACAACTCTAACATGTTCTCTGTCCAGCCTTGGCTGAGTCTTTGTCCTTATGCAGCAACATGAAAGCATTTTTTTTGTAATTGTCAACCAGACAGTCACCTAATATGGAATCCTTCCCTCCTACCACATATTTACTGTTAACTGTCCACCTCTTTTCCTCCCCCCAGGAGCCAGAGATCCAGTTCCTTATGGCTGTGTATGATGAGAACCTCCTGAAGAACCCTTTTTACCTGGCGCTGGAGAAGCAGAGACCCGACCTGTGCAGCAGAGTGGCAGAGCTACATGGCATTGTGAGTGACTGACAGCTGTGGCTGTGGGACCATACTATAGTACTCAGCCCTTTTTATATGGTGTATGTTACCAAGCTCAGCAGAATAAAACTATTGTGTTCAGGCTTGCATGATCATATACAGTAAATATTCCAGCTATAATGCACTACTCCCCTCTGTCTGAAAATGCAGGATTTAAGAGAGTGAAATTTCTTCTTTGTGAGCTGTGTGTAGACTTGGACCAAAATCAAACAATGTAAAGGTTCAACATATGGGGCTAGGCCAGCCAACTGTCCAGAAAATGCAGGACAATTTGGTACCACACTGGCTGAAGATTCTCTTTATGGCAAGTCAGCTGCTAGGTTGAGATGTAGGGTATGAGGTCATCCATTTATGCAGAGATAAGAAGAACATAAAGGAAAATAGTCCATTTTTAATGGTTGAGGAAGGCCATGTTATTGCTTTGGAAAATAGTTTTTTTCTTGCCATTTGTAGAAAATGGCCACTTAGAAGGTTCTCAGCCTACTTGGTGGTTAGCAAAGGAGTATCAAGAGGATAATATCTGGACCATTACTATGACTCACCACTGTTAGTGTTCTGGGAAGTTCTCAAAGGAGAGCTCTGTCTAGTAACCACCACCTACAGTGAGAGGGGGCGAGAGAAAGCTCATGCAGACACTACTGTCATAGGTGTTGAATCGCGTGTGGGTGGTAGGCCGTACCAGAGAAATAAATGTGAAGTAGCATTTTTACAGTTCGCTCAGGTGCTTTTTATTGTGGGTACTTTACCAATAAAACCTTTTGTTGAATCCATTCTCAGTCAGTCACGAGGAGCATTGTTGATTACCCTTGTTGATGATGGTGTGGTGTGCCCCAGGTTTTGGTGCCGTGCCGTGGAAGTCTAACCCTTAGTGCATACACAGCAGCCCAGTTTGAAACCTATGTTTTACACCCATCTGGAGAAGGGTATCAGACTGTAGATGGAAAGGTAAGATCCATCTGCCAACGCTACACTTCCTGTTGTATCATTGGTGCAACTACACAAAATATCATGCAGTTTCATTTTCTCTATACCACAGGAGGTTGGTGGCACCTTAATTGGGGAGGACAGGCTTGTGGTAAAGGCTAGAGTGGAAGGGTGTCAAATGCATTAAACACATGGTTTCCATGCGTTTCATTACATTCCATTAGCTCTGTTCCAGCCATTACTATGAGCAGTCCTCCTTTCAGCAGCCTTCACTGCTATATACCCATTTAGTTGATTGTAAACAGCTGCTATAAAGCAGAACGTTCTTGGTTAAGACATCTTAGTCAATGATCCCACCTGTGTGTTTTTGTCCTGTCTGATAGGAGCTGACCATCCAGGACAGCTTGGTGAGACTGGGCTTGGGGTTCCAGGCCCCAGCCAATGTGCCCATCCTGTTTGAGGAGACCTTCTACAATGAGAAGGAGCAGTGCTACAGTATCCTCTGTATCGCCAGGCCCATCGACACTGACCAAAGCCCAGGTAGTACTGCTCTCCTCCAAAGTGACAAAAGTTGGTTAACTTAGTGTATGGTTTAGTCCATATTGAACCAGATACAAACACCTACAGCCACCATCTCACTCTCACCTTTCTTCTCTCCCTATTTTCTCTCACAGTGGAGGTGACCCCCAGCCCGGCCCCGTACTATCTGAAGAATGTGGAGGATGTCAGGGAGTTCCTGGGCCACCATGTTGAGAAACTGGACAAGTTCATCAGCAGCTTCTGCCACTCATTTAAGGAGCAGGAAAAGAAGGGACTGCGTCACCACATCGTAAGTACTGACCCTAAACAACACGCCTATGTGATGCTAGACTGCTTTCGACACCATGTAGAGTCTATGCCGCGACGAATTGAGGTTGTTCTGAGGGCAAAAGGGGTACAACTCAATATTAGGAAGGTGTTCATAATGTTTTGTACACTCAGTGTACAGTAACATGACACACTAATGTATAATATGAAATGGCTATACTATAGTAATGTACACTAATGTATTGTATGCTATAGACGTATAGTAAGATGTTATATGACTTCTGCTGTGACGTACTGCTTTAACATGTAACTGTGCTCTCCTCTCAGGACTCTGTGAATTCTCTTTATACTAAATGTCTTCAGTGCCTGTTGAGAGACTCGCGCCTGGTGAGTAGCATGTTTTGCTACAGAAAACAAAACCCATTTTCAAATTATTTTCTCCTGTTTCATGCGTATTGGACACAATCCTTAGAAATAAAGCTGATTTTGTTAAACCGCCTTTCAGAAATTGCTGGTGAAACAGGAGCTCCAGATGACTCTCCTCAAACAGGCGGCTGAGGTAGTTCCATCCCTCACACTTCATTTCAAATATGACGTCTGCTGCTTTGGCTGCTTTTTGGACTGTTTCTTCATTCTGGTGAAATTCTGTTGTGTGATGATGTAATATATTTTTATGTAAAGTTGTCATTCAATTATTTTTTTCTCTTTTAGATGTATATACATCATGGTATCCATGATTTCATCTTTAATTTTGTGGGGACTCTTGAAGCCAGCCAGGTATGTAAATAAATACTATACAGTATTTGATAATGCTGTCCATTTATAGGCCCAGAATTCCCATGCAGTGAAGGTTAATATCTCTGTTTATTATCACTGTTCCAACAGGATTCTGCCTTCAACAAAACCACCAGAGGTCTGCAGGACCTGCAGCAGAAAGACTTTGGGGTCAAATCTGAATTTAGGTATTTTTTTTTTTTTACCTGGTCTCTTTTTTAATTTCTGCTTTTTATGATTACGACTCAATAACGTGATGCACATCACATTATAATTCGCCGCTGGCCAATAAACAAGTCTGCATACAACACAAAGAAAAATGAACAGACACCATATTGATCTCCATAATGTCAAGCAGGTTTCTAGCAGTAGATCCCTATCAGGTCATTTCACCACTATAACCTGTGCTGTTGTGTCTATAGACTATAGGAGTATGTTCCTCTTTCCACTCTCATACAGTATCAATATTAACTTATCCTGTTGTACTTCCGTGTTATGTCTTCTCCTACAGTATAAATATCCCTCGGGCCAAGAGAGAGCTGAGCCAGTTGAACCACTGCACCTCTCCTCTACACAAACTGCTCTGTCTCAGGAAGGTGTCTCTCACAATCATGCAGTCCCCCAGCCACTTGGGTATGTGTCTGTCTGTTTTTATGTCTGTCTCCATCCATCCTGCCTATGCCATTTCATGTCACATGTTAAGCAGTTGCACAGTGTTACAACAATCAGCCCATTGACACTGGAATGCAAATGAGCCTTTAAAATGGAAACCATCCCATTTGTTATGGTTCCATGCAAGTCTGTATCACCAAATTAAAATATTTGCTTTCATCCAGAAATGCATAAAAAGCTGATTTAACAATGTTTTATGTAGACATGACATTATTATAAACAGCCTACACGTCTTTCAAGGCTGGTCATTGTAACCCATTGTAATCAGGATTTGTTGTCTGTTCTATTCACGGTAATATACTAACTGAGTGTGTACACACGGTCCACAGAACAGAAACTGTAGGGGCCTAATCTGTATGTCCAGTTTGTTTTGCAAATCTAACCTTGTTGGCCACATAACAACCTGGCTCTGTCTCTGCAGAGTGCTGCAATCCGCTCCTAATTTCTGATGGCCAAACAGCCAATTTACCAATTTAAAGCCTAAATGAGGACAGAGGCAGAGTGTCTGAGAGGTTACACTGACTGTGGACACTCGCCTGTTTTGTTGGATGAAGCTGTTTTATGTCTTCATTTCTCCCTGCTGTATGCTCTAGTTGTAAACATCACACAGTCACTGAAACTTAGACGCAAACAGTCATTTAATAATTTCTTTCATTTCCCTTTTCTCCATATGCAGTTAGCTTAGAGTCTCTGTGTGCAGACGACCTTCTGTCTGTGATTCTGTACTTACTGGTGAAGACGGAAATCCCCAATTGGTGAGTAAGGAATTCTAGTAATACCGCAGTTAAATGAGTTCTAGTAATACCACTGACCATTAAATGGCCTGATGACTACTTTAACTACTCATTTAATGAAGAAGTGAATAACTTGCACCTAGAAATGAAACATAGTTATGAATGAATGACTAACAGCCATGTTAAACTAACAAGCATGCTCTTCCAGGATGGCCAACCTGAGCTACATCAAGAACTTCCATTTCTGTAACTCCACCAAGGAGGAGCTGAGCTACTGGCTGACGTCGTTCCAGGCCGCCGTGGAGTTCATCAGCCAGGGAAACTTCAACCTGAGCCAGGGACGCGTGGTGAGCACAGTGCAGTAGTACACAGGTTCTCTTACATTACCTTAGTCCTGGCCTGCTTAACTCAATATTGTGAAGAGGGCTTTATACACCACAAGCACATACGTTGTTGTAGCTGATATCCTATCCAAGCACATTGTTGACTTAGATACATCAACTTATCACTGCAATACCTGTGATAGCAGGCCACAATAATGACTGAAAAATGATATTGAGAGAAACACTCCCCTGTGCAGAGTGAGTGACTATGGCTGCGTGTGAGGTTTGCAGGGCTTAGGGGACCTGAACGACAAAGTGCATTTCACCCAGACGATAAACCTGCTCTCCCAGAACTCTGCTACCCCCATAGACTGTCTGTTTCAGGTGAGAACCCTGACCCCTGACCTTTAGAAGGGGAGAAAGCTATACTCTGCATAATGTTATGCTTCATTCGTCAGATGGACACCTCATTTCATTCAGCATTTCATTTTAATATGAAACCGTTGGATTAACTTTTTTCTTTTTTTAATCAATTGTTTGTGTTGATCCTTTTTATTTATCTTTGCTGATTGTGTGTGGATTGATGGATCCTGCAGCACATAGCCAATGGTAACGAGGTAGAGGTCCAGCGTGTGTTGAGTGAGAACCAGAGTGACAGGGTAAAGGGGTGCCACCCCCTCTGCTCCTGTGACCACTGTGAGCTCCGTCTCTCTGGGTGAGTACCGCTCCCACGCACACAACTCCTCTATCATAAAAAATGATATTCTCAGTAGGAAAGGTTATTTCTTTCACTACATCTTGTTATAATCATTTCCCCTTTCTGCCCACTTAATGGCTTAAAATCATATAGGAGCTGATAATGTGATTATTCTTCAACACTGTCTGCTTACAGGAGCCTGAATGACCCCTCTATCATAACGCCCTTCTCTCGGGACGACAGGGGATACACACCACTTCACGTCGCTGCTATCTGCGGTAAGAGATACCAACAGGTTTCAGAGGTACCTAAAGTTGTCCAGAAAACTGCCTCCAGGCCACACAACAGGGGATTCCTGCTCTGCCACATTCTGTACTGTTCATCCCTTTCCATCTGTCTCCCTCATTTCCCACTGTCTAAATAAAATAAAAAGGCTGTCTTTGCCGTGGCAGGTCAGTCCCTGTTGATCGACCTGCTAGTGTCTAAGGGAGCTCTGGTGAACGCCACAGACTACCATGCCCTCTCACCCCTACACCTCTCCTGCCAGAAGGGCTACCAGCGAGTCACGGTGAGCCAGGACGCTAGCAGGTCCCAGATCTGTTTGTGCTGCCTTGCCTACTCCTAAACAGATCTTGAACCAGGCTAAAGATACAAAAAGGATACTTCTGTTACACAAACTGTATATTGTCTCTGACATATTTATATTTCTCTCACATTCTGTTTGTCTCCATCTGTCTGTCTCTCTCTCTCTCTGTACTCCAGCTGCTGCTCTTGCACTATAAGGCTTTCTCCGGTGCCCAAGATAACAATGGCAACACTCCTCTGCACCTGGCCTGTATGTACGGACACGAGGATGTACGTCAGTCTGGGGAGTCACTCTCCATTTAAAATCTGGATTTAAATGCACAGTTTATTCCAACAGCCTTTACTCTGCCACTTTGTGTGGTAACCTGAGTGACAGAGCTGAAGAAATGTAACCTGTCACAGTACATGGGATAGCAGTCACAGTATCTGTATTGATACTGCCCTAAATAAGTATATGGATGATGATGACAGGTGATGACACCCTGCATTGACAGTCTTCTCTATGGTAGTTCAGAGGAGATTGTTCTCAGTCTAACAGTGTTATCCCATCCGTGTTTCAGTGTGTTAAAGCCCTGGTGTACTACGACCTGCACATGTGCCGTCTGAACATCCAGAATGACAAAGGTGACACCCCCCTGCATATCGCAGCCCGGTGGGGCTATGAGGGCATCATTGAGGTGCTGTTGGAGAACGGAGCCAGCACCACCATCTACAACAAGGTCAACGACTCTCCACTACAATGTGCCCTCAACTCTAAGGTGAGGAGTATAGACCCCTGGTCACAGCTGACCCTGCCTCTGCCTGAAACACACTTCTTACTTTAACACTAGGAGAGCAGAGAGCGTCATTGATTTTTAAATTACTCTGCCATTTTTTAAAGTCAGGTCCTTTTCCTGAATAAGTCTATGTAACACTGTTACAATCTTTAATATCACACAGAATTTGTGTTCTAAGCAGTTTCAAGAGGATCATATTTTCCCCCCCCCGCTGCCCGTCATTCACTGGCAGTCATCCAGCACAGCTGATAATGTCCCAGCAAAACTACACTACATGACCAAAAGTATATGGACACCTGCTTATCGAAAATCTCATTCCTAAATCATGTGCATTAAGATGGAGTTGGTTACCCCCTTTGCTGCTATAACAGCCCCCACTCTACTGTGGAGATTGGAAATTGTTGTTATGGACAGACTAATCTAAGTTTAAGGTGTTCGGATCACAAAGAAGAACATTCATGAGACTCAGAAAAAAATGAAAAGATGCTGGAGGAGAGCTTGACGCCATCTGTGAAGCATGGTGGAGGCAATGTGATGGTCTGGGGGTGCTTTGGTGGGGGTAAGGTGGGAGATTTGTACAGGTTAAAGGGATCTTGAAGAAGGAAGGCTATCACTCCATTTTGCAACGCCATGCCATACCTTGTGGACAGCGCTTAATTGGAGACAATTTCCTCCTACAACAGGATAATGACCCAAAGCAAAGCTCCAGACTATGCAAGAACTATTTAGGGAAGAAGCAGTCAGCTGGTATTCTGTCTATAATGGAGTGTCCAGCACAGTCACCAGATCTCAACCCTATTGAGCTGTGAGCAGCTTGACCGTATGGTACGTAAGAAGTGCCCATCAAGCCAGTCCAACTTGTGGGAGGTGCTTCAGGAAGCATGGGGTGAAATCTCTTCAGATTACCTCAACAAATTGACAACTAGAATGCCATAGGTCTGCAAGGCTGTAATTGCTGCAAATGGAGGATTCTTTGACGAAAGCAAAGTTTGAAGGACACTATTATTATTTCAGTTAAAAATCATTATAACCTTGTCAACTTCTTGACTATATTTCCTATTCATTTTGCAACTCATTTCATGTATGTTTTCATGGAAAACAAGGACATTTCTAAGTGACTCCAAACTTTTGGACAGTATTTCTGGATGGCCTAGCAACAGGATTGGCTTGATATATTTACCTTGTCATTCAGTATTATTATGATTTTGAACAAGAATGAAATGTGGAAAGGATGTATTAGAAATAGAGCCTACTTTTTATGCTTAAGTAATTATTTATTGCCTACTTTTTAATCTCTTAAGCTGATGTATGAACCTGAAAGAATATGAAAGTAGTGACTATCCTTTTACAAAAGCTTTTGTCCTGTATAGCTTAACACAGTGTGTATGTATGTAGGCTACATAGCAGAATGAGTATCAGAGGTAATTCTGGAACAGCTGTGTACATGCCAGATTTTGTAAACAAACAGTGCTTGTGTGTCAAGGAGTCTATTTGTGGGCTCGTTATGTGCAAATGAAGAAGTATGCACGTGTGTAACTGAAGTGTACTTGTCTATGCGTCTTGCAGATTCTGACGCTATTGGAGTTGTCCCACAACAGCTCTCATAGAAGAGAGAACAATGATGTAAGTCAGATTTCATCACTTAGGAAGTGACGGAGAAGAGATGCAACTACAGTATTTCATTAGATACAATGATGGCTCTACTCCAGGCAACCAGCCTGTTAGAACACCATTAACCAACATACTGTTGTTCTACTCTAGACTCTTCC